>NC_064626.1:400282965-400882965 GCF_023864275.1 Schistocerca cancellata
TACATCCTGGAATGAGAGTATGTGTGTGTCCCAATCAATATGTTTTTTATGGCAGTATATTCTACACAGTTTACCAATTTCTTTCATTAATCGTTCACAAGGGTTTGAAGAAGCATGGTACCTGGATATATAGATCGGAGAAATGTTTCTAGCTCGTAACATACGTATCCATATACCAGATCGAAACTGTTATTCATTGTCGAAAATTACTTCCAACACATGCCCTACATGAAATAGAAAATGTTTTACAAATGCTTTCGAAACAGTTTTAGCAGTAGCTTTGCGTAACGGAGTGAAGGTAACAAATTTTGAAGTGAGTTCAACAGCGACAAAGATGTAGCAAAAACCTCTATTAGTTCTGGGAATTGGACCAAAAATGTCTACAGCGACCATATGTCTCAATTTAACAGGTACAATGGGATGTAATGGAGGAAAATGTGAAGTCGTGTCTGACTTAGCTTTCTGGCAGATTTTGCATGACGCTAAAACTCGTCGAATACGTTTCTCCATTTTGGCAAAATAACAGTTCTGTCTCAGTATAAGAAAACATTTCCTGGCTCCGTAATGTGCGTAACTTAAATGAGTATACCAGATTAATTTGTTAACAAGCTCGTCAGGAATGCATAATAACCAATTGTTGCTTTCAGGATGAGAGTGGCGAAACAGAATGTCATTGCGTACAGTGTAATGGTTTCTAACGGTAACATTATTCTTATCTTGCCAAAGGCGTTTAATCCCTTTCCATACGTTGTCTTTACTCTGCTCCTGTGCTATGTCTCGTAATGACGACGAAATGAAATTTTCAAATGCAACTTGTTGAATGTACATGACGCTGAAATTTGCTTTGCAGAAGTTGGTTGCGATGTCTTGCTGATTGTTGTTAAGAGAACGGGTTTAGTGCGTCTGCTACAATATTTTGTGTACCGGGAATGTGAACAATTGTAAAATTAAATTCCTGCAAATGAAGTTTCCATCTACTTAATCTGTCGTGTGTAAATTTAGCCGAAAGTAAAAATTGTATCGCTCAATGATCTGTGTAAACGGTAGTGTGTCTTCCATAAAGAAAATGCCGAAATCTCGTAAATGCCCAGACAACACATAAATGTTTCAAGTTCAGTAACAGAATAATTACGTTCAGCAGGTGACAGAATGCGACTCGCAAAGGCGATGTTTTTAATTACTGTAGAACCATCTTCTTCAATTTCCTGAAAAATGTGTACGCCTAAAGCGGTGTTAGAACTGTCGGTGGCAATGGAAAAATTTATGGTAAGATCTGGGTGCAATAAAAGTGGTGCATTCAACAAAGCATGTTTCAAATAACATTCTCGTGAACAAGATTCTGCGTGTCAAAATTATTGCTTGCGTTACTGGAATATGCAACCTGTACTGTATCTAGGCAAATTCTATCTGACGTGCTATTATTTTCGGGAGGATGCTGTGGCATTTCAACTATTTGTACTGTTCTGTTATTTCTTCCTGACGTATTACGTTCGGGATGATATCTACTGTCTGGTTCATTCATGATCATATGTTGTTGCTGATGTTCTTGCTGCTGATAAGATCGACTGTTATTAAATGTACGCCGTAAATTGTGCTCAATATTTTTACGTCTGTCATGATAGTCATTTCTATACGGTGCATTGCGATAGGAATTGAAGTAGTGTGTTTTCTGTACGTACTGATTCCCTTCTTGCTGTGCGTTATTATTTGTTGCGGCCGACGCTATACGTGTAGGTGGCGAAACATTAAAGCTTGGTTGACCTTGTAGACTACATTATTGGTTAGGTATTTTAACCGGCTGACTTTCATGCTGCTGTTGTGAAAAACGTCTATTGTTACCAAAATGTGGTTCCTGTTGCTGATAATTTTACACATACTGATGATTAAAAAAATTTTTTTTGTCTGTTATTAAAGTTCTCGTGGTTGTCATTTCTGCAGCGTCTAATGAAAACTGTCACTTTCGGATAAAACTTGTCGTATCGGGTTTTCTTTACTCTTTCTTAATTCTAGATAGAGCGATAGTTAAAGAGCTATTCACATAGATATAAAGGATAGTAGAAGAGAAGGCAGCAGTGCAGAAAACTAAAAATGAAACAGCACTACTACGGGTCGGGGCCCTGTGCACGCTACGGCACATATTCATTAAAGTGTAATGAATCCCCTGAGGTCAATTACGCGCTGCAAATAAATTTTAGCTTTTGCGTTACAGGCAATGCCGGTGAAAATTCAAAAACAAATTGCTGTATCCAAGCCAATACTAGTTTCTCCATTATAGCCCAAGCTGATGAAAATACAAAAGCAAATTGACTTATCCAGTCGAAAGAGTGAATCTGCGTTCTGTCATTTTTAAATACCTTAAATTTTCTCACGGATAAAAATTGCTTATAATCAACGTTGTCGTCTCTGAATGTGTGAACAGGTTCACGATTGCATAAGAATCCATTTGTCTGTGACTGTTCGAAATCTAGGTCACGTACTCTCTGTAAATTACCTAAATTATACTGGCTGTGCGAGTCTGACAAATGTTCGCAAAGTGGCGTCTGCTGTGATGTGTTAAACGCTGAAACATTTTTCATCTCTGTTGCTTCTTGCTGTAAAGTTGACAATTTTCTACGTAATGTATTATTAGACGAATCTACCTCACTGATTATCTGTTGTAGATTTGGGAATTCAGGTGTTTGATTAAACGAAATCGGAGAAGTATCGTCTGATTTGCTGTCATTATTACTTTCGATAACATCAATACGACTGGCCAATTCATCATATTTTTCAGTCAGTATTTTTACCTGATTACCGTTTTTAGTGTCACAGGCATTAATCTGTTTTTGTATTTTACGTGTGGTTTCGTTCAATTTTTTTTAACGTCAGCTTTGATGACATCGGGATCCTGAATTAGTTCTAATTGTTCAAGTCTGTCGGTCACTGTCTGAAAGTCTACTGTGTGTGTGTCTGTTTTGGATTTAAGATCGGAAATTTCATCACGCAATTCTGTGTTCAACTGTTTGATAGTATTAATTTCGTCTGATACTGTAGCAATATTGTTGTCTACGTATGTTTTTGCTTTCGTAAACAATTTACGTTTATCTTCCTGTCTCTGTGCGGTAATTGTTTCCATGACTTGTCGCTTTACTTTATTCTGTTCCTGTATAAATTTACGGAAACGCGTTTCACTGTTTTGTAGGTGGTGATTAAAACGTTCGTCAATTTGACTGTTCTGTTGGTCGAATTTCGCGTCTACTTTTGCATCCAGTGTACGCGAAAGTTCTGCTGACATTATTTTAAACTCGTCGCGTAACTGTGTTGCGTATTCAGAGCATTGTTTACCGACTGCACTAATTTCGCCTCTAAATGATTCTGTTGTAGCTGTTTGCATATCCCTTAATTCTTGAGCAACAGATCTAATTTCTTCACTATTTTTCCTAGCACAAGCCTCAATTTCGTCACGTAATTGTTCTTTAGTATCATGACATTGCGCGGCGACGGCTGAAATCTGTTCACTAAGCTGTTTGGAATTGTTATCTAGTTTTTCATTAAGTTTGTCATGTTTTTCATTAAGCTGTTTGAAATTTTCATTAAGGTTGTCTTGTTTTTCATTAAGTTGTTTGAAGTTTTCATTAAGGTTGTCTTGTTTTTCATTAAGTTGTTTGAAGTTGTTCTCTTGTCTTTCATTCTGTTGTTTGGAATTTTCGTCTTGTTTTTTATTATGTTCATTCATTTGTATCAACAATGCCATAATTTGATCCAAGCTAAAATTAGCAACTCTATTCTCTGTGCTGTGTGATGGTGTATCTGCAATTGTCACGTTTTGTGTATCCATTTGGATATTCTGCGATTCTTGAAAATGTTTGCTAATCGGATGTGCATTGTTAGTCACTACCTCGGAATCAAATAAATCTGTCCTACTTTGAGTATACTGTTCATTTTCGTTGGAAACAATTATCTGTTCGCTACGTAAATTTTGCAAATCGGGCGTGTCGAAATGGGCAGCGTTCATTGTAACAGAACGTCCCGCGTCATCAATTGTCGTTAAATTAACAAAGGACACAATTGAATTCGTTTTTTCATCATTAGGATAAAAATCATTACAAGTGGTCAGTACGCACTGATTGTCTGTAAATGGAGGATTGTCATCATTACACTGCGTGTCGCAAGTACTATCGGTCTTCGAGTTCAGTACTCATTCCACAGATCAGACATTCATTCAACGTCATCGAAAAGTTTATTATTTCATATTTTTAAAGAACGTTACATTTTGAGTATTAAATATTATTACTGCATTTATGGATGTTACATACTATCAAAAATACACAGATAAAGTTGTTGTTAATAGTAACAATTAGGGAGATTTCTTTTATTATTGTGAGAATTAGTATTAAAAATGCAGTGTTAATTAAGATAAAAGTGACAGTTTCTTAGATTCTTAGGATTTTTCAGATCCCCATTTATGAGCAAATGAAATTCCTTCACATTATTGATCATCTCAATACTAATATACACCGCTTCTGAAGTGCATGACTAGCAGTTTATTATAAGTAATAACCTAGTTAGCATTTTCATCACTTTTCCGAAAGCGCTAGTTATCAAATAAATTAGAAACATATAGAAATTAAGAGGCTTTTGGGTGAATGTTTGTAGCCTATTGGTTATATTTTAATATATTATAATGAGTAATGTTCGAGGAGTTTTAATGATAATTTTGATTGAATGAAGTGTATTTTGTTACATTTTCGGTGTTTTCAGTTTCGATTTACTGTAAAAATATTTGTTATTTTTGGAGTGGTGAAAGTTGGTGTACTAGTTGGAGTATCGTATTAAGACCGCCGACCGAACGCCATGTATTCCTTCCATCACACTGAACCTGTCAGCAATTTATTTGGAGAGGGTAACCGGAGGTCTTGTCTCAGAACCCACAGTAACTTAAAAGCAGCTTTTGTAATACTGTTTTAAGAATCAGAGACCTTCTAACACACATCCTTGCGGATGGACTTACGGAGAAGTCGCAGTAAACGCGTTTCCTCTTAATGGCGTCTGATGTCGGAACAGCTAGTAGCGTGGCAGATCACGCGCCCGTGTTCGCTCTGCCTCCGTTCTGGAGTAGACGCAACTCGCCGAACCGCATATTCCGGCGCGCTCCGCCGCCCTCTGCTCGCCGAGACGCGCTGCCTGCCCGACGACAGGCGAGACAGTCTGGCGGTCGGCGAAGTTGCCGAGGAGTTGGAAACTCGTTTCAGTCACCGGCGGAACACTCGGCGCTGCTCAGGCCCGGCCCGCCTCTGGGATGCGGGTCGCCGCCTCCAGTTTCCGGATTTATTTACGCTGTCACGGCTAACGGAGCGGAGGGAACTTTGATGCTAGTTCACCGGATGAGGCAGAATTCATAATTAATCGCCCCTCTTCCCCAACTCGCTAGTAATGACGCGGACCTGTCAGCAATAACTTGAGTCGCTCTACTTGCTGCACGATTTGTAGTGAGAGCAATTCTGTGGCAGAAATTGGATGCATTCTCTGTAAGGCTCAGACCACGAAATCAGCTACAATGATTTAACCATAAATATTTAATCGTTGCTACACCTAGACTCCCCAGTTTCGTGTTTCTACATCTATATCTACATATACATGGATACTCTTCAAATAACATTTAAGTGCCTGGCAGAGGGTTCATCGAACCAGCTTCACAATTCTCTATTATTCCAATCTCGTACAGCGCGCACAAAGAATAAACACCTATATCTTTCCATGCGAGCTCTGATTTCCCTTTTTTTATCGTGGTGATCGTTCCTCCCTATATAGGTCGGTATCAACAAAATATAATCGCATTCCGAGGAGAAAGTTCGTGATTGGAATTTCGTGAGAAGATTACGTCGCAACGAAAAACGCCTTTCTTTTAATGGCATCCAGCCCAAATCCTGTATCATTTCTGTGACACTCTCTGCCATATTTCGCGATAATACAAAACGTCCTGCCTTTCTTTAAACTTTTTCGATGTACTCCGTCATTCCTATCTGGTAAGGATCCCACACCGCGCTGCAGTATTCTAAAAGAGGACGGAAAAGCGTAGTGGCTCTGAGCAACATCTGAGGTCATCAGTTCCCTAGACTTAGAACTACTTAAACCTAAGTAACCTAAGGACATCACACACATCCATGCCCGAGGCAGGATTCGAATCTGCGACGGTAGCAGCAGCGTGGTTCCGGAATGAAGCGCCTAGAACCACTCGCTCACGACGGCCGGCAAAAGCGTAGTGTAGGTTTGTTATATTTTCTAAGTGTCTTCCCAATAAAACGCAGTCTTTGGTTAGACTTCCCCACAACGTTTTCTATGTGTTCCTTCCAATTTAAGTTGTTCGTAATTGTAATTCGTAATTGTAATACTTAGATATTTAGTTGAATTTACAGCTTTTAGATTAGACTCATTTATTGTGTAACCGAAGTTTAACGAGTCCCTTTTAGCACTCATGTGGATGACCTCACACTTTTCCTTATTTAGGTTCAACTTCCACTTTTAGCACAATTCAGATATCTTTTCTAAATCGTTTTGCAGTTTGTTTTGATCTTCTGATGACTTTATTAGTCGATAAACGACAGCGTCATCTGCAAACAACCGAAAACGGCTGCTCAGATTGTCTCCCAAATCGTTTGCATACGTTTATATAGATGAGGAACAGCAAAGGACCTATAACACTACCTTGAGGAACGCCAGAAATCACATCTGCTTTATTCGATGACTTTCCGTCAACTACTACGAACTGTGATCTCTCTGACAGGAAATCACAAATCCAGTCACATAACTGAGACGATATTCCATAAGCACGTTATTTCATTACGAGCCGCTTGTGTGGTACAGTGTCAAAAACCTTCCGGAAATCCAGGAATACGGAATCGATCTGAAATCCCTTGTCAATAGCATTCAACAGTTCAAGTGAATAAAGAGCTAGTTGTGTTTCACAGGAACGATGTTTTATAAACCCATGTTGACTGTGTGTCAATGGACCGTTTCCAAATGATTCTAATGGCTCTGAGCACTATGGGACTAAACATCTGAGGTCATCAGTCCCCGGTTCTAGGCGCTGCAGTCTGGAACCGCGAGACCGCTACGGCCGCAGGTTCGAATCCTGCCTCGGGCATGGTTGTGTGTAATGTCCTTAGGTTAGTTAGGTTTAACTAGTTCTAAGTTCTAGGAAACTAATGACCTCAGAAGTTGAGTCCCATAGTGCTCAGAGCCTTTTTTTTCATCAGTCCCCTAGAACTTAGAACTACTTAAAACCTAAACCTAAACCTAAGGAGTCCGGAACCGCGTGACTGCTACGGTCGCAGGTTCGAATCCTGCCTCGGGCATGGATGTGTATGATGTCCTTAGGTTAGTTAGGTTTAAGTAGTTCTAAGTTCTAGGGGACTGATGACCTCAGCTGTTAAGTCCCACAGTGCTCAGAACCATTTGAACCATTTAACCTAAGGACATCACACACATCCATGCCCGAGGCAGGATTCGAACCTGCGACCGTAGCAGTCACGCGGTTCCGGACTGAAGCGCCTAGAACCGCTCCGCCACCGCGGCCGGCAATGGAAGTAATTCATAATGTTCGAACACAATACATGTTCCAGAATCTTGCTGCATATCGACGTTAACGATATGGGCCTGTAATTTAGTGGATTACTCCTACTACCTTTCTTGAATAGTGGTGTGACCCGGGTTTGTTGTACGAGGACGTGCTAAACAGCAGTATCTCCGAATTTTGATGTGAAAACCCTTAAATCTCTCAAAATAAAAGCAACTAACTTTCTACATCTTATTTTTTCAAGTATACATTCTTACAGCCCTCTGCCGCTAGAGGGCTACGAACTGCTTTGTGTAATATAGCAGTGTGGTGTAACGTAACTGTCGGTGCGTGAGAAACTGCGTGCTGTAATCGAAATTCACGAATTCAAAGAGATCGTCCATACATGGGGCACCCTCTCCTTTAGCACGACAATCACACAAGACCGCTGCGATATCTGAAAGAATCCGACGCCTTGGTTTGACTTTCATCGATCAACCCCTATACAGTCCCGACTTGGCCCCAACCGATTTTCGTCCGGTGCCGAAACATCTTCAAGAACTTCGTTTTGACAGTAATGAAGCATTGCAAGCAGATGTGAAATTATAACTCCGTCAACAATGTGAGACATTCTACACTAAAATGGACTGTCGATTGGGGGAAATCCTGATTGTGTTGAGAAATAAAAATGTAGACATGAAGAATAAAGATGTAGAATGTTAATAACGCTCTATGTTTATGAAGAAGGTATATACGAGAGGCTCACCGGCCATTTGACCGTCTTCTTCTGTGCGGATGCACAAACAGTGCCCGAACTCTTACGAGAATCGGCAGTAAAGTCTCGAGTAATGAGTATAATGGGGAGGGGCACTATGATTATATTGCGGGACAGTAAGTTGCGAATGTGGGTCTCACGGGAGGCGTGCCAGAGGTAAGTCCCTGCAGTCGCGCTATCCTCTGTGTCAACGGTGGCTCAGATGGATCTGTAAGGAATTTTAAAAAACGGTCAGAGGGTTAGCAGCCCTCTGTAATAAAAAAACTGAGTGAACGGCTCAATAATGAACTTCAACGGGCGTCAGGCGACGTCCGCCACGAACAATTGCAACGAACTATAACGAACAAAATGAGATTAAAAAATAAATAAATAAAAAAAAGGTAGATACAGCGTCTACCATGAAAGCAGGAGATCCCGGGTTCGAGTCCCGGTAGGGGCACAGATTTTCAAGTGTCCCCGTTGACTTACATCAACGCCTGTATGCAGCTAAAGGTATTCATTTCATTGTAACTTTTCAGCTCGCCATTATTTTCTTCACCATTATTTACCGGCACTAGCCGTTATCCAGCGGTACGCTGACGAAAATCACCGTCACACACTGTACAGAGACAATTGGTACGGAGGCTCTTTGTTCACACTGTAATCGATAGAATTCAGAGAACTCACTAACTACACTGGTGTGCAAAACTTAAAGGACGAAAGTAAGTTCCGCACGATCTGTCACTATCATATATCGTAGCACGATCAAATTTGGACCATGTATAGAAAGAACTGCTAGGGTATGGTACAGAGGGTAACTAAAAGAAATGTGCAATGATACTTTTCTTCAAGGATGATTGCAATGAAATTAATGTGATTCGAGACGGTAACTGGACATTATAAAAGGCGGGACATGGATCTCAATAGAGTCTGCGATCACTGGGGATAGCGCTGCATGCTCTACAACGCTCTCCCATAAAGGTCACAAAGTTGGTAAGGAGTTCTCGTGGCAGGGCGTTCCATCCTCCAACCAGCGCCGTTGCCACGTGGTGGACAGTCATTGGTACATGTGGATCTGTTGCAGTACCTATCCCCAACGCATCCAACACCGGCTCGATGGGGCTGAAGTTAAGGCAACGGGAAGATCGTTCCATTTGCCGAAAGTCCTCTGGTTCCAAGAGCTTCTGCGCCACCGCTGTTCTCATGCGACTGTGCGCTGTCGTCCATAAAAATATATCAAGCCTAAATGCACCCTTAAAAAGACAAATATCTGGAAAGAGTACAGTGTCGCAATAACGTTGACTGCTGAGTGTACGGTATTCAAGGATTTGGAGGTCAGTACGCCCATGCAACATTAGGCGTCCCCACACTACAACACTTGGACAACCAAAACAATGATGTTGGATTGGAGAAGGTGTTGGGAGCGCTGCAAGGTGGGGGCAAGGGCAAGGAAGGCGGTGTCGTCAACAAATTGGAGAAGGTGGATGGGGGTGATGGCAGTGGCATGTCCGCCGTATACAAAAGGTATAGAAGGGTGGAGAGGATGGAGCCTTGGGGCACACCGGCGGAGGGAAAAAAGGTGTAGGAATCCGTGTTATGGATGGTGACGTAGGAAGGACGGTGGGAGAGAAAGGAGCCGATCAGACGGATGTAGTTAATGGGAAGGGCAAAGGTTTGGAGCTTGAAGAGGACACCGGAATGCCATACGCGGTCATAAGCACGTTCGAGGTCCAGGGAGAGGAAGATTGTGGAGTGACAGGAATTAAGCTGTTTGGAAGGGAGATGAGTGAGGTGAAGGAGTAGGTCGTCGGAAGAGAAGGACGGCCGAAAGCCACACTGGGTAACGGAAAGGAGGCGGTGCTGGCGGAGATTCTGGTGGATGCAGCGGGTGAGGTTAGATTCCAGGACCTTGGTTAAGACCAAGGTAAGGCTGAGGGGATGGTAGGAGGAGACGGCGGACAGCGGTTTGCCAGGTTTAAGGAACATCAGGATGCGGGAGGTTTTCCACAGGTCGGGGTAGTAACCAGTGGACAGGACTACATTGTAGAGCCTAGCCAGGGTGGAGAGGAAAGAGACAGGAGCTTCACGAAGGTGACGGTAGGTGACACAATCGTGACCAGGAGTGGTGTTGCGTTTTGTGCGGAGTGTAGCAATGAGACCCTGTGTAGTGATAGGGGCATTGAGTTCTGGTGTGCAATGTTGTCCAAGTACTGGAAACCAGGTGCGAGGGGTGGGACAGAGGTGTCAGTTCGACCGCGGACATCCGGGAAGAGGGAGTAATCGAACTGGGGATCATCGGGGATGGTAAACACATCGGAGGGGTAGGAGGCTAAGTGATTGGCCTTACTAAGGGTGTCAGGGAAGGGGTGATCATCATGGAGAAGAGGATAGTAGGGGGAGGGTTTAGTTCCGGTAAGGCGACGGAAGGCTGACCAGAACTTGGACGAGCTGATATGTAGGGTAGCATTTAAATGGGTGCATGTTTGTCGCCAGTCCCGGCGTTTCTTAGCCGCGAGTAAATTACGAATGTGTTGCTGTAGTTGCCGGTGGCGTCTTAGTGTGTCCGGGTCACACGTGTGGAGAAAGGCACGGTAGAGATGACAGGATTCACGGAGGAGGAGGATGGCCTGTGGGGGTAGGGTAGGACGGTGGGGGTGGATGGTGACAGTAGGGACATGGGCCTCCATGGCCGCATACAAGGTCTGCTGGAGAAAGGAGGCGGCATGGGTTACACCGTCAGGGTGGTGGTAGGTCAAGGGGTGGCTATCAACCTGGGTGGAGAGGGTATCCCGGTAGGCATTCCAGTTGGCACGGGAATAGTCATGGACGTACTTTCGGGGAGGGTCAGTACGAGAGCCGGGTGGGGGCGACGACTGTCTGAAATGGTGAGGAGGACATGGAGATGGTCGCTACCAATAGGCTCCAGGACATCCACCGTTATGTGACCAAGGAGGTTATGGGAGGAAAGAATAACATCGGGAGTGGAATTGGATTCGGGATGGGTGTGCTGGGGGATGGGGATGAGGTCGCCTTGAAGGGAGGAGGGGAACCGATGCCACCGCCGTAACAGGGCGCGGAACGACTATGGATGTTAAGGTCGGAGGCGATCACGTAGGAGGAGAAGGTACGGTCAATGTGGGAGAGGAAGTCGAAGGGAATAGGGGCGTTAGGGCGGACATAGATGGTGGCGCACGTGATGGTAAGGCCGGGGAAGAAGAGACTAAGGATCAGGTGTTCGGTGGGGTTGGGAAGGAGAGGTTGGAGCCGAACAGGGATCTGGTGGTGGTGACCAATGGCTACTCCGCCACACGCAATCGGGAGGGGATTATTGGAGCAGTGAAGGAGGTAGGGTGAAATGTGGACGGTGTGGTGGGGTTGGAGGAAGGTTTCATTGAGGAGGAAGGCATCCATGTGGTGGGTGGCAAGGGTGTGCAGGAAGAGGTTTTTGTTGGTGGGAAGGGAGTGGATGTTGTTGAAAAGAATACGGTACTGTTGCGCCATGACAGGGATTTAGACGAGGTTGTCAAGATGGGAGAAGGTGAAATGGGCCTGGTTGTTGGAGAAGGTGGCGTACATTTTTAGGTGGAAAACGGAACGGGCGGCGAGGGATATCTGTTGGAGGGTGTGGGGGCGCTGAAAAGGATGAACATTCTGAAGTATGGCGGTGAGGAATCTGATGATGTCCTCAGTGGTTGGGGGTGGGCGAAGGGAATTGCCGGGAGGGGTGGGGGCGTCCAGAGGGCGGCCAGGAACGGTGAGTTCAGGAGTGGTAGGAGGGGGTCAGGCCTTACATTTCTGGGAGTATGTAGGATGAGGTAGGTTACACGTATTACAGGAGAGGGGGGGAACTGGAGGTTGGGCACTGCCGTAAGAAGTGGGCTTGTCTACAGTGCGGGCAGGTGGGGGCCTCATGGCACTCAGATGTCGTGTGTGCATTATACCGCAAGCACCTCTGGCAGCGGAGGGATTGGGGAGGGGAACGGGAAGGGTCAACTGGGTAGCGTTGGTGAAAAAGAAGGGCACCCTCCTTCAGGAGATGGTCTATGGAGGGGGCATGTTTGGAAAAGACCCACATAAGGCGGCTAGGGCCAGCTGAGTTGTGGATGCGGCGAACTGCACGCACCTCCAGATGGGGCTGCACCTTGAGCTCCGCCAACACCTCCTCCTCTGTGATCGCCGGACTAAACCGAGTGATCACGGCAGTGAGGGTCGGCGGGCGATGCGAGGTTGGGGTTGGCGAGAGGGAGGTGGGAAAGGAGCAGGGGTGAGGGAGGCATTAGGGCCAAAGCGGGTGACAGGGATGTGGGAAAGGAGATCTGTGTGGATGGTAGGGCTTGGGGGACGAGATGAGCACCGAATCACGGCGAGGAGTGAGGAGGGAGATGGGGGCACCAGGAAAATTCTGGCAAAGGATGAGGGTGAGGTTCCGGGCCTCAAGAAGGGAGGGATCAGGACGGGAGAGGAGGTAGCGGTAGGAGGAGGGGGTGGAGGAGGAGGAGGAGGGGGCAGGGACAGGCGGGGAGACATCCATGGCATCATGGGCTGGGGAAGGGGGACGAGACAGAGCCTTTTTGGGAGTAGAGGAGGCAGGGGTGCCAATGGGGCGCTTGACGGCGGCGGAGGAGGTGTGGGGAATGGGAGCGACTGGAATGTGGCGGGGAGTGGCAGGTCGCAGTGCTGGAGTCGGTGCCGGAGATGGTGAGGGCGATGGCGAAGGCGACGGTGAAGACGGTGATGATGATGAAGGCGAAGGGGAGAGTTGAGTGTGGGCCGTAGCCCTCCGGGCGACCACCCTAGCGGGGGCCGCAGAAATGGAAGGGGCATAGGGAGGGAGTGGAGGGAAATGATCAGAGGGGGCACGGGAGGGAGGAGCCGGGGATGGGGCGACAAATAGTGAGGGAGATGGGAGAGTGAAGAGTGGGGGGATGGACTGATGGGGGAGTGATGCGCCACACCACGTGATAGTGGTGGCGGCGGCGGAGGGGGATGTGTATATGATGGCAGTGGTGGTGGCAGTAGTGGTGGTGGTGGGGGTCGACATTACGAGAAGGGGAAAAGCACAGGACAGGACAAAGAAGCAAACGAGGGACAGACAAGGTGATGAGAAACACAGAGTAAAGGGAACGGAGAAACTATGAAGGAGACTGGGTGTTGGTGGGGGAGGCGACCTGGCTGGCCAGCTGGTGGAGACGCTGCTGCTGCTGCTGCTGCTGCTGCTGGACGCTGCTGGCTGCTGGACGCTGCTGGCTGCTGGACGCTGGCTGGGACCGCTGCTGGACGCTGGCTGCTGGCAGGAACCGCTGCTGGCTACTGGCTGGAACCGCTGCTGGCTGCTGGCTGGGACCGCTGCTGGCTGGGACCGCTGCTGGCTGCTGGCAGGAACCGCTGCTGGCTGCTGGCTGCTGGCAGGAACCGCTGCTGGCTACTGGCTGGAACCGCTGCTGGCTGCTGGGCGCTGGCTGCAGGCTGCTGGCTGCTGGCTGGACCGCTGCAGGGTGGCTGGCACCTGCAATATACCTAACACTACTATTAGAACCGAAAGGCTAATCGAAGGGCGGTATCCTACCGGATTACCACCGGAGATGGACGCACCGATTTCTTTGGACTCCTTATGAATGTCGCTCGTACGCGCTCCACATTCACTTCACTCACACTGGGATGTCCACTTCTCTTTGCTGGGCACAAGCAACCCGTCGTAACTAATTTGTTGTGCCAAATTGCCTTCCTTGTTGATGGCTTCTTACCGTACTTGGTTCTAAACATCCATTGAACAGCTGTAGCAAACTTGTTTTTGTAGAACTCCAACACACAGAAAGCTCGCTCCGCACCTGAACTCGCCATCCTTGCGACCAGCGCTGACTATCGGCAAATCAACAAACTACGCTGTGACGGTGTACGTGAAAAAAACTTTCAGGGTTACTCTTCAAAATGACATATGTATGATATCTGTACAAAGTTTGGTTCTTATGCAATAAATAATTGAAAATGTTCCCGGACTTTATGTACATCCTGTACTTTTCCTTACCGTGTTTCGTGCCTGCAGCGACACAAGGTGGTGCTTAGTCTCGGGGGTGGGTAGTGGTGGTAATGTTTTGGATGATCAGTGTATATAAAATATCACATGGGTAACGTCGGAAGCTTCGTTCAACTATATGTAGCACTGTTGAGCATAGCGAATTCGTTATGCTAGAAGAACGTGGAAAAAATGCAGTAAGTCCTGCAGAGCATCGATGCTTGTAGGAATTAGCAGTTGACTCTCACCCTAAGCAAATGCAACATATTCTGTGTAAATAGATGGAAAGAGCCGTTACTTATACGTGACCACCGAAGTATCGCTATAACAGTCACGTTCATTAAATATCTGGGAGAGTTAGCACGTACCGATTTAAAGTGGAAGGAACACCCAAAGAAAATCGTAGGGAAGGCAGTTGCCAGACAGGTTCATTGGAATAACTCTCACCAATGTAGTTCACCTGCGAAAGAGGCAGCTTAAAAAACCCTCGCTTGACCGACATTTGAGTATTGCTTGACAGTCTGAAACCTGTACCAGACAGGATTCATAGGGCAGTTCCAAAGAAGGGAAACTAGTTCCATTAATAATCACAAAAGTGTCACAGAGAGACTTATCTAATTCACATGATAGTCCCTTCAACAGAGGCGTTGTTAATCACTGTGTGGTTTACTGTTGAAATTGTGAGAGCTTAGATTCCTGGAGGAGTCAACGATATGATACTTCCTCCTACACGTATCTTGCGAAAAGACTAAAAAGAAAAAAATAATAGAGAGATCAGATTCCAAAAATCAGAAATGAGCATGGAAGATCAGGTTTTAAGGTCCCGTCGACGAAGAGGTCATTAGGGACGCAGCGCAATCTCTAATAGAGATAAGATGGGGAAGGAACAGGCTGCGCCCTTTCGAAGGAACCACCCTGAGATGCGCCTTAAGCGATTTAGAGAAATCTCGGAAAACCAAAGTGTTCGTAACCCGACGCGGATTTGAACCGACGTCCTCCCGAATGCGAGTCCAGCGTTTTACGACAGCGCCACGTCGTTCGGTCGAGCTCGACACCGGTCTTCATGCAGATCATCAGAAACAGGTAGTAGCATAATGGCAGAGTGCAAGAGGTACCCTCCTCCACACACCATATAGTAGTTTACGAAGAATATATATAGGTTTAGATTACGATACGTAATCGCAGTTGCGAATATGGTCAGACTCCAGTTGCACAATATATTGGTGACAATGAATGTTTGTGCCGGACCGGAATTCGAACCCGGATTTCCCGCTTTACGCGAGCGGTCGCCTTAACTGCCTCAACTATCAGAGCACGCCTCTACAAGCGACCCAAACTTCCATATGTGCCCGTGTGTCTACGTCCTGCTCTCGCACAACTGCTGTGACTACCGCACAGGAAGACACTTGTGATTACTGTCGCAGTCTTGTCTTGGCAAGAAATAGATTAATCTATTTGCTCTGGTACTGAGTGTGTCAGTACGAATTTCTCGCGGCTTCACAGGACAAACATGCACTTACACCACACTCTGCAGATGAAAAAACTGATTGACAAAGATGGCGGCTTTCCAATAATCTAATGATTTAACGTCAACGTGAAAAATTTTCTCAGCTGTCAGCTATAGCCACCGGTGCCAGTGATTGCAACGAAGAATAAAACGCACAAATAGCAACAGTTCTCGTATCAAAGAGAGAGTCAGATATTGAGCTTTTTTTTTCTTTTCTTTTCTTTGCAATAAGGTCGAACGCCAGAGCAGCAAGGACGCAATTTAGGTTATGTAACGAGCTGAACTAACAGGGAGACAAAGACTCAACAGGTAACAGTTCCAGGAACAGAATTTTAGTACGCTGCGGTTTATTATTCCAGGGCTGTTATTCGGTGACCAAATTGAATCAAACAAATACCAGCTTCTTTTTCTTATTCTGTGCTAATGTCGTTTAGCAATACAGTCAATACATTCACCACAAGGATACTGGCGGAAACAGGGCAAACGAATTCCATTACGATTTCAAAACGCTAACCGCAAATGTAGCCGACGTCATTTGCTATTCTTTTTTCGGAAATGGCACAGAAATATACACAATGGTTCCGTGTTGCTGGGACACTACACAAACACGCTCACCAAATGGATTCCAATTACGCGATACCGTTACGGCATGCTCTCGACAGAACCGTACAAAAGGCAACCAACAAAATACTCTCGCATGCAGATGTTGCGGGTCCTTCCTGGAAGGCAAAGTAATAAATTTATTCTATGATTCTCTCGATGTAGCTGTTGGGTACAAACTATAGTCGGCAGCTGCGGCCGAGCATTTTGTGCGGTTTTATTGTTCTATTACTACACACGTCACAAAACAGAGAAACTATTCAAGAAGCTGTACCCACGAGAAAGCTCTCGCTACATATTTTATTGATAAAAAAGTGTCATGGCACACGAAATAAACTTAACATCAGCTGACAGCGATTTATTTCCGTAGATAGTAAAACAAGGACATTTTTGTATGTTCGTAGGTCTCAGCGAACTGATTTTAGTGCATACCTGCATGCAGGCCACTTGTAATAACGTTCGAAAAGTTGATGCAGTATTTTACCATATAATGCGATCTACATTCCAAAAGAGTTTTATGGGAAAATAGCACAAGTAACGGAACCTAGTTCTATTTGCTCTACGCCGTTGTCGTTCAGTCGTTGTTGTCTACGCATTTTGTCCAGCCAGTTTTTGTTCTTTTTTTTCAGATAACACCTGATGATGAACCTGTAAGAGCCAGAAGCAGGTCGTGTTATAAATATCAAGATTCTTACAACGGAAGCAGTATTTTCAACCTCTGCTATAATGCTCAGCTGCGGATGTTCCTCAGACAGGATTGTTTGCAAAAATATGGATGTTAATCACACAGTCACTCTATCGGACCTCACAAGAAATAGTGAAATTAGGTTCTCAACGTCTGAAGTCGACATGAAAATTCACAATAAGGAATTCCTGACAGTGTCTCATAAAACTGAAACATTCTGACGTAAGATTAACGGATTATTAAAATTACCTCTTTTGAAATAGTGTTTGTCAACGAAAGCTTGTTAACAACACAACTGAAAAATTATATAATCCAAACATAAATAGAAATAACGCTGAATAAAGGAACAAATTGAAACAGGAAAAGCACAGAAGAAAGAACCCTACCTTTTTGTATTCCATTAACTGGTAAGACTTCCTATACAAGAGAAAAACTAGTTTTTCAGCAAACAATATTCCTATACGTACCGTCGTTAACACGATGTTTTACATTACATGTCAAGAGTTTGAAAAATACCACTTAGATAAAGCAGGAAAAACTTTGATATACACTGACGAGCCAAAATATTGTGACTATCTGCGTAATAGCTTGTCTGTCTGTGGAACGAAATACATCACTGATTCTGCGTATCAGGGATCCGATAGTTTGATGGAAGATTTGTGGAGGTATGTGACATTAGACGTCTACTCACAGGTTACACAGTTTGCGTAAATAACTAGCCGCTGATTTGCGTTCGCGATGATGGCGCTCAATTGCGACCCTGATGGGTTCCATAGGATTTACATCAGGTGAATTTGGTGGCCGAGACATCAACGTGAATTCACTGTAATGCTCCTCAAACGACTATAGCAAGGTTCTGGCTCCGAGACACGGACAATTATACTGCTGAGAGATGACATCGCCATCGGGCAAGGCATCAAGTATGAAGTGGTTCGCAGCTGTCAACGTGTCTTCGATTACTACCACAGGCCCCATGCAAGCGCAGGGGAATGTCTCCCACAGCGAAATACTGCTCCCACCAGCTTGCGTCCGTGGCGCGCTGCACGTTTCCAGCCGCCGTTCACCTCGATGACGGCGTTTGTGGAGACGATCATCGACCTAGTGTAGCAAAAATGTGATTCGCCCGAAGAGCCGACACTTTTCCATTGATCGATAGTCGAACCCCGATGGTCCTGTGCCGACACTTTTCCATTGATCGATAGTCGAACCCCGATGGTCCTGTGCCTACGGCAATCGTAATTGACGGTGTCGTTGGGTCGACATGTGTGGTCTGCTGCGGAGCTCCATGTTCAACAACGTACGATGAACGGTGTGCTCCAAACCACTTGTGTGTGCACTAGCATTGCGCTCTTTCGGCAGAGATGCCACATATCACCATCTCTCCTACTTTACAGAGCAGACAAGCCTCTGAACCCTACGTTCTGTGAAGAGTCATGGATGTCCAGCCCTTTAGCGCCTAGTGGTAGTTTCATTGTCTGTCTACCTCTTTCCGTAAACCGTGAATATTCAACCAGTTTCGCCCTTTCCGAGATACTCGTTCACAGGCTCTGCGTAACAATAATCTGACCTTTGTCAGAGTCGCTTATCTCAATGGATTTCCCCATTTGCAGCCCATATCTTCGCTTAGGTGATCCCACGTCCACGACTGCTCCGCTTACATAGTTTTGTTTGCGCGTTACTTGCCCACAACGCCACCAGGCAGCATCCAACGTCGCCGTGGGCAGTGCTCATAATGTTTTGGCTGATCGGTGTAAGTCTTCATAAGCAGAACTTCGGTTCCATAAGCAAGACATATGCCATAGATAAATACCTCCACAACACTGGGTGTGAACAACAAAACATACGCAATACTCTTGTCACACTGAACGAGAGAACTGCAACATTTGAGTTACACGATTCATCCCACGCTAAGACCATAGCGCAACAAGGGTGGCTCATAGTCAGAAGGCAGTAGGTCTAAAGGTTCTGGGTTTCCTGCAAAAAAAGTTCTGCTGCGATAAGGATAACATACGCATTTCAGTTATGGAAGCGAAATGCCGCACAGCAACTGGAAACGTACTCCAAATTTGAACTACGCATGACATTACGATTCTTGTGAGCAAAACGTCTAAACTGAACACAGATTCACCGCGGGATTCTGGGCGTACATGGGCCAAATGCAATACTGAATCCAGTTTTAGTGAAATACTGCCATAGTTTGACCAAGGACGCGCAAGCATTGGTGATGCTGATCGGGGAGGAAGACGGTCAACGCCGACCACAGAGGACAATGTCCAGGCAATTTAGGAACTCATTCGCAGCAATCGCAGAGTTCACGACTATGATGACGTTCATACAGCGATTCTCAAATGGCTCCGAGACCAAGGAGCGGACTTGTACCACGGAGGAGTGTAATCGTTGGCAGCAACTTCCGTCTGTTGGATGCAGACGCTTTGTGACAATGTTGAAAAACAGTCTCATGTACGTGTGTCACATTGTAGTGTTGTGTAGTATTCAGTTAAGTTATTTGGCTTGCCCTAATAATGTGCAGTTCACGTTTTTTTAAGTATTTTCGTACAAAAAACAGAAGAAGCAAATCTCGATATGAGAGAAGCTTTATCAATATGTAAACATCGGATGGAAAATGCAGAAATCTTGCTGAAAGACTTCTGCTGTGTGAGACACTCACGATCAATACCAATGTGTAATAAGATTTTTATGTTATAATTTAGTATTCCTATCTGTTTTAATGCAAGTCGTACGTATATTAGGCATGCACGAGCAGACAGAGAGCTTTTCATGTACTGTAAGAGATTTTTCGTTTCCCGTATGCACTCTGACTTTTTTGTTGGTAAAGCACATAACGTGTTTCAGTAGGACAAACTGCTGTCGAACTGAGCTGGGTCTCTCACCAAAGGCAAGTAGCAAAGGATTTAGAGCAGACAAGAGAGGCTGGCTCGCACTTTTCGTGGAGGAGAGCTGCCTTGCGGCTGGGTTGGGTCGTCCTGTCGTTCTTTCGTCTCCTTTCTCTCTCTCAGTCATTTTCATTGAACAGTTCACCTACCTCTATATTTCTTCCTTCCGACGTCCCTTCCCTCTTCAGTAGTAGATATACGCTAGGCAGTGTAAAGCTGCGTTGACGAAATCACTACCTAATACCTACCAAACAGAGGCCGCGTAATTCAAGTTGCAAATCAGTTCCTGTAAGTTTATTTTCACAAAATTCGTGCGGTAGGAGAATGCAGGTTAATTTCAGTAAGCATTTGAAAATTCTATTAACGTCTTTTCTATTCATAAGGAAACACATGAAATGGCTATCAAGTCCGTATTTAATAATGCAAATGCTCTATCATTCCAAGTTCACTGTCTATCCAACATATTTCAGACGTAAGAGAAGCCAGAATTCCTGCAAGTCCGTCCCGATTAATTTTGCGATCTAACAGTCACTGAACCACCACTATAAGCGAGTCGAACATTCGGTCGTTTCAGTGGTGATAGAAATGCTCGCCAAAGTATTCCATTCCGGAACATGTCATGCGGAATTGTCTCGACGACCAAAAGATCACACGCTTATAAAACTTCAACTAATTAGTTCCGAAACATCACACTTTCCTCAAAATTTTCGTAACTTAAACCGCTTTAGTCACGACACGTTCTATTTGAAATGATCTCTCTAGTTCTTCATTTTACATACTATTTTCGAGGAGACATCTAGCATGGTGTTACCCCTAAGCAGGTTAGCGAGCGACTCTCTCGATGCTCCTCTCCTCTCTGACTATCTAATTATCTGCGTGCAGGAACTGCTTCATTCTGATTGGCTATTGATCTGAATGACCAATTAGAATGATCCTTCCAGATTATTCTCGCCTCAAAACTTGCCTTAGACAACCACTAATCAGATAGTCATTTATGTCATTTCAGTTTCTAATATATTGTTAATAAAATAGAACGAAATGCAAGATATTTTTTTAATTAATATAGAAACTTATCCCGCTTCCGACTTTTATTCTGGCTGCTCTCTTACAAAAGCAAGCACACACCGACATACGTCATCAGCATCGTGGTTCCAACACAATTTTCCCACGGTTCAGTTTTATAAGGTTTTACATAAAAATGACATTAAGTAATAACGTATGTCCCGCATACACTCTCTCACTCATTCCTATTGTAAGACGTCGTGGTCTCCTGATCTTCATTGATTACATATTCCGCCCTCACAATCATATTCTGCACATCAAGACGCTTCATTCGAACCCAAACTCGATAAGATAAACTCAATGTTGAATGAATTCATGTAAACAACATGCAAATAGCTAATAAATCGCAAGTGCACACCGTGGTTGAAATATTCGAGGCTGCCGTACACACACACATTAAAGACACGACGCTCACAAAAGCTTTTAGTTCGGGAGAGGCAAACACCGCACGCCAGGATGCCGGTCCCTTCGGGAACGACCCCGTGTTCGCCATAAAATCAAATTCCACTACATTGTGTGGGAGCGCCCAACCTATATATTCTTTACAAATATTGCACGCAATTTCAGAGATTTCCACAGGGAGACAGCAAATCCAAACGCCGATGTTACAGATTTCCGGATTGGTCGCCTTAAACGAAACGTCATTCTCCCGTTTTAGAAGAGCAATACTGATTGGCAGACGATATTTCTGACGCCTTGAGCTGAAGGAGTAATGGAAGAGACTGAAAGATATACCCCTTCACGTCTGGAGTGGAGAGGGGCCGTTCCGTTGTCGCTCTTGGAGCGAAAATACGTAACGAGAACGTGCGCACTTGTACATATACTCAAAGAGCGAGGAACAAGTCGCTCCTCAGTACTTCACTGGGAGAGCACCTCTGTCGAGAGCGAATTGGAGTGCGACTTTATATTGAGTCCTTCCGATCAAGCGTTGTTCACTGTGTTACCCACCACACTTATTGTGCGGTGTGAACGGATATAGTAATAGTTAAACGCCTGCGAGCGAATTTTTGAGTGGCATCACGGTGGACTGGTTATCTGACTGGTGTACCACACCAATAGTTAGACTAGGGGCGAATAGGAGTCCTTGACTTCATCAAGGCGTAGAGAGAATTTGACTGTGAAGGTCAATCCAGATAGAATGAGAGTTATCTTATGTGTCAGCAGCGAGTGGCGCAGACAGCAGCCATCGCAGCTTACGGTATTGTGCGCAACAACTCTTGCGAACCCCATATTTCCTCCACAACAGTACACTTCACTGCACTTCACACGTGACAGCCTCGACCATACCTAGCAACATTCTAACAGATAATTATTGAAGTTGAGTAGGCGCACCTCTCAGCCATTCTGCCAAGTCAATAACAATCTTAAACTGTGTATAGAAATTTCATCAGCGAATCCTATCCTTGAGAGGTAACTTCACATTCCGAAAAGAACCCAGAAATAACGTGTTCAGTTCATAACTAAAAGTGCCATTGTGATTTCTCAGAATTTTTGCAAAATAAATAATAATTTTCGATAGTTTCATGTCTTTCTTACACTAACTAGCACCACACCAGTACCCAAGTATCCCACTAGTTATGTAAGAAATTTTGTGAATTTTTGTGTCATTTCCTTACAGCGGACGACTCCAGAAGATATTTATTGCTGAAAGTTTTCAGGAATTTCTCTTTAGAGCGTTAGGAGCGTCTGTCTGACTTCTGTAGTAGTGTGGGGTTGGAAATTGCATCTTGCACGAGCCGCAGGGTAAAGAGTACATGTCAGATTAATCCGTTGTGCAGAATGACAGAATAGCACCCACACGCTCACAGAAAATAGCGACCCTGCCAGGATAGGTAAAATAGGTAAGTTACCAGGATAGGAAAGTGTCAGGATAGTTAGGTACGGCAGGTCGCAGCAGTAGCACTTTGAAGAACTTTCTTTCATGTATTAAAGAGATGTTTTCGAAGATTGAGATCAGAATAGATACAAGTAGTGAAGATAGCAGAATTGTAGGGAAAAGGGCATGTGTTATTGTGTTGGAAAATTTTAAATTTTTTACTATTTTTGTGTAGCTATTAGGGCAAAGGATTTTCAGGAGATAGGCACAGACGCAGAGTGACGCAGAGACGCAGTGTGACGCAGCATGATATAAGTTAGAATTAAGAAATAACATTTTTCTCCCTTTGCAAGCGCACAGGTGGAGATTGGAGACTGTAGCATAGCAGACAGAACATTAGCCGAGAAGTCACGACATTGTTGTTGTTGTTGGTTCAACCAACTGGTAAGTGGTCGTACAGTTTTGTAGATAGGGTTGTGGTGTGTTGAAAGAATTTCCATGATAACGAGAGCACAAGCCAAAAGGTTACGTGAGAGACAGCAAGTAGACGAGATGGGGGAGAATCAACCGGATAGACAGCAAGTAAACCAGCTTATTGAGAATAGGACAGAAGGTGAAACTGAGAATAGGACAGACGGTGAATCAGAGAATAGGGCAGTCGGGGAGCTGCAGAATCAGCAGGCTCAGTTAGACTGGGATGAAACTGAGACAGATCAGACAGATGGGAATCGAAGGGACGAGAACATCGAATTTTCAGAATATGAAATTCCAGGTAGGTCACATTCTGAGCCAGAAATAGACAGCCCACGTAGGAAATGGTAAAGATTAGAAGCGAAACGAGCACAGGAAACGCGTTTGTTTGCCACATATTAAGGGACAGAATACGCGTTAATACAGTCAATGAACCGGCAGTTAGCTAACGTTCAAAGAGAAGTAGACAGTGAGGAAGGGGGGGTGGGACATTTAGAATACGTCGAACCTATTGTACACATTCTAAATATGCCCCAACAACAGACACAGAATTCTGAGGAGTTACGAGCGCCACGAAAAGGTTCCGTAACAGACGCAACTGTACCTGCAAACACAAGACATACACAACAGAGAGGGCAGATGTGGAGTCGTTTGCGCCACTTAATGGTTCGATGAGAAACGCAACTACTCCTCAACACAGACAGCACGGGTTATTACAGTTATCAAACTTAAAAACGCCACAGCATAGCCCAGTAAACGACGTAACTGACCGAGTAGAAAACGATAGATCGAGAATACATAGTTCAGCAGAAGGTAGTGTTACAGGAGAGGACGCGATCATGGAGATGTTACAAAAAATGAACGCTAGTATGACGAAACAGAATCAGGATATTAAGATACAGATCCAACAGGATAATCAGAACTTGAGACAAGAGATTAAGACACAGATCCAACAGGTTAAAATCCAGATGGAGGAAGGGATCGTTAGAATTGATAGTCAGATCACATAGATAAACAAATACGCGAAAGAATCTAGAGAAAGAATTCAGGTACTAACACAAGGTCAGCAGCAATTACGCACAGACGGGGACAAGGACCAATTGGACATCGTAAACGTTGACAAAAAGGTGGAACGTTTTACGAAAAAAGCCACTCGAACAGCAACACAAATTTCGGTAGAACAGGCAAATCAAAGCAAGGTCGCAAAGGTTACACTGAAAAAATATGATCAGCGGATCAATAAAATAGTACTTAAAAACAAAGATCAAGTTGAAAAGCTTCGAACAGAGTTGATACAAAGTATCGGAGAAAAGATCGAGAACGATTACACCCGTAGCGAATCAAATGACACGTCAAGCATTAATTCAGTACACGAACACGCGCTGTCTAAGAAAGTTCAAGTAGAACCAAGGCTAGACTTAACACTCGCACAGAAATCGAAACAGGAAACCCCGATTAAAGTAATACATGACATGCCACAGGAGTAGGCACAGTATCTAGAAAAACGCAACACATACATTCAGCCGATACCAATCGAAAGACAGGCAACTGAACCAGTAAATCCAATGACACAACATAATAGCAGCACGGATACTATACCGCGAACGACGAGAGTAGAAACACACGAACAACACTTTTGTTCAACAATGATACGATATGACGCGGATATGAGTCAGTAAATTGAGAATAGGCAGACAGGCAGTAGATTACCAGAGGATAAACACGACGACACAAGCAGTGGCAGATTATTTGAGTCCATGAATCAGCCAAAAAGCGGATTTATGAGTAGATGTGATATAGACCACTTCCTTACAGTTAGAAAATTTCAACATTTCAAGGAAGAAGGCGGTAGCTTGCATGCACGCACATTCATCGACGAGTTTCAAGTAGGGTTACCAAACCACTGGAGCGTAGCTCACAAACTTGACTTCATTTGTGCACACATGTCAGGGTCAGTAGCAGAGGTGATGCAAAAGATCGCGGCTACCCGTACGTCTTACCTACAGTTCAGAACAGCGTTTCTCGAAAGATATTGGTCTAAGGAGGCACAAAACAAAATTAAATACGAGTTACTTCAGATTACACCATATGAAAACTCAGGAGAGAAAAGCGTGGTAAAATTCTTTGATACAATGGACAAAGTGAATCAATGCCTAGACAAACCATACAGTAACGGAGAGCTGATACGTCTATGTAGAATGAAATTACCGGTAAAGTATCAACATGCGACAGTAGGAAAAAATGAAAATACCGAAGATTTCAAAGAGGTTTTAAGGGAACTTGAATTTATGTTTGAAGAAGACGAGGTGAAAGAAAAAAGAAAGGAAAGGGAACAGCAAAAGGAGAGGACTAGGAACGTATATTCCAATAATAATAATCGTACTCCTAACACCAATAATTTCAGGCAATTTAACAGACAAGGACAGTGGCACAATGAAGACAATTGGCATAGAAACGATAACCAGATTAATTGGTACCGAAATAGGAACGGTAATGGACACTCATACAGTAGCGAATATGGGTTTAGGAATCAAAATGCCAACGGTCAAAGGTACTTTGAAAGAGGTCACGATGTTAGAAACAGCAACTGGCGAGACCAAGGCGTGAGTAATTACCGAGGAAATTATGGTCCACAGAGACAAGAACAACACAGCAAAGAGAAACGAGATGTAGAAGTTAGGCCACCGAATACTGCAAAACGTAAAGATTGAATTGAAAAATGTGGAAGAGGTTAGGCAAACTAACGTCCACACTATCTTATGCTAACCACTAAATAAAAGTTAAAATAATAGATCAACAGAACAACACATTAATTAAGAGAAAAAGAGACACAATACACACTAACAATCTCTTGTAGTATCAAGTACACTGCAACATGCACACAAACAATAAATGGTACACAACAGTTAAAAGAATGAAGAAGTGGTAGGACATAATTAGAATAAAGAAAAGAAATCATATATATACAATAATTTTTGCCACTATCAGAAAATTCTTGCATTATATAAAATCAGAGTTTTTTGTAAATAACAAATATATGTAAAACAAAAATTGTAAATATTTCTACGCGTCAGAGAGACATCGCCACCAACACCAATCACCAGCTCCCTTAATACCAGATGCTTCGAGATAGCGACGGAGAGGATACAGACATGTTGAGAAAGCACTTAGGGCAATAACAACAACGTGAAGACCAACGCCACACTGGGAATGCAGGTTGCAACCAGGTTGGACTTACGGAGGACAACACATAGCACTGACATTTCATATGTCACGACACTGCTACACAACGGAAGAACGTGGGGAGAATCGTAATACGACGAGACGACAATGAAGGTACAAAAAATTACTAAGATCTACAAACTGATCAAGCAACATTTGGAAAGGCAGTCAGATCCTACAAATCCTATATCACTCCTACACAAAAATTCACATATTCCTAGCCCAAGAAGAACAGAAGAATGCAAGAAAGAAGAGAAGAACAGAACATGCAAGATGAAGAAGGGCAGAATACAGAAAGATACCTTTCTCTCCTATCCTACAAAGCAAATTGCTACAAACATCTTTCCATGAATTTTGAGGCATGGCAACTACTACAACCACCTCTCCAAAACTAAACCTTGAATCGTCAAACAAATACAAGCGAGCGGCAAACGGAATATTAAATAGTACCAACCAACATTATCTAGAAATAGATTCAGCAAAATGAACAATATTGTCCCTACCACATCATCAAATTGCCATACCGAACGAGATGTGAAGTACCAAGACGTCACAGCACAATATTGGGTGACGATCGTCGGTAGTCAACTACAATCATCGAACTGCCATACAGTCTCATGTATGACAGCAAAGGAGTACCAAGACATCACTGTTTATGCAGTAAACCACTGTCATCATCATCGGTTAAAAGTACCACTCCATGATGACAATGTCAACAAGTAAGACTTGGCATTACATGCTAGAGTGCTTCTCTCATGATTTGTGACACCCATACAAATGAGTCGATGCCTTTCAGTATTTCAGTGGGGATCGTCGAGCACAGAAACTGACGCAGCACAAAACAAAAAGACTGAAAATACGAATGTAGAATTAAGAAAATGATATATTTGTAAAAATACTTTTTTCCTTTTTTGTAAAAGTAATTATTTCATTATATATGTAAAGCCCATAATGTGATAGAGACCTTAAAATACTATGTAAAGAAAATAATTAGTATAAGTAGATAATCTCAAAAATTCCTGTAAAGCCAAGTTAGTTTTTATATAAAAAAGGTTTTGATTAATCAGAGGTTGAACAGGGATAGAATAAAGAAAAAACACTTCTTCACTCTTAAAACAGTGACACAAATAATGCCTAAATAAAGAAAACAAAGTCATACAACAGAGCTTTTGCGAACATTCACGCGAAGCTTAACTAAAGAAAAGATATAACCACACTAAAACATGATACACTGTACACTAACGAGTTTATAAAAATTAATATTGTAAAAGCAATTTTGGGAAATGAAAAAAAAAAACAGAGACACGTACTGGCAATGACAAAGAATAACAACCTTTGTAAAGTTAATATTTGCCTAACAACAAAACATAAATACTAGAATTCAAAAAATAGAAACAATAGCTATAAAGAAATTCTTAGAAAAAATTGTTAAGAATAGCTGAGAAAAGTTTATTGGAAAATCTAAAAGAACAATTTTTGCCTGACTTTGACAATGTTTTCCTCGGCATTGACAAACCCCAGATAAAAATTTTGTCACAAGAAGGGAGGTATGTAAGACATCGTGGTCTCCTGACCTTCATTGGTTCATTGGTTACATATTCCGCCCTCACAATCATATTCCGCACATCAAGACGCTTCATTCGAACCCAAACTCGATAACATAAAGTCAATGTTGAATGAATTCATGTAAACGATATTCAAATAAGTAATAAATCGCAATTGCACACCATGGTTGAAATACTCGAGGCTGGCGTACACACACACATTAAAGACACGACGGTCACAAAAGCTTTTAGTTCGGGAGAGGCAAAAACCACACGCCAGGACGCCGGTCCCTTCAGAGGTTTTCACAGCGAGCTATCTACGTCGGCTGGCGGCCGCCCGTGGAGCGGACAGCCTGTGCCCGAGTAAAAGGGGGAACGACCCCGTGTTCGCCTTAAAATCAAATTCCGCTACATTGTGTGGGAGCCCACAACCTACGTATTCTTTACAAATATAGCACGCAGTTTCAGAAATTTTCACAGGGAGACAGCAAACGCCAAACGCCGATGCTACAGATTTCCGGATTGGTCGCCTTAAACGAAACGTCATTCTCCCGTTTTAGAAGAGCAATACTGATTGGCAGACGATATTTCTGACGCCTTGAGCTGAAGGAGTAATGGAAGAGACTGAAAGATATACCCCTTCACGTCTGGCGTGGAGAGGGGCCGTTCCGTTGTCGCTCTTGGAGCGAGAATACGTAACGAGAACGTGCGCACTTGTACATATACTCAAAGAGCGAGGAACAAGTCGCTCCTCAGTACTTCACTGGGAGAGCACCTCTGTCGAGAGGGAATTGGAGTGCGACTCTATACTGAGTCCTTCCGATTAAGCGTTGTTCACTGTGTTACCCACCACACTTATTGTGCGGTGTGAATGGACATAGTATTAGTTAAACACCTGTGAGCGAATTTTTGAGTGGCATCACGGTGGATTGGTTATCTGATCGGTGTACCACACCAATAGTTAGACTAGGGGCGAATAGGAGTCCTTGACTTATCAAGGCGTAGGGAGAGTTTGATTGGCGAAGGTCAATCTAGATAGAACGAGAGTTATCTTATTTGTCAGCAGCAAGCGGCGCAGGAAGCAGTCATCGCAGCTTACGGTATTGTGGGCAACAACTCTTGTTGTGTACAAGAGTACACTTCACTGCATTTCACACGTGACAGTCACGACCATACCCAGCAACATTCTAACGGATAATTATTCAAGTTGAGTAGGTGTGCCTCTCAGCCATTCTGCCAAGTCAATAACAATCTTAAACTGTATATAGAAATTTCATCAGCGAATCCTATCCTTAAGAGGTAACTTCACATTCCGAAAATAACCCAGAAATAACGCGTTCAGTTCATAACTAAAAGTGCCATTGCGATTTCTCAGAATTTTTGCAAAATAAATAATAATTTTCGTTAGTTTCATGTTTTTCTTACACTAATTAGCACTACTCTAATAGCCAAGTATCGCACTAGTTACGTAAGAATTTTTGCGAATTTTTGTGTCATTTCCTTACAGCGGACGACTCCAGAAGATATTTACTGTTGAAAGTTTTTCAATCATTTCTCTTTAGAAAGTTAGGAGTACCTGTCTGACTTTTGTAGTAGTGTGGGGGTGGAAATTGCATCTTGCAGGAGCCACAGGGTAAAGGGTACATGTCAGATTAATCCGTTGCGCAGAATCACAGAATAGCACCCACACGCTCACATTATGCATTCGCACCAAAAAAAATTAAAAGCAAATAATAATTTGGGGTGAATGGACTGCTGTAGCTGTTGTGGGGTTGTGTACCACTTTGGGTTACGGCGGGGACGAATCCTCTCCATCGTTTCTAGGTCCCCAGCTCAATACATACATACATACATACAACCGATTTGTAACAGTTCGCTGTGTTACTACGGTGCCAACTGCTGCTCAGATTGCTGCTGCAGTTTCAGTACGATGCAACAGAGCCATACCCGGAAAACAAAGGTCTTCCCCCTCGGTAGTGCCACGTGGCCGTCCGGAGCCCGGTCTTCGTGCGACCTTACATTCTTGTGACCGACGCTGCCAGTAGTCATCCATAGTAGCTATATTCCTGCCAAGATTTTGTGCAATATTACAGAAGGAATATCTAGTTTCCAATATATCTATTACACGACCTCCAAACTTAGTGAGTTCTTCACAATCAGGGTCTTTGTCGCCTGAAAGGCATTCTTGAATAACATCAACTCACCAAGTCCAGTCAGAAACATAACTAACTTCCACGGCGGTTATAGCCTGTATTTCAGGCAAACCTGATTTGCATCCTCATAGTGTCGTTCCTAGCACCAATCGGATTTAGAAGCACGCCTACCAACTTTTGTGTCGCACAACTCTTTCGGTGATGCGATTTTTATATTTCCGACTGTATATATATGATGTGTGATGGACGCGTGTGCATTTAACTCGAAGTAATTTGAGTATAAAATTGTTGCATGTGAATAATGGACTCGTATTCCCTCCAAACAAGATTACTTGTAATAAGTGACTATTTTGTTTGCTAAGTTCACAGAGTTGGAGCTTAATACACGCCGAACAGCTGGGGAGATGGCATCGTTCTCCTTGTGCAGTAGGAAATGATATACGGTATGTGCTTTTGTTTTATAAATCAATTACAGTCATTCACTCCCGCAACTGTTTATCAAAAGATGGGAAACAGTTATGACATAATTGTTTACAAAAAGTGTGTATTTGTGTACTAAAGTGCTGCGTTGCTTGTGGTCCTGCCCATGTATTGCCAAAACTGTTTCAAGTACGCTGAATGCCATAACTGAAAATGAGTTGGCTACCTGAAAACTATAAGAAATAGTCAGATAAAAACGGGACAGGTGAAAAATACGTAAGTGAACTATTTATCATTTCAAAAGTAATCGCCATACTATTAATACGTTTATCCCCCCGGTGAGACAACACGATCAATGTCTTCATGAGAAAATGTTTATAGTTTCTTCCGGAAGAGTGGTTGTGACGCCCATATCTTCGTCCAAAACAAATCGACGGCCAAAAATTTCTTTCATCAGGTCTCCAAAAAGATGGAAGTCGAACGGGGAATGATCGGGACAGTACAGAGGATGTGTTAGAACTTCCCAGCGCAACTTCTGCAGCGTACTCGAAACAACCTCAGAAACATGTGGGCGCGCCCACAAGCAATGCAACGTTGTAGCACACAAATATACGCATTATGTTAAGGCTGATTAAGTGTGCAAACAATTATGTCACGTTTATCAGCTTTTGATAAATAGTGATAATACCTTTAGTCTCACAATTAAATGCAAACACGTTAATTACTCTTCATTAGCAAAAGTCCAGGAATTATACTATATGAGTGCACTACTTTTAAGAAATACGATAGTAAGTTTGGTATATGTACGAGATAAGATTAAAAATTATCACTTTTCACATAAATGTCAAGATAGCTTTAGTTTTTAACTGCAAGAAAAAATTAAAAAACAGTCATCTTCGTATGTCTTGTTTCGCAAACGACTACCAGGGGGGAATAATGCAAGAGACCAGATTTTTGCTATAACTTATTTTCAGAAATTTTGTTAACTTCTTTCTACGAAAGTTACATTCAGATTTTAACTTTGTTTCCGAACTTATACTGAACGAATATATACAGAAAATTATAAATAAATTAATCCAAAATGCACAAATGAAGATGTCTTTTCAAAATGCACAAAGTAAATTGAATAAAAATTCAGTAGTGACTGCTTATGGAGTTTTATTTGTGAATATACAAAGCTGTTGATGGTACTATATAGATTTTACTAAAGGCAAAAAGTAAGTATGTCAGTATCTAAAAGCATCTAAATCATATAATTTATTCTGAAAGGCGCCAAGTCGCGGTGACAAATCTTTCAGTCGTTTTGTGTTGTGTTCCTGCTGGACTGACAGGAGAACAGACCGCGCACTACGATCTCAGATATGTATTTCAATTTGTTGCGCGATGGATTGCGGTATAGGAAAAGAAAGGCCCTCGTAAGTGAGTTATGGGTGCCGACTCTTGAAATAATTAATTATTAATAACTGGGGTTGATTATCTATCTACTGAATCGATTTTGTTGGCCCAAATTAATCCCAATTTCATTTACTGTTTGCGAGCAAACACATGAAAAGAAAATACTTTAATGAGATTAAAAAATACAAAAACAAAAGAAAATACAGGCCATCAACATCGGGACAGTTTAACTGAGTTTTGGACCTGCCTGACAGGCCCACAAGGAATGGACAAGGCAGGAGTGACAATTATTTCGACATACTGTTCCGTGAACCACATAATCGCTGTTGGGTGCGTTTTGATTGCTCCAGTCGTACCAAGAAACAAGGTGTTGATTCCACATCCAAGTGTTTGAACCCGCTCAGTCATGGATGATCCCATCGCTATAAGCGCTACAAGGCGAAATACGAAGTCGCGTTGTCTAATCAAGTTTTAAAAAAACAAATCGGAAACATCTAACCACACTCCTCCCGCGATAGCCCACGCTGCAAACTATTCTCACCTGAATCGACAGCTCAGAGCGACAGGACATGCGTCTGTTGCGGCCTAGTGGCATTAACCACTTTTCAGTCATGGATTTGGGACCTGATTCCCGAATGTAAGTCTGTGCCTCTCGCCCAAGTCTTCAGATGGAGTCTCCTCCTCTGCGTCCCCCGGAACAAGTTCCTCTCCAAAATTTTACCTTCCCCTCCGCTACCATGGCCCACACAACAGTCTACACAAATTGTACTCCACCAATGGGAAAGCACGCCCAAAGATGGTTCAATGAAGTTCTACGAAAGTAGATTCAACATCCCAGACAGCAGATATTTTTAGAACCACCCAGTAAGGTGCTTTCTCAGATCGCGACAGAGAAATTTGTTGTTCTCATGATTTTTGCGTCTGGGTGGCGCCATTCCTACCCCACAAAAAGAAGAATAAATGTAACAGCAACTGCCACATAGTTTTCCACGAGAAAACAGCGTGGTCTCTATCTTTCACCCTGCACGGATTCTTCCAGCTTTGACCGAGCTAGGTGGCGCAGTGGTTAGCACACTGGACTCGCATTCGGGAGGACGCTGGTTCAGTCCCGCGTCCGGCCATACTGTTTTAGGTTTCCCGTGATTTCCCCAAATCGCTTCAGGCAAATGCCACGATGGTTCCTTTAAAAGGGCAAGGCCGACTTCTTTCCCCATCCTTCCTTAATCCAATGAGTCCGATGACTTTAAATTTGGTCTCTTCCCCCCAAATCAACCCAACCGAACTCATCCAGCTTTCTCGTAAGACCTGTCGGCAAAAACGCACGCCCGCATCTCGTGGTCGTGCGGTAGCGTTCTCGCTTCCCACGCCCGGGTTCCCGGGTTCGATTCCCGGCGGAGTCAGGGATTTTCTCTGCCTCGTGATGGCTGGGTGTTGTGTGCTGTCCTTAGGTTAGTTCTAAGTTCTAGGGGACTGATGACCATAGATGTTAAGTCCCATAGTGCTCACAGCCATCTGAACCATCAAAAACGCACCACGAAGACGTCATTTTTAACATGAATAGCGGCCTTTAAAATAATTTATTTTGTATTGGTAGGACACACAGTATTGTTCTCAAAACGAACCTTTTGGGAAGTCGCCCCTGCCGTTCCGTACTACGATCACAGTTCTGACGACCTGGAGCCATTATACGACTGCCCAGCCGCCGTGGCCGGCAGATCCATGTGCTGATATGCGGTCAGGGCACTGCTATCCCCTCTGGTTGGTTGGTTGGTTGGTTTTGGGGAAGGAGACCAGACAGCGTGGTCATCGGTCTCATCGGATTAGGGAAGGATTGGGAAGGAAGTCGGCCGTGCCCTTTCAGAGGAACCATCCCGGCATTTGCCTGAAGTGATTTAGGGAAATCACGGAAAACCTAAATCAGGATGGCCGGACGCGGGATTGAACCGTCGTCCTCCCGAATGCGAGTCCAGTGTCTAACCACTGCGCCACCCCGCTCGGTGCTCTCCCCTCTGGTTGAGCTCTCTTTAGAAATCACCCCACCTGCCGCCTGAAACGCCTTCCCAGTCTGCCTTTCCCGTGGCTCATCCACTGCTTCCGTGGAGTCGAGTATCACATTAAAAAAAAAATGCCTCTGGGTAGTAAGACAAAGAAAAATGGCATTAGATGGCTGTCAGCTACTCGAACTTCGCAATCTTATCGCTACCCAGATATCTATAAATTGGCTCAATCATTACACAGATGTCCATGAATCGATGCAACAGAAACGAAACCCGAAACGTAACAGCGCAACGCAAGGTGACGCGTTACAGTTTTAATATTTAATTGACGAACGATCGATTTCAATACCGTATAGTCTTATCGTAAGGTGCCAAATATGCCTCAAAATTCGAGTGCAATAAGCAGAAGAAGCATTGTTCTACAGCAGTTGTGGAAATCACTTCATATGTCGTGTTAAGTGGATTACACGTTCTATAAGACATCATCTCCTCACAGTAGCAGGAAATCAAATGATATAATAACAAGGTCTCCCTTCGTATAGTCTGCTAGTACTATTTGACTTTATTGCTGTTGTAGATAGAAGAGCGGGGTGTGTGGTTCCCTGAACACGACACTTTGGCTGATTTCCTGATGGCAACGTCTAGTTCTGAATGATCGACCGTGGCACTCGATTGTCGAGTCACGTATATAGCTAATGATGAGATTTTATGAATTTGAAATTGACTAGTTTAATGGAAAACAAAATAAATTTTGTGCCTCTGCTATTTATGACACTGAGTTTTTAGCGGAAGAAATATATTAATTATCTTTTTTTATTGTTATTATTTATGTCCAGCCAGCTGTATCGTTTGACACAACTTCAACTGTGTAGTCCTGTTGTCCGCAGTTGCATATAAGGTGACGATATGTTGATAATTTTCGTTTTGGAACCTTCTAATTACAAGTGAATATAACGCAATTTTTGTATCACTTTGTTTTAAGACTATGTTACACTAATGTAGAAAAACTTCCACGTTCAGAAAGCCACTGCTGGTAACAAACGTATGATAAACGAGCATAGACACATCACTACATACACACACACACACACAAACACACACACACACACACACACACACACACACACACACACACACAGCCGGAGTGGCCGAGCGGTTCTAGGCGCTACAGTCTGGAACCGCACGATCGCTACGGTCGCAGGTTCGAATCCTGCCTCGGGCATGCATGTGTGTGATGTACTTAGGTTAGTTAGATTTAAGTAGTTCTAAGTTCTAGGGGACTGATGACCTCAGAAGTTAAGTCCCATAGTGCTTAGAGCCATTTGAACCATTTTTTGAACACACACACACACACACACACACACACACACACACACACACACACACACGTACACATAGAGAAAGAGATAGAGAGAGTGGGAGAGGAAGAGAGAGATCACAGATATCACGACAGCACTTTCAATACTTGGCAATAATATTCGATAGTTGGTTATAAAATTCGACACTTGGCAACACCAACCAAAACATCGCATCAGAAAGTGTGTTCAGTTCCTAGTGAAGTCTGAAACCAAAATTTCAAATGACAGTTATAAGAAGCAGAACATCGGTAACACAAAAACACAATATGTAGTAGACCAACATCCACCAAACTTGTAGTAGAGCTTTAAACTATTAGTGCATCACAGGGCAGCAAAAAGGGTCATAACTGTTCATAACCTATTACACAACGTTGTAAATGTAATCTAAATAGTTTAAATTAAAATATGTACGTATTCGAGGCTACTGAAGATGCCATGCAAAGAATAAAGACGAAACGCGCATGGCACAGAAATTGTGTTTCCTTCAGTTGAGTTGAGACATTCCAAAAGTAAAAATTTTAGACAGTCCAAAAGTAAAAAAGTTCAGCATACCGTAAAGTATCTATTATATTTCAATTAGTAGATATGAGAAAACAGAATACTTCATGCTCAGCATTATCTACGTAATTCACATCCATAAGTGTACGCGGTCATCACCAAAAAACTTGACAATGTGTTTAAAGGATGTCCAAGACAATCTTTAAATTTCATTCATTTTGCCTTCAAATGTTTTGTCTTTCATTAGTTTCCGGACATCAGGGCTGACGGAAACCCCATTCTCTCATCTTAGCATGTGATAGTTATAGTAACTTACTAACCACATACCTGAACAACTTAAAAGAAATTGTTTCGTAACACCAAGTTTTATGTGAAGTGGAGGTAGATGTTCCACATTCGAATCGAATGGTACGTTTTTCCAACCAAGTTTTGGAGCTCTAACTGGCCAGATTCTATGAGACCCGAGCTTGTCCACAGATGTATCAAAAATGGTGAGGAGAATTAATAACCTCTAGAGACTACTAAATTCGCCAAAGGAGGCACCAGTCGATTTAAACTCATTGCTGGAGTTTGAGTGAAAAACGATACATAAAACAAACATACAGCCCTCAGCGTTACGAAATAACGGCAATGTGTAGGTAGCTGTGTTATATACTATTAAATTACACATTTTTTTGTAGAACGTTACATTGAAAACCTTCAAAAAACAACAATGGCGTATTAAAAAGATTGAACAGCCACATTTTCATTAGCTCTCAGAAATTCGTAATTTGTGTCAAAATTTCAAGTGAGAACATTCTACGTATTGTACCAGAAACATGTACCCCAAAATACTTCAAAAAATTCTTTACCCTCAAGAAGAAAATTTCATTGACAAGCAGTGATAATTTGTGTAGCATTAACAATTCAGGAGGAGCAAATAAAAACTGTTGTTTATTAAACATGTTTATAAAAAATAGCAGCATTAAGTCTTTGAACCAGATCCTGAGTGTGGGCTTTCCACGACAGTTTTCTATCTATCTGAACACAGAAATTTCAACTGTTCAGCTTCACTAATCATATGCCCATTCTGTGAAATTAAACGTCGGGTTTTGTTGTGTTAGAAATTGTAAAAACCGAGTCTTACTATGATTTAGCGTTAATTTATTTTCTACAAGCCATGAAATTAAGTCATGAACAGCACTATTTGAAACAGAGCCGATGTTGCACACAACATCCCTTACCTCCAAGATAGTGTCATCAGCAAACAGAAATATTTTAGAATAACCCATAATACATAATAATGCTTCACACTTATCAAAACTTCCTACTTCCTAAAATTATAAAGTTTGTTAAATCTCTGAAGGAAAAATTACAGAAAGGGAGAGGAAGCGGGGGAGAAGAGGGAGGGGTGAAGCGCAGCCTTGTTGGCAGTTTCGCCGTGGACGAAGGTTTACCACGCCTCGGTAGGGCTTTGGCCTTATGATGTTCTGATATACTTGTGAATTTTTAATACATCGATTATCACACTAAGTGCCCGAGGGTGAAGCTTTTTGTATTTCGAAATCGATTATGGTCAGTGAATAGATTGGTGGACAAAAAGAATGAAAAAAGAGATAATTTAATTTTTATTTTCCCTCACTAAGATATATTTAGCAGCTGAATTCCGTATCTCAGTGAAGCAACTAGATTTGGTTAACTTCTCCTTGTCCCCATCCCGCGGACACCGGTGTCGGCGTTACAGAGACACTGGGAATGCGAGCGCTATCTGGCGTGGCGGTCACGGCTCCATAGCCCCGACCGCAAGGCGCGCCTTGCATCCGAAAGTGAATTCAATTAATCACGCGGACAAATAACACAACGCGGGGGCAATCAAACGCCGGGCTGTGTGTGTGTGTGTGTGTGTGTGTGTGTGTGCGCCCTGCTGGGGCGACCCATTCTGCCGCGTGTGTGTGTGTGTGTGTGTGTGTGTGTGTGTGCGCGCGCGTGCGTGAGTGCGTGTGCAAGGGACAGCGGCCGCGGACCCTCCACAGCCACACCCAATTACCGACCCTTCTGTTAGCTTTCGCTAACGCGATTGCAGCCTTACAAATGAAATAAATGGGCCAGTCGGCCTGTGCCCTTGCGCCGGGGCGCTTACTCGCTTCCCTGTTGCCAAAGAGTCTGCCATCCATCCACCACGGCCGTCGTCGAAATAGAGACGTTAAAGGCCCGCTGTCGAATGGTACAGTTGTACGATCCGAATCGCCAGCGTATCTCGGCATACCTTTTCAGCAGCATCCGGGCGTACAGCAAATATACTCTCATAGTAAATGGTGCACCAGAGTATAGTAAGGCTTTTAGCGGTGCGAACAGCAAACGCGTATTCTCCTTCCTTTTACCATTTACTATGCCTTTGCCGCTTCTGTGTCTCATCGCTAGGATAATACATTTGTTCCCTTATTTCATTTTACCGTGTATATAGGTATCCCATACACAACAATGAAACGTTGAGAATGCTCGCAAAAACGTTAATTGAGGGACACTCAAATGAAAACGAGACAGAATGGATAAAAATCGGTCAGGTTCGAGTAGGACTTAGGCACTGAGGGTTTCGTACAAACTTAAGTGTGTATGGCATACAGACAGTCTGTCCATAATGGGAATCGCGAATCTTGACCATTCTTGCCTGTCATCGATAGTGACAACAGCAAGAAATTGGTCGCAAGGATTCCACCATTTTCGAGAATATTCAATTTCAGTAATATTAATATGACGTAAAGTCTTGCAGGAGGCAGGCGACCATCTTTATAATAATCGGTAGTTCCATATTCAGACTGGCTGTGTCGCAGTGGTAAAACTCAAACACCGGGGAAGAAATAAGTTTATTCCTCGTGTGACGCGTTTCAGAATTTATGCATCATCAGATATCAAAAATGGTTCAAATGGCTCTGAGCTCTATGGGACTTAACATCTATGGTCATCAGTCCCCTAGAACTTAGAACTACTTAAACCTAACTAACCTAAGGACAGCACACAACACCCAGTCATCACGAGGCAGAGAAAATCTCTGACCCCGCCGGGAATCGAACCCGGGAACCCGGGCGTGGGAAGCGAGAACGCTACCTCACGACCACGAGCTGCGGACATCAGATATCCAGGAGCGGTTACTGCACGTGTACATGGCGATCCAAGTTGTACGTAAAGCGCCATATCTACGTGCAGTAATCGCTCCTGCGTATCTGATGGTGGCTAAATTCCCAAACGCTTCGTATGAGCAATAAACTTATTTCTTCCCTAATGTCTGACTTTTACTATTGCGACCCAGCAAGCCTGAATGCAGAACTACCGATTGTTTCAATTTCAAGACTGACGTCGAATAACAAATGAGAAAAGAAATGTTTTTCGTGTGGTATAATTACAGATTAACAATTTTGGGATTTATTCCTTTGTTTGTACTGTGAAATCTTGCCTCTTTCCGTATTCTACGATTCTAGGTCAACGGAAAGTATCTCTGCATGAGCGAGTTAGCAAGTTTCAGAATGTGTGACATAAACGGCCGTATTTTTTGATTCTAGGCGAACGGGAAGTACCTCGTAGGTTTTGATGAGTGAGTTTGCTTCAAAACATGTAACCTAAATGGCCGTATCTTTTGGTTACATTGACTTAGAGGATTAAGTTTATTGCCAAGAGCGTAAAGACATTAGCATGTGACATAAATTTCAGCTTTATACGTTTACCCGTTCCTGAGAAAAAGCTCTTTCAACAGTTTAACAGAAAGACAACCAAATTAGCTGACAACAAAGTAGATCCTACAAAGCTTCCACTGGGTGCTAGTATTAAAATCTTGTGGACTCATAAATTCTAGGACAAAAACTGCAATATCTGCACATATCAATGAAGAGTACTTGTCAGACCGAAGGTACAAATGTTGCTTTTGTTATCAATACTGGTGCCGTGGTCTTGAGGCACGCAACTCCTGATGGAATCCACACTCCACATGTTTGGAGCCCTGAAGAAAGACATACGTGGTTGCCGATTTTCTTCAGTCGAAGCATTGCACGCCTAGGTACATCGTGGTTCCGGAGGCAACGGCAAATTTTTTCCATAAAGACAATGGCCTTTTTGTTTCACAGTGGGGTAAATGAATTAACTGCTCCTGTGATTACTTTTGACATAATAAACTGCTCACTTACTTTCTTCCATCTGTATCGTTTCATGTATAGTAACAGCTAAGTAAATTAATTTTGTTGACTATGGTAACGGCCCATTTGATACACTGTACTGCAGCCATCGTTAGTTGCTTGCCACTAACAAAAATTCGTAAACTATTCGGGTTATTCAATAGGCCACTTTCACACACAACCACAAGTTCTTTGTGTTCTCGAAAATGTTCCTTGTGCAGAGGAGTCTCTAATAGACCAAACAGAAAACCGACAGTGCTAGTTGTCAACAGTGACGTGCCATCACTGCCACTTTCCACCTCAATCGGCCCAACCTCTGAATCATGAAGTAAGTGTCCGTTAGGTCTCGTCTGCTCTCTAGTACTTAAGATGTGGGTCAGCTTGTTCACCAAAGAAAAATAACACTATGTGGTCATAACTGTTCCTCCTACGAGTAGGTCAATGAAAAACACGCCTCCCCCCGCCCTCTTCTCCCCCTTTCGTCCCAAAAAATCTCACAATTTTTTGTGTGACCGACGAGACTGTTTCAACTGCAGAGAACCTAATGCCTCCAGTCGTGTTTTTGCTTTGCCACTACATTCAAAACAAACACACAGTATCGACATTTCTAGAATTTTTATAATTCTGAATAGTCCCACTAGCATGACTGATTAACTACACGTCCCAAATGATTTTATTCTTAGCTACAAAATTTTATTATCAATTTACAGTCAGCAACAAGCATGCTGGCAATTTGGTCGTCTATTGACTGTCACTTCTTCAGACACACACGCACCACAAGACACATCCAAAAATGATTTGTTTTATTAAATACGAGACGAAAGTCTTCAGTCTGTATACTGGTTCAAAACATAAATTCATTTCACACCTTAAGTGCACTAGTGGATCAGTTTATTTTTGGTTCGCTTAATACTGTGATAGAAGATGTGTGCAAGTAAGCCGCGCGTACCGTGTCGCGTATGAAGACGGCGAGCGATCCTGTAATCTCTGAAGATATATCCAATATGGCGATACCTCTTTCTTGAATGTTACTTTATTCGTCGCTATAATTATTGATGAAGTTAAATGACTGATGAATCGCTTTAATGTTACAGTTTCTATAAATCAAATATATGTAGAAAAGTTTGATTTTCAAGGACATCTTTGTAAAACACTTGTTTAACAGTTTGTGTTGGAGGAACAACAGTCTGAGGACTAGTTTGCTGCAGCTTTCCTCGCTACCCTATCCCTACCTTCATCTCCGAACAACTACTGCAACCTACATCTTTTTTTTCGTGCTCACTCTATTCATCTTTTGGTCTCCCTCTACACTATTTAACCCCTTCCACTTTCCTCCAACAGTAAATTGGTGATCTCTTGATGTCTCAGAATGTGCCGGCCGGAGTGGCCGAGCGGTTCTAGGCGCTACAGTCTGGAACCGCGCGACCGCTATGGTCGCAGGTTCGAATCCTGCCTCGGACATGGATGTCTGTGATGTCCTTAGGTTAGTTAGGTTTAAGTAGTTCTAAGTTGTAGGGGACTGATGACCTCAGCAGTTAAGTCCCATAGTGCTCAGAGCCATTTGAACCATTTTTTGTCTCAGACTGTGTCCAGTTAACAGATCCCTTCTTTTAGCTAAGTTATGCCACAAATTCCTTTTCTCTCCATTTCTGTTCAGTACTTTGGTTATGTGATATATCCATCTAATCTGACAACTTGTGAACAAGTAACTGCTTAATACTGATGTTCCTGTGCCAGTATTACAGCTAAATTTTTTGAAGCGTTCGGTAATTGCACGTTGCCGTGTACGGTGACAAGTCGATCATCCATAGTGGGTTACCTGTAACATAAAGAAAAAAAATTAGGCATACATTAGGGAAAAAAATAGTATTTATCCCTGTAATATATCGTTTCTCCTATATTTATGGCCTCAGACAGTGATACATGCTGACAAAGATTTCACTTGAGAGCGTTAAGAGGCAGCGAAAGCACCCACGGACAAACACTTAGGCTTGGCATCCGACGTCACCCAGGAAACAAAACTGTCCTACTTGCGCGCAAGAACTCACTTCTTATCGTGATGCGCTCTAGCAACTACCCCGCCGACGCTGTGCGTACGCTGTCATACGTTCGATATTCCCATATTTGTCGTAGTTCTGCAGGAGTCGGGCCGGGGTGGTGTGCCCTGGGGAGCTTTTATACAACTGTCCAGGATTATTCTGGACCTTTTTTTTTGGTCTGGGGAAATTCAGGTGACTGGAAATAAATACAACGTAAAAAAGTTTAATTAAAATTCACTAATTGAGGACTGGTGCATAGGTAGTTTCGTTCGTTTTATACTAAAAACCAAGTGGCAAGTGCCCAGACGTGCCGATGTGGCCGGGACAGTGCTGATTCGTTCCCATTGGGTTCTACTGGGGCTCCTAAATGTTCCGCTTTTTCGAAATCAAGCGTAATTCTCGGTCATGCGAGATTATGACATATAGCTTTTTGTATTTGTAACAAGTGTCTACACTTTATTTCCATATTTTATCCCTAATAAAGCGTACCATGACGCTTTGTACTACGAAATATGTTCACACGACCTATTTGATGACGCATTCAAGTTCGAGATCTTCAATAATACTTGCGCTGCAGTTGGTATTAATGAGGTGGATTTGCTTAGCGGTAAACGTAAAGCTTTCAAGTGTATTTTGCTGCTAGCGTTGAAGTTAGAACAACGTCTTATAGTTTTAGAGGCTTGTTTTAGAGATTGGAGAAACACTTCATGGCTTAAGAATCAATATGACAGAAAAACGAAGAGCCAGGTTCATGCCACACGTTATAAGAAGTGCTTTAAGTGAAACTTGAACCTGATGGGGATATAAATGTTAACCGTGTGTGAATCACGATATCAGTGCATATACATTGAAGAGTGGACGGATCATTTAATGTTTTTTCAGACTACGAATGGGTTCTTTTACACTATGTATCCACATGGGATGAGGTACAAAAACGCTACGAATCACTTACAGATGTGTTACCAACGGTAAATTAATGATAATAAAACATACCGAGAGCGTGTTACAGCAGTTGGCCACATCTCAGCAAATGGAGAAATAAAGCATAAAAAAAACTGGCACTGATATGCACTGGGTAGAAATGTCCCACCGCATATATGAAAATATTTTTAAAATTATGGAGTTTGTGTTATTTGTCCAAGTAAATATGCAACAGTCGAAAGTCTCTTTTCTTTGCTGAATAAGATACACCCATCACAACTCAAATGAAAGTAGAGTCTTTGAAAAGAATTTGAAATACATTTGTTTGGAATTCTATGATTTCATCGCGTGAATATCTGAGTGTTAAAATCGGTATGTAGGTACTTAAGCAAGTGTGTTTACGAACTTTTAAGATTGTTAGTGTGTTATAATGATACAGTAATTTTGCATGTGCCTATGTTTTGGATTATGTTTGCTGTATTATCATTTGGTGCCCACTGTTCATTTCGTCGTAAGTTTCAGTGATGTATAACAATTATGGAGGATTGTGTACAGTTACAAAATTGCTTCCAGCTTTGTCTCCCAGAAATATGGTCACCTTAGCTTAGACGTTCTCCTATACACATATGTAACACATCTCTTTACTGAGGGCAATGAGAAGTGGTCGACAATCGATGATCACACGCTCTGCACCACTGCCCAAACAGTCGTGCGCACGCAAGCCAGTTGTGATTCAGAAACTTGAAGGAAAACACGAGACACGATTTTAAATATTTAACAAATATTTTAAATGCCATATCTTTTCTACCCATTCTGTTGTGTTATAAAAGACTTAATTTAAGTTTCTATTTAGTACTACAAAAAAGGACTACATTTGACCATGAAATCTCTACAACGCCCTTTCACAGATCTCTCATGTCCCTGCTCTGCACGGGACCCTGTGGCCATAGGCCAACTTATCGTCGACAGACAGTATGTCCTGGAAAACAGTCCGATTGGACCCATATATCCGTGGGTCTCGAAGTCTTTGTCCGGAGTCAGCAATTCAGACGATGACAGGCCTATCTATATGTGACTTGGCTGCTAATTGGATCTCACTCGGACAACTCTTTCGGTTGCGAGTATATGGACTAAAAGGGGCGATCAAAAAGTTTCTTTCGAAGGCGGTCCAGTCTATAATTGGTGTTCCAGTCAGTCGGAATCGCCGTGGGAGTTGATACAATCCTTACACTTTTCCAAAGTTCCCTGTTTGGGATTATATGTCTCATGGCTGTACACTTCCATTCTTAGTCGTTCTTATATTAAATGCGACCAGTACTTGGCTAAAAACGCTCTTTCAAATTGGTCGACAGTGTGACACCTGCCATCTCCTTTGTCCACGGTGCGGCATCACCTTGTATGTGGAAAACAGTGAACTGTACATATTGTTTCTGTAGCCAAGAATCAGGTAGTATATTCCTAAACCCTTTGATAAATGTAACAGGGTGGACAGACTTCTTTTCTGCATTGAGTGTTTGAAATTGTCTATGCTTGAGGAGGCTTTCTTCTATCATCGTGCTACGCACAGACGAACTGCCCCCACAATATTAGCACTTATCTGCGGCTCTCTTTGCTGGCTAAAACTGCCCGTATTATACTCATATGGCGGTTAGTGGGTGCCAAAAATGCTTGCTGCATAGCTGTAGGTATTTCTACCATGTGTAATGCTACTTTAAGGTTTCTTGCTAAGCTTTCGCGTTCCAAATCGGAAATACGCTGTGGTACCTCACGCAGCAAGCGTGGTAGCTCTTTCTGAAGTTTGTCGTTAGTGTGTCCGAAATCGGTTTTTCTCGTTTCTTCTTCATTGTTGTTATTGAAAGCTATACCATTGTGTATTGTGTATTGTGTTGTGAACTGGGGACCTAAAAGCGACGGAGGGGCTTCGCCCCATCGCAGCTCTCAGTGGTTCACAATCCCACGAAAGGCCACAACAGTCAACCCACCCCACCCCCGCCCCAAACCGAACCCAGGGTTATAAGCTATACCATTACTTGCTTGGTGTACAGCATATTTTACCTTATTGTCAATCTGTTACGTAACTTCGTTATCTTTGCCATTAACCAATCATTAAATTCCTTTTCTACCTTCGTTGCTTGTACAGTAAGGTGCTGTTCAATGGTTTTCTTCTGCACAAGCTTTAGATTTTTTAAATGATGAGTCAACGTTTCCAAGTCGTCTTTAATAACTGTGTGGGCAGTCTGCAAATTTTGTACGTCACTCACGAGGTTACTGACCAAATTTCGTAACTCGCTATACGCTTTTTTTCATTTCATATATCTCCAATTGAACTTTTTCAAACTGCTTGTTAATCTTTCCAGCAAATTGCTTATCTCTTTCGGCTTGTCGCCTTTCTCTATCTTCTAATTTTCGTTCTAATAATATAACTATTTCCTTCCCCCCATCTGCTCTTTCTTTTTCTCTCTCTGCTAATTTTGTTCTAATAGTCTTTCTTCAAGATTTAGCAAAAATTCAGCAAAAGGATCTGGCAGTGGTGAACACACCGCTGCCGCTGTCGTTCTATCTACTTGCAGCCTGCAACTCATTGGTGTATGTGCCGAGTGACGTATTTAATCTACATCCTGTCTAGACAACGGTAGAGTGGATTGTAGCTGATTATAGTCACTACTCTCCACAAGGTACTAGCTGCGGTGGTGACTACACTTTCGTTTAATACATTGCTTATTTCTTGTATATTTTCACGCATCAATAAATCTGAGCTAGACCGTGAATCCATATTCCGTCCAACCTTAACCATAACTGATCAAAAATGACAGTGTAGCTTCACACGAGTTGCATAGATAAAACCACATGCAATACATTAATATAAAATAGCATCAGTGACCAGTAACACAAAAATTCAACATCAGATATGCACTTGCATGTTTACAAATAAGACTAGTTTTTGGAAAAAATGAACTATTTGTGTAATTACTTGTTACATTCAGTGCAAAATTACTGTGCACTTCAGACATTTTTAGTAATAAGTTACAAAAATCAAGCAGTCCTCAATGTCCAAATTTGGAGACGTTATGAGGCCATAATCTTAACATTGCGTCGAAGCGAGCTCTAAACGCTGAGAAGACGCAGAGAAACGTCGTGAATTCTTTACGTTCTACTGGAGTGCTGACATGAATCCAATCTCTGGTTGCATGACGTAAAGATGAAGTTCGCCGGCTAGTCAAGAGCCGTTTGTTGTCTACAAACCTCTAGTCTGAAAAAATTCCTTTGAAAACTAGAGTCCATGCTCATAGGTCCGTATCTTCTGCTTTTCTTTATTCGTGTTTGTCTGTAAAACAATTCGTTGCTCTCATCTCAGCGTAATTTATTCAGTTCTTCCTGATTTTAGATTCTTGTTCTCAATGTAGTCTGAGCAAGAAAGGAAATTTTTTGTCGTAATTCGTACATGTACATGATCATACACAACATATAGATAAGTAATTTATATATCTACGTATATTAATATTTGCTTGTATATTGGTTCGAGCCCCACGTAAAAGGATGCCACTTATTTTATTCTCGCTTACGTGTCCGTTATTTGATATTCTGACATCAGACTGCCTATAAACTACGTAAACTTGCTTACGATGGAAGTCGGACTTCTGTAGGCAAGCCCATGAAATAAGAATATGTGAAGAGAATAAAATACAGGCTTTGCATTTACTTTTTGTTTGTGAGTTCTCTTATCACAAGAGGCACCCAGACAGGTCATACGTTTTAAGATTCTTTCGTTCGTAGTCAAGGCGAGAGCTTCTGTATCTAACTTGGATATAAAACATTATAAATACTGACACTGTAATAAAATAAACTCTTTGCTATGAAGCTATTGTTAAATGAGGTGCTTTAAACTGCTTTGTGGCTGCTGCAGTGGAAAAAGACATGAAATATTTTGTAATATTTGAAAATGCCACGTAATGGCTGCTAGTTGTTGCACACCAGCGATGTTCTGTTTCCTGGCGGCGCGGCAGCTATAAATTGCTAGAAATTGTTAAATATGCAAAACATTGACATGAGGGAATGGAAGATTACTTTCAATAATAAAAACGATAACATTTCACACATATATTAACCATTACAACGTATACGGTACTCTTCTTCAACGTAAATGACTCTTTCTCCAACAAAAACAAAAGCAAAACTAACAGAAAACAGAAGAAATTGCGGCTATTACGACCGCTTTTTTATAGAACAATAAAATATATTATCTGTAACTGCAGTTATCAGGCATGGTAGCTATACTGTTCACACTACGCCTCTGATGAAAAGTAATTACTGTGCACTTCCGATATTTTAGTAATATGTTACGGAAGTTACGCAGTCTATAATGTCCAAATTTGGAGGGGTTAGGAGGCCATAATCTTAACACTGCGTGGAAGCGAGCTCTCAACGCTGAGAAGACGCAGATAAATCTCCTGAATCGTTTACGTTCCTACTGGAGTGCTGATATGAACCCAATGTCTGATTGCATGAGACTTAACGATGAAGTGCGCCGGCCAGTCGACAGCCGTTTGTTGTCTGTAAACCTATAGTCGTACCAACACAGTTAATTAATTCCTCGAATACTCTTTTTCATCGTTAATTATTATTGCATGAGAGCTGTTAGTACACGTAATTAGTTGGCTTGGATATATTCGTTCGGCAGAGTTATTTTTTGTCAATTAAGACTCAAAAAATTGAAATTCGTTTCCAGAAAATATGGGGGGATGGGTCACGTTCCCCCTGTCACCTCCGCCGGTGCCGTCAACGGCCGCTCCTTCCAGCCATTCGCTGTCAACAGCCGAGTGCTAGTCTTATTACAGTCGAAGCTACATTTGGCGACTCGCGTATCGTTGATGAGGACAACACAACACCCAGTCCACGAGCGGAGAAAATCTCCAATCCGGCCGAGAATCGAATCTGGGCCCACTGCATGGGAGGCAAGCACACAACCACTCAGCTAAGCAGGCGGACGACTATCTGAACATAGGTCATTACGCAACTATGCCTACTTCTACTACTTTTGGTTTGAAGCTGAAGTTTTGTTAAAAAGAAACGACCAGACAAAAACTGTCTCCAATATCAGAGCTCAAACAAAGCTTCAAAAGCTTTCGAGGACAAAGCCGTACTATCCGAGCAATCCGGTCACACATCATACACACACATTCCTTATAGGAATGTCCCACAGTTGAAGACATACAAAGGACAAGTAGGCAAGTTATCCAGTAATTAGGATAAAAAGAGGACTTTTGTACTCTAAAACTTTTATCAGAAATTGTCTGGCTGTTATAGCAAACCGACAACAGAGCAAACACTAGAAAGCTCGAAAGTATGAGATTTTACACTCATCTCAGGTGACAAGCAAACCGGTGATGTTTTATACACCGCATTTATCTTGGTTACCCCTTCACACGGTTCTTCAAAAGCTTCATGCTGATTCATTGCTGTCATACGAACCTTCATTTTGGTGTTTTCAAAGCTATACAGCTCTTATTTGCATGTTCCTTTGTGTGCATACGTATGCACACATTTTGAACACACGTTACTGTATAGATATCGATCTATTCATCAAACACTGAAGGTCCACCTTGAAGAAATTAAAAATGCACAATTTGAATTATTTACAGTATTTATATTTCTTAATAAAAGATCGTGTGGAGCAGTCACAATATGGGATTTCCTAACACACAATAAATTTTGCATTCTTATTCACATCATACGTTGTGTCCACAGTTTCCGATGATTTGCTGCCTCAGATAAGTTGTTTACGTGATTGGTTTGTTTTATTTGGCCTCCAGTGTTTGTACTCTATTTAGCCATCGAGGACACATTCACATTTTTACACAGAATACGTAATTGTACAAAGAAAATACAAACTTGCATATTTACAAAATAGAAATCTCTAGCTTTCACCACAACACATGTTTAACAAACAGACTGATAAATCAATTATACGTATTCACTCTACTTCTTAAATTTAACAGTAATTAATACAGATAAATGAAAATATGAATCCTCGAGATTTTCCCTACACTTTAAGAAAACTGACAATCACTTTATACAGACGAATGTCTTCAGAAACGAAAAGAGAAGACGCTGATTGAGGGAGAAGGTAACCATACTCATCAAAGTCCTCAGAAATTTCGATCGTTCATTGTCGAATTTGTAACACGGAAACAATATATGGTTTACATCACCTTCTGACTTGAAATCACAATCACATGCAGTGGAATCGTAAATGTTGATTCTATATTGACGTAAAGGGAACGAGGCATGATTTAAGCCAAGTCGAATGATGATGGAAATCGTTGATCGGTCCAAATGCGTTCTCGCAATCCACGGCCTTGTAGTAATTTGAGATTGTAATGCCGCGTAATATCGACCTTTCGTTTCTTCGGGCGCATTTCACATCTCTCGCTATTGCTGTTTTTCATGACTCTTGGCTTCACGTAAGTAGTCTGTATACGGTAATTTCGCATAGAAAACAGTTCCTGTTCAAAAAAAGTCCTCTTTAGTGGTGTCCTTATTTGATCTTTCCCAAGCACGCTGTTGTACACAACGAATAAGGCTCTCAAGAGCAGTTATAATCACAGGAACGATCAGCAATTATTGTTACATTGTTCAGTAGCGAGCAGCCCTCTAGAAAATAACTCTTAGTTCCAGCGTCGACCATTGTCCTGTAATATATTGGAACGGAGAAATTCCATTTTCTAGCATCCAGGTGATACAATGCGTCCATTTATTATTCTGATCAGACACGAGTATACCGCAAGTGATGGATGTTGCGGATAACACCGGCGGATTTATCAGTAGTCGTAAATAACACAGTAATTTATAGCGCAGATATGCGGCGCAGATATCCGCCGCGACGCCCACACAACTGCTATCGCTTAATGATATCGTCCGTCGGTCCTATTCCATGGCTCTAGTTTCGTTTGTCAATCTCGGAAACTTTTGCGGCGTATGATTACTGTCTCCGACAGCTGCAGCCGTGAAGCTATAATGGACTACGCGGTGCACTATTACTCTGATCATCAAAAATCTGTATATATTGAACAACAGTTCACTAAAATGTACGGAAGTTCAGCTGTAATTCTTTTTTGTTCCTTCATTTATACACACCCTTTAAGGCAATACTTATGCTGGGACATCACGAAACGCCCTCTCAAGATGGTTTCACTGGCCATACCTTTTGCTCCGCTTAAATTCACGGTTAAGTGGAGGAAATAGTACTGGAAACGAAGTGGAGCTGCGGTTACGACCATGAAATTGCACTCGGTGGTAGCGGTATTCAGATACCCGTCCAGCTAAGAAAATTTGTAATTTTCATGTATTGTCAGATTACTTAAGAACAATGTCCGAATGGTTCAGTAACGGAAGCTGCGGCAGATTTTTCCCTCGTCCATTGATTTCAGTACCATATTATTTGGGGGAACTTATGCCAGAGCGAACCGACTACAAACTGTGTTTTTCGAGATGTTCGGCTCTAAAACTGAAACTAAGAAATAATCATATTGTTGATAACCAGACATTCGCAACATACGTACATTATAACTTGTGTATATCATTTTCGAACGCCAGGCAAACGTGGTAGCTCAGAAAACCCTGTTATCTTTACAGATAAGTGCAATGAAAAATCTAGCAACAATTTAGTCTATAGACCGATGTTCCACGTACAATCTCCAGGTTGCATTTACCAGTGGAATTTGCTGTGTGTCACACACTTTCTTGCATATTAAACGAAATATTGTAGAATCTCTCCCTCGTTTTCTGCTGAACCGTCTTATCAGAAGCACCAGCAACGTCGTCATTAGTGAATGGTAATATTGTTTTTGCAGGACTGTCCTTGAAGTTTAGGAAAGAGTTATCACTGCATTATTCTGTGTTAGTATTTGTAGGGATTCTTACTTAATGGCTGCATCCAGCTGTTTACCTTGAAGATACGAATGACTGTTACTTGTCTTTTGCAAACCGAATTTTTCAAGTTCATTTGCATGATGTTGCCTAATTTCATTAAGTAACCAAGACTGCGTGATAGCGAAGCCTCACTTAAAGTTACACAAGAAAGGTTTTTGATTATTCGAAATTATTTACACTTTTCGAGGAATTTCAAATAGTTTTATTGTCCTGTAGTCAGATGACGTTTCTTGTATGTGTTACAGTTGTGTGATGGCAGCGATTAACTTGCAGTAATTACAGTATTAATACACACATCAAAAAAAGTTTTGCATCACCCCGGTTCTCAGAACTCCTGAAGATAGCGTTGACTGTGGGTATTGTATCACAGAGACAGTCCCTTTGACTGTTCAGAAATGTCACTAAACCCACCCAAAGATGTAAACAACCATGCCTGTTAGACGGAGTGGGTCCCACAGCCGATCAGTTTCAGTTACTCCACCAGGAAGGAGGTAGACGGCTCGGGTTGTCTGTAGTTCAACCATGCCTCGACGGTCAATACCGCGGTTCGATCGCGTCCGCATTGTTGCTTTGAACAAAGAAGGACTCTCAACAAGGAAAGTGTCCAGGCGTCTCGGAGTGAACCAAAGCGATGTTGTTCGGACATGGAGGAGATAAGAGAGACAGGAACTGTCGATGACATGCCTCGCTCAGGCCGCCAAAGGGCTACTACTGCAGTGGATGATCGCTACCTACGGATTATGACTCGGAGGAACCCTAACAGCAACGCCACCATGTTGAATAATGCTTTTCGTGCAGTCACAAGACGTCGGCATAGGCCAACATAATTACCTACTTTGCCAAAGATGATATTTCTCTTTCCATTTTTGTAGTATTTCTTGCGTGAATGTTAATGTAATTTGAGTGTTGTCTAATTTTTTTCCGAATAGGCTACAGATAAGTGTACTCTTTTCATCTTGAGATACCTTCCACAGAGATGCAGGATAAATAACAACTTCAAGATATTTTTCATTCACTGATTACTTTTCTCTTCACGATTTATTTACGTAAATATCTTCACATATATTTACAATAGCTTCACAATAACGAACACTCTAAGACGAACAAACAAAAAAAAGCGACGCACCAGAAAGGAATTCTTGGAATGGGAACAGAAACGATAGCGTGATTTACTTGTACAGACAAACAAGTTATTACAATTTCTGAAAAACTGGATGATTTATTCAAGAGAAAGAGCTTCACAAACTGAGCAAGTCAGTAACCTCTCGCCATTTTGCAAGCAGTTACTCGACTTGATATTGATCTATAGAGTTGTTAAATATCCTGCAGTCCAGTCCAGTAGGCACGTTAGATCGTCAAAATGCCGAGCTGGTTGGACGACCCTGCCTGTAACACTTCAAATGTTCTCAATTGGGGGGGAGATCCGGTGACCTTGCTGGCGAAGGAAGGGTTTCACAAGCACGTTAACAAGTTGTAAAGAATCTCGCCGTGTGCGAACAGGCATTACCTCGCCGAGATATAAGCCCAAGACGGCTTTCCACGATGGGTAACAAAATGGGGAGTACAATATCGTCGACATGCCACTAAGCTGTTAAGGGCGTCGTGGATGACGGCCGAAGGGGTGCTGCTATGAAAAGAACATCATCTCTGGTTGCCGTAGTATATGGCGGGCGACGGCCAGGTTTGTTTTGTTTTGTTGTGTTGTGGGTCGCAAAAAGAACTTGGGTCACACGCGTCCATCTCCAAATCGTCAAACACGAAGACAAAGACAGGAGTTAAAAACGACAGAAGAGATGGCAGCTAAAAACAGGGACTCGATGAAAGGTCTATAAAATACGCCACGGAAAAACGGAGATCCAGAAATAAAAATTAAATGGCCTTCGCCATATTGTTACGACGGATAAAAAGTAAAACGGGGTCGACAGCCCGCGCGTCGTTCGCTAAAACGGCCAATAACTCAGACGGCAAACCCAGGTGGGCACGCAAACGGTTAAAAAATGGGCGTTCCGTCAGGAAATGGCGGACGTCGGGAGCAATGTGCACAAAGTGGTGAGGGAGCGCCACTTAACGAATGACAATGGCCAGAAAGGCAGTGTCCAATAAGCAACCTACTTAAAATGTCCTCCTCGCTGCGGGAGGGCCGAGAGGATGTCGTTCAAGCCGCTGAGAGATGCTCAGAAACCTGGAGCTTATTCCCATGAAGGGAAGACCAGTGGTGATGCCAAAGAGACACCACCTCCTGGCAGACGGCAACACAGAAATCATCTGAGGTAATATAAGAACTAGTGAGCTGAGGTACGAGGACTGCAGCCTTGGCAGCAGCTTCGGTAGCCCCGTTTCCTGTCAGACAGATATGACCAGAAACTCACATAAACATCACAGTGGCTCCACTGTGACAGTTTTACTGGACCCGTTGCTCTAATGAAAGGGTGATGTACAGCGCACAGAGGCTCTGAAGGGCTCTGAGAGAATCTGGGCAAATGACGCAATTGAGAAGTTTGTGTCGCCGGATGTACTCCGTAGCTTGATATAGGGCGAAGAGCTCTGCTGTAAATACTGAGCAATGTGCCGGAAGCTGGCCAGGTTGGTATTCCATCGCCTACTAGAACATTTCCAGACACGTCTACGGCCAGGAATCTCATTGACCGCAGTAGAATTGACTTCAGTGATTAGTCCCGCTTCGAACTGAGCCTCGATGATCAGCGAAGACGTGTCGGTTGACGCTCCAGACAGCAGTGGGACTACCAGACTGTCGCCCGCCTTAAGCCCCGACAACCAAGGGTCAAGGGCTGGGGTGGCATTTCACATCATAGCATGACCCATGGGTATCATCCACGGTACCCCTACAGTACAGCGGTACATCGACGATATTCTACACCCCTTTTCGTTGCCCTTCATGAGAAGGCATTTGATACGGTTCCGCACTTACGTTTAGTGAAAAAAATACGAGCTTACGGAATATCGGACCAGGTTTGTGATTGGATTCAGGATTTCCTAGAAGAAAGAACACAACATGTCATTCTTAACGGTTCAAAATCTGCAGATGTAGAGGTAATTTCGGGAGTACCGCAAGGAAGCGTGATAGGACCTTTATTGTTTACAATATACATAAATGACTTAGTTGACAACATCGGTAGCTCCGTGAGGCTATTTGCAGATGACACGGTTGTCTACAAGAAAGTAGCAACATCAGAAGACTCGTACGTACTCCAGGAAGACCTGCAGAGGATTAATGCATGGTGCGACAGCTGGCAGCTTTCCCTAAACGTAGATAAATGTAATATAATGCGCATACATAGGGGCAGAAATCCATTCCAGTACGATTATGCCATAGGTGGTAAATCATTGGAAGCGGTAACGACCGTAAAATACTTAGGAGTTACTATCCGGAGCGATCTGAAGTGGAATGATCACATAAAACAAATAGTGGGAAAAGCAGGCGCCAGGTTGAGATTCATAGGAAGAATTCTAAGAAAATGTGACTCATCGACGAAAGAAGTAGGTTACAAAACGCTTGTTCGTCCGATTCTTGAGTGTTGCTCATCAGTATGGGACCCTTACCAGGTTGGATTAATAGAAGAGATAGACATGATCCAGCGAAAAGCAGCGCGATTCGTCATGGGGACATTTAGTCAGCGCGAGAGCGTTACGGAGATGCTGAACAAGCTCCAGTGGCGGACATTTCAAGAAAGGCGTTACGCAATACGGAGAGGTTTATTATCGAAATTACGAGAGAGCACATTCCGGGAAGAGATGGGCAACATATTACTACCGCCCACATATATCTCGCGTAATGATCACAACGAAAAGATCCGAGAAATTAGAGCAAATACGGAGACTTACAAGCAGTCGTTCTTCCCACGCACAATTCGTGAATGGAACAGGGAAGGGGGGATCAGATAGTGGTACAATAAGTACCCTCCGCCACACACCGTAAGGTGGCTCGCGGAGTATAGATGTAGATGTAGATGTAGATGGGCTTACATTTCAGCAAGAAAATGCCAGCATGCTCACGGCGAAAGTTTCTAATGCTTAACTTCGTCCTTTACAGACCTTATCTTGGCCAGCAACATCGCTGTATCTCCCCAACATAAAACATTTGGAACATCAAGGGCAGGACCCTACAACCAACTCCGGATTTTGACGATCTAACGCGCCAATTGAACAGAATTTGTCACGTTATCAGTCAGGAGAACATCCTACAACTTTATCAATCAATTCCAAGCCCAATAACTGCTTGTATAACGGCCGAAAAAATGGTTCAAATGGGTCTAAGCACTATGGAACTTAACATCTGAGGTCATCAGCCCCCTAGACTTAGAAATACTTAAACCTAACTAACCTAAGGTCATCACATACATCCATGCCCGAGGCATGATTCGAATCCGCGAACGTGGCAGCCGCGTGGTTCCGGACTGAAGAGCTTAGAACCGCTCAACCACAGCGGCCGTCTATAAGGGCCAGAGGTAGACCAATGCGTTACTGACTTGCTCAATCTGTAGAGCTCTTTCTTTTGAATAAATCATCCAGTTTTTCAGAAACTGTAATAACTAGTCTGTGTGTACATGTACATCTTATCTACTCATTTTTGTTCCATTTTGAGAATTCCTTAATCATGCGGTTTTTTTTTTTCATCAGTCTTCAGACTGATTTGATGGAGCCCGCCACGAATTCCTCTCCTGTCCCACCCTCTTCATTTCAGAGTAGCACTTACAACCTGCATCCTCAATTATCTGGTGGATGTACTCCAATCTCTGTCTTCCTCTACAGTTTTTACCATCTACAGTTCCATCTACTACCATGGAAGTTATTCCCTGATGTCTTAACAGACGTCCTATCATCATGACCCTTCCTCTTGTCAGTGTTTTCCATATATTCCTTTCCTCCCCGATTCCGTGCAGAACCTCCTCATTCGTTACCTTATCAGTCACCTTAATTTTCAACATTCTTCTGTAGCACCACCAAATACTTCGATTCTGTTCTCGTTTTCCCCATAGTCCATGTTTCACTACCATACAACGCTATGTTCCACATATACATTCTTAGAAATATCTTCCTTAAATTAAGGCCTATGTTTCAAACTAGTAGACTTCTCTTGGCCAGTAATGCCCCTTTCTGCCAGTACTAGACTGTTTTTCATGTCCTCCTTAGCCCGTCCGTCATTAGTTATTTTGCTGCCAAGGTAACAGAATACCTTAACTTCATCTACTTCTTGACCATTAGTCTTGATGTTATGTCTCTCGCTGTTCTCATTTCTGCCACTTCTCGTTACTTTAATCTTTCTTCTATTTACATTCAGTCCTTATTCTGTACTCATTATACCGTTCATTTCATTCGGCAAATTCTGTAATTCTTCTTCATTTTCACTGAGGATAGCAATGTCATCATCGAATCTTATCACTGATATCTTTTCACTTTGAATTTTAATTCCACTCTTCAAGCTTTCTTTTTATTTCCATCATTGATACTTCGACGTATAAATTGAACAGCAGGGGTGAAAGACTACATCTCTGTCTTAATCCGAGGACTTCGTCTTCCACTCTTATTACTCTTCCACTCTTATTATTCCCTCTTGGCTCTTGTACGTGTTGTGTATTACCCCTCCGTCCCTATAGCTTACCCCTATTTTCCTCATAATTTCGAACATCTAATACCATTTTACATTGTCGAACGCTTTTCCAGTTCGACAAATCCTATGGACGTGTCTTCATTTCTCTTGAGTCTTGTTTCCGTTATCAACTGCAACGTCAGAACAGTCTCTCTGGCGCCTTTACCTTTCCTAAAGCCAATCTGATGGTCGTCTAACACATTTTCAGTTTTCTTCTCCATCCTTCTGTACACTGTTCTTGTCAGTAACTTGTATGCATGAGCTGTTAAAGTCACTGTGCGATAATTTTTGCGCTTGTCAGCTCTTGCAGTCTTCAGAATGGTGTGGATGATATTTTTCCGAAAGTCAGACTGTGTATCGCCACACACATACATTCTACACACCAAAGTGAATAATCGTTTTGTTACCACTTCCCCAGTGATTTTAGAAATTCTGATGGAATGTTATCTATCCCTTCTCCCTTATTTGATCTTATATCTTCCAAAGCCCTTTTAAATTCTGATTCTAATACTGAATCCCCTATCTCTTTTATATCAACTTCTGTTTTTTCTTCTATCACATCACACGAATCTTCCCCCCCCCCCCCCCCACACACACACACACACACCACACACAGGGGCCTTCAACGCACTCTGTCCACCTCTCCGTTCTCCCTTCTGCATTTAACAGTGGAAATCCCAAAGCACTCTTAATGTTACTAGCCTTGCTTTTAACTTTACCGAAAGTTGTCTTGACTTTCCTATATGCTGAGTCAGTCCTTTCGACATAATTAATTTCCTTTTAGATTTCTGCGCATTTTCCATGCAGCCATTCTGTCTTGGCTTCCATGCTCTTCTTATTTCCTGCATTCCTAATGACTTGCAGTTTTCAGTATTCCTGAATTTCACTGAACAACTTCTTTCATCGATCAGCTGAAGTATTTCTTCTGCTTCCCACGGTTTCTTCGCAGCTGCCTTCTTTTTACCTATGTTTTTCTCTCCATCTCCTGTGATTGTCGTTTTTGGAGATGTCCATTCCTCTCCATCTGAAATGTCTACTGAGCTATTCCTTATCGCAGTATCTATAACCTGAGAGAACTTCAAGCTTATCTTGTCACCTGCTACATTGGAGCCTATTCTTCATCACTACTAAATTGTGATCTGAGTCTATATGTACTCCTGGATCCGCCTTGCAGTCCAGCATCCGATTTCAGGGTCTCTGCCTGATCATTATGTAATCTAAATGAAATCTTCCCATACCACACGGCCTTTTCCAAGTAAACCAACTCCTCTTGTAATTCTTGAATAGAGTATTCTCTATTACTAGCTGAAATTTATTGCAGCTCTCAATTAGTCTCTCAACTTTCTCGTTCCTTCCCTTTGCGTACTGAACTACCCGTTCAGTATTCTCATATACTTTATCTCTTCATCTTCGGCGTGCGATGTCGGCTTGTATGCCTGCTCGGACCATTTTAACTCCGAGACCGGAATGACAGACAGAAACTTCTCCCACGTTCCCGACGGTGTGGCAAAAGCTATAACCATCGGTGGATCGACGAATGTGTCTGTCGCACACTGCTTCGTCTATAAGATTGACGTATAGGCCTAGTATGCTGGACACTGTGAACAGGTGGATCATTATCAGTTCCCGTGGATCCAACTTCACCAAATCGCGCATGAAACGTTCAATTTCGTGCGCTTTTGGTCTTGTATACTGTGAACTTGATTGCCGTCTTCTGGTAGCAAAGAGCAATCTTCATCTGTAGTAAGCAATACACCGCTACGTGAAGCCCTGCGGATCTTAATACGAGGTGCATTCAAGTTCTAAGGCCCCCGATTCTTTTTCTCCCGACTGGAAAGAGATAGAAACATGCGTATTGTTTTAAAATGAGGCCGCGATCATTGTCAATACGTCCCAGAGATGGCAGCACCGTACGGCAGATTACTTAAAATGGCGACGTTTTCCTTACTTGAACAGCGTGCAATCATTCGTTTTCTGAATTTGCGTGGTGTGAAACCAATTGAAATTCATCGACAGTTGAAGGAGACATGTGGTGATGGAGTTATGGATGTGTCGAAAGTGCGTTCGTGGGTGCGACAGTTTAATGAAGGCAGAACATCGTGTGACAACAAACCGAAACAACCTCGGGCTCGCACAAGCCGGTCTGACGACATGATCGAGAAAGTGGAGAGAATTGTTTTGGGGGATCGCCGAATGACTGTTGAACAGATCGCCTCCAGAGTTGGCATTTCTGTGGGTTCTGTGCACACAATCCTGCATGACGACCTGAAAATGCGAAAAGTGTCATCCAGGTGGGTGCCACGAATGCTGACGGACGACCACATGGCTGCCCGTGTGGCATGTTGCCAAGCAATGTTGACGCGCAACGACAGCATGAATGGGACTTTCTTTTCGTCGGTTGTGACAATGGATGAGACGTGGATGCCATTTTTCAATCCAGAAACAAAGCGCCAGTCAGCTCAATGGAAGCACACAGATTCATCGCCACGAAAAAAATTTCGGGTAATCGCCAGTGCTGAAAAAATGATGGTGTCCATGTTCTGGGACAGCGAGGGCGTAATCCTTACCCATTGCGTTCCAAAGGGCACTACGGTAACAGGTGCATCCTACGAAAATGTTTTGAAGAACAAATTCCTTCCTGCACTGCAACAAAAACGTCCGGGAAGGGCTGCGCGTGTGCTGTTTCACCAAGTCAACGCACCCGCACATTGAGCTAACGTTACGCAACAGTTTCTTCGTGATAACAACTTTGAAGTGATTCCTCATGCTCCCTACTCACCTGACCTGGCTCCTAGTGACTTCTGGCTTTTTACAACAATGAAAGACACTCTCCGTGGCCGCACATTCACCAGCTGTGCTGCTATTGCCTCAGCGATTTTCCAGTGGTCAAAACAGACCCCTAAAGAAGCCATGGACTCATGGCGTCAGCGTTGTGAAAAATGTGTACGTCTGCAGGGCGATTACGTCGAGAAGTAACGCCAGTTTCATCGATTTCATGTGAGTAGTTAATTAGAAAAAAAAATCGGAGGCCTTAGAACTTGAATGCACCTCGTAAAGCTCGCACTAACGGAGAGCAGTCAGAGCGCCAGTATGGTCCGAGCCACTGCAACACCTAAGGCGGACTGCCCCTATACCACGGTTGCTTGTCGTATAACGAAAAGAAAATGCACTCTTCTTTAATCCATCGACAAATACTCAAGAACATATGTTCAGGAAACTAATCGCTGCTCATCTATTGTCGCTTAGGCATGAAAAACTTCGGTGTTTCAGCCAATAATGTGAAACACTGCAAGTAGCACCTAATCACAGAGATATCCAGAAATTCCAACTGAAGCCTCATCTCAGATACTGTTGCTCAACATCACAGTGCCACTGATACCTGCAGTCGATGAACGCTGGAGAGGCTGACACCGAAACGCTTGATGCCTGATGCAGCATGACTGACTTTATCCAGTACGTGAAGTGGGAGAATAATAGCGAATCCTACTCAGTTACACTACGAGTGTGTGATGCGAAAACATGAGTATGGTATGCTATTGATACAACATGCATTACTTGACTGATCTTTTTCCACCAAACCCGAACTTCTGTTAGGCAAATGAACAATCTGCTATAACCTTCGTTCAGAGAATTAACAGCTAACATTAAGACCTATGGCAATTTCTTGCAGGACAATGCAAGAGCACATACATTGCCACTGCTTCTATGACGCTATTATGAGCATAATTTCTGTCATCTGTAACACCACGTAATGGTGTAACAGCCGCATTGACAGTGCGCGCTCTTTCATTCACCTGCATAAAACAGATATAGGTCTTTAAGTTAGTTATCAGTTCTCTGAAATGAGGTTGATTAAATTGTTTATAATGACGCACCTATCACAAGTTATGATTTGGTGGAAAAATATTGGCTCAGTAATTCATGGTGCACTTACGGCACATCATAGTCCTGTTTTCACATCATGCAGAGGATCTCAATGAGGATTTTATGAAGTCCGACGTCGATTAGTCTATGAGTTCGTGTATCCCACTGATCCTGTAGTGCACATGTCCACTGCAGTGGACTCCTGTTGATGATCGCTTCTTCTGCGTTTTCCATCACCCCTGAGGCTTCAAATGCACGCAGGTAACCGCACCAGTGAGAGGTGTCCACTGGAGTGGGCTGCGTGCATTTGCAGCCTCGGGACGGATTGGAAACGCCAAAGAAGTGACACTAACATTTTTTCACTGCAGTGGACAGGTGCACCACTGGGTTAAACCCAGCCATTCAGCTCTATGAGACAAAAGAGTATTTAAGGATCAACCTCATCATCATTCAGAGACTGTACTACCGACGCCCAGTGACAGTTTCTGACTCGGTTACTCGATGCTCTACCATTACTTTGTAAAGTTTCACTCTGACTTTGTGTACAGCTCTGTGACCAGGTGCCGTTGACAAACAATTCGGAAGTGGTAAACGGCGCATTGATTTTTCAGACTTATTTCCAAGGTCGCTGTTAATTCATCCAGCTCGATCATTATGGTCACATATACGGGACATGTGCAACAATGCTCATACTTGACAAAGGAAAGACACGTACTGAATGTGGATAAAGAAAGCCATTCTCGGTTTGGAAGTGAATGAACACCTGGGGGACTGATTCTTGAAACTTTACCGTGGATAGAATATTCCAGCATTTTCGGTCTTCCATTTGGCCATCAACACTACCTCTTGCACTATTTCGGCTACAAAGATTACAGACATCTTCGGGGCGTGTAGGTACCTGAGTTACGAGAGTCAAAGAATACCTATTTACATTCAGATATGCTTAAAACATGTGACTGAAAGCTACTAATTGAAAACTTGCCCTCCTTTATTTAACTTCAAACTAGGAGTTCTTATGACATTATAGCTCTGTTATACACTGTAAAAAGTTATCCTTGTATTTAAAAAAATGAATCTATGTAATTGATGAATAAAGTTTCAGAGCGACAAGGGCTTTCAGAAAATGGAACGCAATAAAGGCGTCAACCAGAGCTAACCAAGATTTAACTGAAATTATAATCTTAACTGTAGAACTCGTGTATTTACTGAGTATGTATGTAAAGAAATAGTGTACTATAGACACCTTTTGTATAGGGCAAAAGATTTTGCTATCTGCGCCCTACACTACGTAATAATCTGAAAAAAACTCTGAGCTCATGTTATATCAGAAATTATCTCAACGACTCCATACCCGCCTGGGTGTATTTAAAGAAATTCTACAGCAATATAGACTTACCTGTATTTACAAAAGGTAATTGTGAGCGTTGCTCAACACAGGTTGCTTCACACCAGCTTTAAATATAATTAAAATGAATGGGATACATTTTGAGAACGTAGTTCTCGACTGAACACATATGGAAGTATGGAACATGTGCAAGATTATGTAAGCGAAGTTTAGGAAGGAGCATAATTAATTCGTAGAATCCTAACCATTCTCATTTACAGTATAATGGTCAAATTTCATACAGATTAATAGGCTTCTTGGATAAACACAACTCAACAGACGGTATGCCGTACATCCCTGCCGGATAAGATAGATATGAGAAAATAACAAAATATCATTAGCTCCTGAGAAGTTGGCTTAACGAACGGAAGAGTATTGTTATGAGTTACTTGAAAATTGGATGATTAAGTTATAGAGGGATACAGAGCCATGTGTCCTGAACAACATCAAAACGTGAACAAAGACCTAATGTTCCCACGCTAAATACTAGTGGAAAATGTATTTCGAAAAGAATCATCATTCTGCACGATCTTAAAGCGCACGTAATTTACAGCCACGCAAATGCAGCGTAGCTGCCATAGGCTAGCAGCAATCTTATCATATTCAATAACGTGGACGGTTGAATGCCGCCGTCTCTCGATCACAAGACAAAACGTGTTAACTACGAGGCAAATCAGCGCGTCCACCCCTCTCGAAAGCAGAAAAAGCTGTAGTACCTTTGTGTTCCGGCCACCAGTTCAGTCAAGACGAAAAATGCCGTCCAGCAATCTGACTAGCCGGGGCCTATCAGAGTTCACTCGCCCCTTCAATATATATATTGCAGTTTCTACTCGTAGATGTTCCGCGCTACTAGGCAAATAGATGAATAGAGATCTTTGAGGCTGACAAGTGAATCTCTCTAACCCTGCACGAATACACTGTGTGAAAGGCGTTCGCTCCAAAAGCAGACGTCTTTCATCACACTATAAAGTAAAAAGCAGATGCGTTACAGATACCACAGTCGGTACAGCCTTGCCAGCCACAAATGAAAATAGCACAATTCCCAACCAATTATGCGATACATTGGCATTTGGCTCTTATTATTTCGTGATGCTCTGACACAAGTGGGAGGCCAACGAAAACAATTTCGTGTTGAGATACGTGTAAGGCATGGTTGTAGCTTATCACCAGTATTGTTCAACTTGTAAGTCGAAGAAGCAAGAAAGGAAGTGAAGGAAATATTCAGGAGAGCACTAAATATCGAAAGGGAATATAAGCGAACGGAAAGTTTTCCGGATGACATAGTCCTCCTGGTCGGATGTTATTTAGACTTGTATGACCTATAGACAGAAATGGACAACATATTTGGCACGGAATATGACTCAAACATAAATAGAGAAAAGTTGAATGTGATGTAGAGCATTAGAAAGCGGAATAACGACTTGCTTAACAGCAAAAGTGAGAAGACACGGTGGTGGAAATAGTGAAAGAATTCTTGTATCTAGGAAACACGAATGCATACGATGGACGAAACAAGGAAGATATAAGGAGTAGACTTGCGCAGGCGAAGAAACTTTCTGCTGGCATGAGATTTTGATTTGGAACAGAGGAAACAGTTCCTGAAAGTGTACGTCTGGAGCCCAGTACTGTGTGGATGTGAAAGTTGGACCGTCATAAGCCACGGGAGAGAGGCACAGGATGCATTTGAAACGCGTAGCCATCGGACAGTTTTAAAAAGGCATGAACCAATGATTGCGTGCTAAAAAGAGTAGGTGAGAATAAAAGGCTATTGAGTGTTAAAAAGAGAAGGTGAGAATAAAAGGCTATGGAAAACTCTTACCACAAGAAGGGACAGGTCTGCAACAGCATCGGTCTGCAACAGCATCGAAGAACAGTCACTCTGATATTGGAAGGAGCAGGGAGAGTATAGTGTCTGGCGCGTTACCTGACAGGGAAGACACCTCGCTGTGGGAAACGGTTCTGAAACAATTTACTGCGTCACACCAGATTCATGGCAAGGATCGCCACTGATAGTCCCAGAATGAGAACATAGTCTGTAAAAATTTACATTTGTTGAGACGCTCATTAAACAAATGAAGGTGACACAAATAATGACATCTTTGGTGCAAAGAAGCCCTTCAACTGAAAGCACAATGTACTGAAAACCCTAAAGGTTATATTACTTCATACAGGAACTGGTTTAGTGAGAACACAAATCGTTACGAAGAGAGGTACGCAGTGGTTAGCAAACTGGACTAGCATTCGATTAGGACGTTAAACTCTAATCGTCCTTCCTTCCTGCCTTCCTTCACACCAGCATGACAGACCATCACCTCTGACAGCCACATATACATTAGTCAGAGTCTATATTTTAAGCCTTGTCGTAGGTCTGAAGCACGTCCTCCGTCCAAATCAGTAAACCCTAGTGACCGTTCGTACCGTTCAAAACTGTCCTCCTCCCTCTTCCAGGAAAGGCTGTGTAAACTGACAAATTAGCGAGCTCCCCCCCCCCTCCCAATCTTTCTACTGTTCCCTTCTTCATAAGCATTTATGTTTTCATTCTTTAAGTGAGATAGCGTCGAACTTTGACACGTGAGAACCACACTGACTCTTTCCTGCATCTACTTGGTGATGGTTAACTTACATTTTTTTGCTCGTAGTCTCGTACCCAAAGACGGGTTGTCGAGGTCAAGAGACTTCTCTGGAGTTCCACCCAGGCTGACTGGCTGGGGGCTGTGAAATTCACCTTCGGTACATCACCGTTACAAGTATGAAAGCAGCCGCCGATATCATTCCGCTTTCTGCCGCGCGTCGCCGTTGCTTCCATTGTACAGGTCACCGACTCAGGTTCACTCTGACACAATTCAGTCTCCAATACTGTGAACATATCCATATAAATTCTCTAACCATGTAGTAAATAGCAGAAGCAGACATGGGCGTTCGCAGAAATTTATCTAAGAGAGGAAAAAAATCTTAAAATCGCCGTTTGTGATATAACTGATTAGGTGACTTTGAACACTATCGTGTCCCAAGAATTAAATATGGTAGGAAGTACAGACGAGTTATTTGATAGCTATCCATTCAATGTTTGTAAGGTCTAAGAATTACTTGGTATGGAGCCTAAATTGTACGCAAATTTCGTTAGTACGTACAATGTACACCGTTTTATATTATTAATATGAATAAAAGTGATATATATTTGACTCAATGACCCAGAATGACATACTTCTTACTTCTCATAGTCTCCAAAGAGTTATTCACAAAAGAAGTTTTGTTCATATAACAATAACATTAGATTAACGCTAAAAATTACAACTATGGCCTAGAAAAGAAAATTAGAATGATTGAGAACATAGTACTGATTAGGAACAAAAAATCCACAAATAACGCCACATTAACACCCCTCAAAGTCGTCTCCAGGCCAATTGCGAACCTGAAGCCGCTGCGCCAAGAAAACCGTAATATCCCATGAAGAGAGTCACAATCGAACAAACACAACTTACATAGTGACTGTCGAAGCTACAGTATTTCTCAAATGGTTTCGAAATCTGCAACTTACTAGAACCTCAGACAATCATAGTTAGGCGCTTCAGTGTGGAACCGCGTGACCGCTGCGGTCGCAGGTTCGAATCCTGCCTCGGGCATGGATATGTGTGATGTCCTTAGGTTAGTTAGGTTTAAGTAGTTTTAAGTTCTAGGGGATTGATGATCACTGATGTTAAGTTCCATAGTGCTCAGAGCCATTTGAACAATCATAGTTAGAAACGCATGAAAATTTTGTAATGCATAAGAAATCCATACCTTCAGATTCCAAGAGCAGACTAGTGCAGAGGCCTATGAAAGCAGATCAAAACTAGAACGTGTAAAACCGACTGTAGATGATTTTGGGTGCAATAGTAACGTATACGAGGGTAAGTCAATAAGTAATCGCCATCAGTTTTTATAATTTCTTATAACAGAAGTTAATGATTTTTCGATTCTTATTGACATCATTTTTCAACACAGAGACCTTCCTTTTCAATGCACTTGCTCCACCATTGCACAGGCTTTCTTGTACCCTCTGAAAAAAAGGTTTTTGGTTGCACCGCTTTTTCACTGTTGATTGGAGCTGAATCTATGACCTCTGAAAGCGTCTTTGAGTGGACCAAACAAATAGCATTCAGACGACGTGAGATCGGAACAGTACGCAGCAAGCCACAATACTTCGCTATGCTGAGACTGAAGAGATTGAGTGATGTGGACGGCGGTATATGAATACGTATTATCATGCAACAAAAGATCGCCTTCCGACATGATTTCATATGCAGAACCTTGACTAATCTACATATGGTTTGCCACGTCATCAACAGGCACTCGCCTGTTACGGACAATAAAGCACGGACTCATTCAATATTGCTATTAATTGGATCTTTAGCTGGACGCCCCCCTCTTTGTTCATCCTTCCCGCTCCTTCACTTCCCTGATAAACACTTCACTGTGACAAAATATTGTCCCTGTGTTGCCCGAAAGAGTTCTATGAGTATCCACTCCTCGTACACCTTCAGGCCATACAACAGATTGCGTAATGCTATTCAAATGGTTCAAATGGCTCTGAGCACTATGGGACTTAACTTCTAAGGTCATCAGTCCCCTAGAACTTAGAACTACTTAAACCTAACTAACCTAAGGACATCACACACATCCATGCCCGAGGCAGGATTCGAACCTGCGACCGTAGCGGTCGCGCTGTTCCAGACTGTAGCGCCTTTAACCGCTTGGTCACCACGGCCGGCATAATGCTGTTCTTCTGTTGTGCTCTCATTACGTCACAACAGTGCAAAGCGGACTGATTTGATAACGCTGCAACCTACCAAAGGCGAAGACAACGGTGGCATCTAAGTCTCCAGTGAGTATAACTAAGAACAGTTATACCAAAATTACATACACTTACTGACTTACCCTCATAGATGAAAAGATTCCTTCTCGGGAACAACCACTCTAGAGACCACAGTTCAGTTGGAGTAAGAAATAGGAAGGAAGAGATGAACATGATCGAGCGGCGCTGGCGGAATTAGAACCGGAGCTACAGAAGATGCAGAAGAGTATTGCAAGTAGGGGTGAGGAACATGGAATGAAGAAAAACACATGAAAGACAAAAGTGATGAGAATAAACCACGAGGAAGCTCCAGTTAGCATCTCCTTAGACAGAGAAAAGATAGAATGAGTCAAATCTTTTCTGTACCTGGGAAGTTTAATGACAGCGAAAGGAAGCTGTACAGCAGAAATACGGGAGAGGATATCTATGGGAAAGAGAGCATCTGAAATGGTGAAACAGTTACTAACATGTAGAAGAATTCCAACGGAAGTGAGAAAAAGAGTTGTTCAGTGTTATGTTTGGAGCTCAGTGTAATGCAACACACTTTTATGCTGAAACAAGGCAAGTTTTATTCAGGATTCCAATACACAATGTTATTCCCCACTCTCTTGACTACGAAAGTCTATTTTTCAACATAATCTCCGTTCGATGTGACGGCCTTACGTCACCTTACTGGAAGGGCCCGTATTCGCGCATGGTACCACGCTACTGGTCAACGTTGGAGCCAACATCTTGCTGCAACAGTAACCTCCCCTTCATCCATGTACTGCGGAGTGCATCCTTCATTGGGTGAAACAGATCGAAGTCGGAAGGTGCGAGATCCGCGCTGTAGGGTTGCAACTTTGTTTTGAAAAAGAAAGTGAAATAATACAACTTTATGGTAACATTAAATGAAGTCTGATGTGTGGAATGGATACAGAACTCGAATTGTCGTGTTGCGTGTTGTAAGTGCAAGCAGTGTGCTTACTCTGTCTTATTGTTAGCAAAACCTTACGAATCGATTGGGCAATGCAACTTCCAATACCAATAAAGAAATACAGTCACAGCCAAATACATTCAGCCCCTTAAGCACTGAATCCTAAGGCCCTGTTCACATAACAAATAAATTGAATTGTCTTACCTCTAAAGCAACAACGAAGTAAGGTGATATATTCCGGTCTCTCATAAAAATATAAATTCTAGCTACAGGTTCAGCAGTGTGCAATGCTTGTCATAATACTTCAAATGCACATTAAATTCATTTGGCTGATAAACGAGAACATTTAAGAAAATCCAACTTCTTTGAAAAATATATGACCAGGACTGGGAGGTGGTGCTGATTATAGTGAATCACTTACACTCAATTTTTTTAGCGATATTATATTACAAGTTAAGTATGGCTTTTCAAAAACATCTGACAATTGAAGTTACATTACTCATAATTGATTCACAAACAATGAGATTCAAACATCATGTATTATCTAACTTCATTAAATCAACATAAACGCAAATCATCAAATTACACATAGCTCTGTTAACAAATCTTGATAGCATTACAAAAATGAAATATCTAATTAGCCTTTTGATCAAAACCGTTTACATAATTGTGGGGTTACTCAACACTTACAAATTATCAGCTAACTCATCTATACTAACGCGCTGGTAAAAACAGAAATCATAATTATTTAATATCTTTACCTTGGTAGCACGAAGACTTCTGCTTCCAAGTTCAACTATACTGAAATGCCTAAATTAATCTAACTCTTGGTTTCTTCACACAGCACACCCCAAAAATTGCCTACTCCATCATCTTTCCCTCACAGGCAGCTACCTACAACTGAGCACCCAGCACTCTCTTACTCCAACAAAGCAGTACAGTATCTTTGGCTCTGTGGTCACGCGCAGTCAGCGATCCACATGATCGAACCTATCAGAGATATTCATCGTTACAGTAGACTAGTTTCATTTTAATGTATTAATATTCTTATCTTATTCTGGCTCCACATGCAAGTATGCCGCAGTAGACTTCTTTCACAACCCTCCAGCGGGGTTTACCAAATTTGACACATATTTTGAAGTACCTTGTACAACAAATGCGTGGTAAATTTATCTAACTGTATAACATCACTAAACTCGAAAGAATTGATAGTGCTCAGGTGTACTAGTATAAATCATAATCTGCTTATAACCTGAGTAAATTGTCTCGTATACAAGGTTGCTGGCAAACAAATCACGTAAAGCAGAGTCAGTATACAATCCTAATCGTCAAGATAATGGTGTAGGACTGGGCAAGAGATAGCAAGAGTCATGGCTGAAGCCCACAAACATACTGAAGTGACTGCATCATAAAGTCCATTTCTTCTTGTTTTGTGCAGGTTCAACAACTATAAGCGACTCATGTAGATTGCATTCAGTGTACCAGGAAACTCCATACTATTTTCCTCAGTCAAGTGCTGAGACACAAGAGGTACTCAACAACACTGTTGACGACCGTAGTTGGCGACTACCATAATATCAATAACGTGATGGCCATCATCATCACTGCTCTTCATAGAAGAGGTTCTTCTGAGATCCAAACAACATCACTGGTTCATAACATTATACTGTGACTCTCATCGGCCTTCAATGTGCAATATTGTGATATGTTAAGAAACGTAACAGTAAAATCAAGATTTGAATGACTCCAGGTGGCCTTGTACTTAGAATATGTGCATATCAAAATAACTGAAACAATTGTACAGAAAATATCAATCAGAGGCTAAAACAACTGAATAAAATTTCAATCAGAGGCTCCAAGTGACATTTCTACATACATCAGCGCTGATCTTAGTAGCTATAAAATGTTACTGCCATCATATTTGTGGCTCAAAGTGGCCTAGTTTTACATGAAAGAATTGCTGACCTTAATAACTAGAAAGTGACATAAATGTTCTTTGAGGCTCACAGTGGCCTGGTTTTACAAGAAATTAATTCTGATCATAATTGCTAATGTGAAAGGGAAACGTCTTTCTGGCTCAAGGTGGCCTAGTTTTACATAGCATGGACATCAAAGTTTAGAAAGGTTCATAAAATATGATTTACACATTTTACTTTATGTAGCACTCAGAGGTCTATGCATGATTCATAATGAGAATACTAAATATGGTTTTTACAAGAACAAGGTGCATAAATAGCAGTATTATATAAAAGTTTGGCTCTGTATGGCCTGTACGAGTTCATATGAGACAAACAGATCAATAAAGACACAATAGTTATACGTTGTCTAGCACTCTCAGGGCTTCATAAACTACCTATTAAATGACCTATATCTCTAACAATGCCCATATTTACAGGAAAAGATATGGGAATGATTGATAAGGGCATTGCACTTCATCTGTAAAGAAAATGATTAACAGTCAATCGTCATTCGTCTTGAGTCAAGAACTGGCATGGCCAAAGCAAAGAAAAATTGTGATTATAGTATATGCAAGCATAAAGAGAAGAGTACTAAGTGCGTTATAGCTTACTGACTAGATAAATGTAACACGTAACAGTAAATAAGGAAATAAAAAACATAAGGATGAGGGTGAATTGCAGCAATAGTGGAACCTGTAAAAGTAACTGAAAAAAAAGAGAAACAGTCATGAATGCTAACATAAAAAGGCAGTATCATAACCAATCTCATAAGTAATGGTGAAAAAAATTTTTTTAGGTGTGAAGCTTCTGTGACAGTCTCCCATAAACACCTCCAATTATGTGGCACAAGGTAAGAGAGACTTTCCTAGAAAGGACACAACATACACAAAACACATATTAGAATCATAGAATATCATCAAGAAAAATCTTCAGTATGTCAATATAATCCCCATGGCATGAACACTTATAAAAATACTCCTATATCTAACAAAATTTAGAGAGAAAAAATCCGTATCTTCAATATTTAAAGGCAATCTGCCTAATTTACCTAATACATCAAGAGTAGAATGTTGATAAAAGGCCTGCCAGGAAACAATGTGAGAAGTATCAACGGTGTTTAGAATTCCATATACGTTGCTTATATCGTGCTTTCTATGTACTCCATTTCCTGCACTGTAATGTGCTTCTCTTTATGAGCATAATGTCTCATTTGGATACAATGAAACTTTGGTACATTGGTTCCGCAAAATGTAGGAAATGGATGAGAACATGTAATGGACATGAGTTACAGGGTACGTTGATTTCTTTATCTTCATAGGTGGAAGCAAGTTAACTAGTGACATCATCACAGACAGGAGATATAGCAAATTAGAGCACAATGCTGGGCGTAAATGAAACATGGCAACATTATTAAGTGCAAAGAGTGACTAACCTAACAAAAAATGTAATGATAACTCATTAGATAATAGCATATATTTCAGCATAGTATCATAAAAATAGCACATTACATGGTATCAGTAAAGACAAAACAGCATCAGGAATGAATGATCATCAGATATATGAATGCTATATACTAAAGGACACAAATTCTTATTATATAAAAAAATGTTTGAGTTACAGTTTGCAATTGTCAGACCACCCAAGGGATGAGATGCACTGGACACATGTCAAAATAAATGTTGTCTCTTTCAGTTGTTGTTTACATGTACACCTGCATGAAAACAGAAAAACGTGCAAGGCCTTAGCTAATGGTAAGAGAACCGATCTTCAAGATTCTCCCTACCGGCCACATTGCCACCTAATAAAATACTAAATAGCTAAGGAAACGTGAAAACAAGGTACCAATAGAATTTGTATAAGCATGGGAATCGCATCAGGTAAAAAATATCTGTGTTGTGTCATATTATTATATACAATCACATGTAAATCAGAATAAGAATACATGAAAGCTGGTAATATAAATACCCACATCTGTAAAAAATTGGCAGTTAGCAGAGTTCCTGGAAAATAGGAAAAAAGATTTATACAAAGCTAAAAGGCGAAGAAATGAATTATTGTGGTATGTGATCACCAAAATTCTATCTAGCTACGTGAAATAAACCAAAGCAAAAGTTATCCTATAACGTCAAACGTTGCTTATGTGATGATTGCCTCGCGATTTTCTCGTTCGTAAAGTTTCAATGTGATTGGGATGGGGAAGATTGCATATCGTTAAAGTTCCAGAAAATACGAGTTCAAATTTACTGCAACGACGCTTTGCTCTGATGGACAGGTAGTGAGTGCGTACCAATACTTTTTGTCCTATGCGAAATTCCTGGACGTTACTCACCTGTTTTTGTTGACGTTTGCGGCGCTGTGCTGCACGCTTTCTATTGTTAAGTGCGATGTCTATAATTTCATGGTGAGGGTAATCTTCTTGTTCAATGGAAAGAAACAGTTTCACAAATTTTATTAGATGGATCTGTATTCTGCAACACAAGATGCGGCGAAAGCACGTTGGAGTCGTTTGGTATGGAACTGATGACGTCCTGAAAATCTGAAATGTGTTTGTCCCAATCAATATGTTTTCAGTGACAGTAGATGCGACAAAGTTTTCCAATCTCTTTCATGATGCGCTCTGATGGGTTGGAAGCAGCATGGTTTCTGGAAATAAAAATGGGTGTAATATTTCTAGTTTGCAATGTGCGTTTCCATCTTCCTGATCGAAATTGCGGTCCATTGTCGGAGATTATCTTCTGAACATGTCCAACATGAGGGAAAAAACGTTTAGTAAAAGCATTAGAAACAGTTGCAGCTGTCGCTTTTCGTAACGGACTGAAACATACAAATTTCGAAGTTAGTTCTACAGCAACGAAAAACAGAAACCTTTATTTGTTCGTGGAATGGGTCCAAATAGATCAACGGCTGCCATATTTCTTAATTTCATCCGTGCAATGGCGTACCGAGGGGCACCGTGGGATATTGTAGGAGATATAGCTTTTTGACAAATTTTGCAAGTCGCTAAGACTCGTCGTATACACTTTTCCATGTTTGTGAAATAACAGTCCTGTCGTAGTATCCAAAAGCATTTGCGTATTGGGCGTAAGTCAACTGTGTACACCAGATTAATTTACTGACAAGGTATGCAGAAGAGTCCAATTATCGCTATCAAGGCGACCGCGGCGAAACAGGATATTCTTGTGCACGGTGTAGTAATTTCTGATTGTTGTCTGGCTCGTGTCACGCCAGAGAAGTTTCATCTCTTTCCAGACGTCGTCCTTGCTCTGCTCTCTGGCGATATCTTTTAACGATGCTGAAATTAAATTTTCAGAAGCTACTTGTTTCCTATAGAGAAGGCTGAAATTAGTTTGACAAAATTTAGCGGCGATTTCTTGCACAGTGAGCGAGAAAGAGCATCTGCTAAAGTATTCTGGGTTCCTGCGATGTGGACAATCGTAAAATCAAATTTCTGTAAATAAAGTTTCCAACGACTGAGTCTGTCATGTGCGAATTTAGCTGATAAAAGAAATTGAATAGCTCTGTGATCTGTGTATACTGTTGTGTGTCTGCCATATAGAAAGTGACGAAATTTAGTGAAAGCCCACACACAATGTTTCGAGTTCGGTGATAAAATAATTTCTTTCAGCCGATGTCAGGATGTGACTAGCACACGCGATGTTCTTTTTAACAGTTGTACCACTTTCCTCTGTTGTTGTTGTGGTCTTCAGTCCTGAGACTGGTTTGATGCAGCTCTCCATGCTACTCTATCCTGTACAAGCCTCTTCATCTCCCAGTACCTACTGAACCTACATCTTTCGGAATCTGCTTAGTGTATTCATCTCTTGGTCTCCCTCTACGATTTTAACCCTCCACGCTGCCCTCCAATACTAAATTGGTGATCCCATGATGCCTCAGAACATGTCCTACCAACCGATCCCTTCTTCTAGTCAAGTTGTGCCACAAACTCCTCTTCACCCCAATTCTGTTCAATACCTCCTCATTAGTTATGTGATCTACCCATGTAATCTTCAGCGTTGTTCTGTAGCACCACATTTCGAAAGCTTCTGTTCTCCTCTTGTTCAAACTGTTCATCGTCCATGTTTCACTACCATACATGGCTACACTCCATAAAATACTTTCAGAGACGACTTCCTGACGCTTAAATCTATACTCGATGTTAACAAATTTCTCCTCTTCAGAAACGCTTTCCATGCCATTGCCGGTCTACATTTTATATCCTCTCTACTTTGACCTCATTAGTTATTTTGCTCCCCAAATAGCAAAACTCCATTCCTACTTTAAGTGTCTCATTTCCTAATCTAATTCCCTCAGCATCACCCGACTTAATTCGACTGCATTACATTATCCTCGTTTTGTTTTTGTTGATGTTCATCTTATATCCTCCTTTCAAGACATTGTCCATTCCGTTCAGCTGCTCTCCCAGGTCCTTTGCTGTCTCTGACAGAATTACAATGTCATCGGCGAACTTCAAAGTTTTTATTTCTTCTCCATGGATTATAATACCTACTCCGAATTTTTCTTTTGTTTCCTTCACTGCTTGCTCAATATACATATTGAATAACATTGGCGATAGGCTACAGCCCTCTCTCACTCTCTTTCCAACCACTGGTTCCCTTTTATGCCCCTCAATTCTTATAACTGCCATCTGGTTTCTGTACAAATTGTAAATAGCCTTTCGCTCCCTGTATTTTACCCCTGCCACCTTCAGAATTTGAAAGAGAGTATTCCAGTCAACATTGTCAAAAGCTTTCTCTATGTCTACAAACGCTAGAAACGTAGGTTTGCCCTTCCTTAATCTAGCTTCTAAGATGAGTCGTAGGGTCAGTATTGCCTCACGTGTTCCAACATCTCTACGGAATCCAAACTGATCTTCCCCGATGTCGGCTTCTACCAATTTTTCCATTCGTCTGTAAAGAACTCGTGTTAGTATTTTGTAGCTGTGACTTATTAAACTGATAGTTCGGTAATTTTCACATCTGTCAACACCTTGAAACGCGTACGTTTCAACCAGCGATGGCGAGGCATCACAGTAGTGTAACCTCCCCGTAGAAATAATGTTAAATATTTCAATGTTAATGAGAATAAAGTCAAAGTGTAACCTTCCCGTGAAAATAAAAGAAAATATTTAATTGAGCTTTGGACATCGTGCTAAGTGTAACCTCCCCGTAATTATTTTTTTAAATGATATGAATTGAATGAAAATGCAAATAGAGCCAAATGTTAGCTTCCCACAGTAATAAAACTCAATGATAATAAAAATGTGCAAAATGTTAAATCTCCACAAAATTAACGTTAAGATGAACCTGATAAATTTTATAAGGGCAGCTGCGCTGACCTTAGGCCCTGTGCAATAATTAATCTGATAAATTGATTCTGCGAGGAAAAGCATAGGAAATATTGTTTCAATTGGAATGATTCTTTTCTTAAAAGCGATTGCTTTGAAAACAAAATTATTATTGGGGCATTACTTGAACAAATTAATTACAATTAACAGATGTTATTGCCTGAGCGCAATGCTGCTTCATTACCTTTGATAATATACCTCGTCCTGAATCGTGACCAGAGACCCATGTCGACGCCCGCCGACTCCTCACACACGACTGTTCCTGCTGGCTCGCTACACGCAACCATTGTACTGACTACTACTGTCGTCTCGCGCGCGCTACGTACAACTACTGACAGAGTGCAACTAAGCAACTCTCGCGCAGTCAAGCGCAGACTAGACACGATAAATAACTCTCTGGTCAGAGATTCTGTCATGCCTCGCCATCGCTGCTACTAAATACATGCGTGTTTCATAACCCTCCACCGGAGGGGCAAAAATTTGGCAGCGATGGTGAGTCATTTGGACTTGCCATGAGCAACAAAATTTGTTCTTAAATAATTAACTTTACAATCACAGAATATTCAGATGTAGATCATGAAGTAAATGTGGTGCACATGCACCAAGTACAGACAATGACAGAATACAATGAGTACAGAACATATCAGCAAATCACAAAAAAATGTACATACAATGAGTAGAAATCATGTTAGAAAAATGACAAAGGTGCACACGCACTGAAGTAGTGAACATATCAGGAAATCACAAAATGTAAAGGCAATGAATATAAATCATACTAACAAATGACACAAATGTACATGTACTGTATATACTTTTCTTTACTATGTTACAAGAATTAGGATAGGAAAGGGAAGGATTGCATCATGTTTGTAGCACTTTAGGTTGCACGCAGCTGCACTGAAAGTCCATATCTTTCTACTGTAGCACAACACCAAGTGAAACAATCTGCAGTTCATTTCCCAAAAGTATTTATCAGCGTACCCAAGACACTGAAATGTTGTAGTAATATTCCATGTTGTCATTTTGGCAGTACATTAGGTTCACCAAACAGTGCGATCATAATAACGTCTCCATCGCTCACGGTGGTGGACAGCATGTCGTGTCAACACCACGCTCTTACAAGGCACACCAACGTAGAATTAGTGCAAACCAAATATAGTGCTTTTCGCGTCAGCCTGTAAAACACATCATAAAATCTGCTGCTCTGCTCTGCAACTTCGAAAGCTGAAAGAAATAATTTTTCACTTCACTGTTACCTGACCGCTTCTTTGCGGTATGATAGGTTTCATGTACTGCAATTTAAATGAACCGCGGCAGCGGCTGGCTCGTTCGTAGCGCCGCTCTGCAACACGAATAATATTTAAACAACTGAAAATGTCTTAAAGGGATGGGATAAAATACCAGGCAAGCTTGACATGAATCATAATGCAAGGTTTCACTAAATAACTCTATTCAAACATTTAAACAATTTGAGTAGTACACACCTTTTTAACAATCTTGCCTAATGGCGTCCCTCTTACAAACTTGACAAAAGAATGCTACGCTAGCATACATTATCACGTCACAGGCTATCCTTCTCACGTAAATCCAAGAAGAAGACAAAGAAATTACTGTTCGTTCTGTATTATTTATACTAGGGATATTTTTCATCTCTGTATGATATTTATCGTCTGTGCGGTTTCAGTACTCGCCGACACACATATTATCTAAAATAAATAATAATAATAAAAAATACATAATTCCATACAATAACTGAATACGATGCATAATATTTTCTCTTTACTGCAAAATATGTCTTTTGCTAAGGGACGTTACAATGCCCCCTGGCAGCAATTGACTAACGTTAAGAATGTTCGGCAATATGCTGCCACTAACGTCCGTTTTGTCATTGTCTATCACCTTGTTTGGAATATATTCACTGTTAACTTCTTTGCTCTTTTACATTATAGTTTTAATTACACTTTTTATAGTTTTTTCACACTTTGCGAGGTGACCGTAAACCTAGTCCCAGGGTCATTACAGTTTTCTGGCTTCCCCATTTGGGCTACGTGCGATCAGAAAACCTGGGAAAACTGCGCCGGAGCCATGGTCATCTCGCCTGGTTTGTCTTAACGCACGGTTTTGTTCATCAAACAAGGGTGGACTTTGTCAGATAACAATGATTATTTATGTCAAAATGTTAAACCTTTTAGCCTCTCTATTAAAAATGTACCTTCTACACTTTTTCACATTTGTTTTCTGTGTCACAATTAAGGTCAACCATTAAACAGTTCGATAGCAATGTAATGGATTGTCTCTACACTTACTCACGACAAATGTTCTACCGTTGTATGGCATTCGTGTCAGTTTGTGTCACTAATATGACGAAAACATATGACATATATCATCGAACAAGTGAATGTTTTGATTTATACTCAGCAAAAAAAAAAATGTTTGTCACGTAATTTCGTGTTCAATAAATCATTTTCATATTAGTACATGAACAACGTAGTTGGTAATGTTCGGTTGAACGTCAACAATGTCGTAGGGAGCGGGCGGCGCGAAGCAATTGTTGCGTAGCGTCGTCTGGAGCGCGGCGTGCCAACGACCGCTGAGGTCGACGACCTGCTAGCAGCAACATCGACGGCGTGCTGCGGTGGCGCCCGAGCAGTCGCGAACCGCGCCGAACCATTCACCAATGTCGGCGTGTTGCAGTGGTTTCCTGCGACCGGCTGGCTGGCGGCACGGCACCCATCTCTGCTTCTCCGCATGGCTCCCCGTCGTAACGCATGAAACAAATATTCCACAACGGTGTACTGTCTTTAAGGATACAACTTATTAGCTGTGGAAGAAAATGCACTTTGGTTAAAAGCGTTTATTGTTCATTACGCCGTCGCTTCGCTGGTATGCACAGGACGATTTGGCGTGATAACAGGTTTCTTGTGGCATTGTGACACTGGTATTCAGGGTTCGTCACACGCACATTGTACTACACACTTTCACTTGTTCTCACGGTTGATACACTACCAGAGCGTCTTTCAACACGCGAAAATATTTCGGTACACACATACTAAATGTCTCCGTCGAGCGATGTTTGTTTGAATCGACTCCGAACGGATCACTAACTACCGTTTTTACTCACAGTGTACTGTTCGTTGAGCACTGCACTATGACAGTTAGTCACTCAACACTTAACTTATAGCGACGTATATATTGGTGCAGATACAACAGTCATTTTCTGTCCCTACTACACACAATATTCCGTCCTTTACTAGATTGTTTATGCACACAGTTTATTTTTAATACATAACAACTGTTCTTAGCATAATCACTCTCATCTACATTGAGTCCATTGTGTTACCTTCTCATTACACACTTTTAATACTATTACTAGGCATATATTGCTTTTTTGTAATTATTTAAAGGTGTGTGATTTTTTTTGTACATAGCTTTCTTTTCCTCTTTTAGTGTAGCTTGCCAGGTTATCACCCATCCAGCAGATTTTACCATGTGCATGACAGCTTGACTTGGGCATATTGTTCAATAAATACTTCATTTAGTACTAGTATTATTTCTAACGGTCCGTCCTACAGGACTACAGTGTAGTTTCCGCGTAACTTGATTCGCGTACCGCGTAATTAATATTCAAGAACGTGTACCAAGTACACAGGCTTCAATTGAAGCATTAATACATACAAAGCATAGGTTACACGGAACGGTTTTATTTTTTATTGGATTCTGCTCCAGTGTCGTTCTCAGATCACTATTGGCATTAAACATTACATCACATAATTATTTCGTACTACAAAGTCAATTTTTGGCTAGTATAGACTCTCTCTCAGGGTTCCTTAATTCTAACACAATTACATCTGCTACATATTTATATGAGATTTCATCATTAATTGTACTTACTTACTACAAAATGATTCAAGAAATTAATCATTATTTTATCAGCAAAAGATTATTCATTGCTTGAAGAGCATGTAGTATTTTAATGACACTAACTGTCTGTAAACAAAGTCTTCCATTTGCATATTATTGCTCAGTTTACTGATTCTACTTCCTCAAAATTGTAACTATACATAAATTCTTTCTTAAAACTAACATACTTATACTCTAAAACACAATTGAAATCTTCTTACCACTACTATTTACATCAGACATGTCACTGAATAAATAATTTTACTATTCCACTCTAACCTCTTTCAAATCTCTTTAGCCACTACTTCCCTCCTCAACCAAGGGATGGAGTAAGATGCGCGACAGTATGTTTTGTGAGGCATCACCTCTATGTGATAGTGGTACCCTTTGACTATTCCTGGTCGGTCGGTAAATACCATGGTATATTCCGATAACAGCTGCGTCAACTGTTGCTTTTGTATGTTGCTTAAACTTTCAGATTCCTGTACTTTGGTTCGAAATTCATCAACATTTGGTTCAAAATTTCTATCTCCTATATTCGGATAATAGAGATCCGTCACAGGTGAATAATCATTAAAGTGTAGTACCCAGGGGTTCCTACCTTTGATATTAATTCGATTACAACATGGCACAAGTACCTCCTTCGATTTCATCATAGACAACTCAATCCTCCTACCTTTATTAACTATGCTTAGTTTTCCCGAGGAGAGGTCGATCACTGCGTCCCTCTCACGGAGAAAATCTACTCCCAGAATGCAGGCCACCTTTAACCCTTTAACAATGAGGAACGAGCTCACTATGGCTTCGCCCTCCTTACAAATCTCCACCTGCACCTGGTACTTAACTAACTGGCTCTGTGCACTTATAGCTCCAGACACCTTGCAATTATTAACCGGGAAAGTCGGTATACTACGTCCCTTCCCTAGCGCTTTAAACAACTCTGTACTCATTACACTCACTGAGGCACCTGTATCAATGATTATATTCACTGCAACATCATTGATTTTCGCTTCTATTATGGCTTGCACATTTTCGTTGCTATCTTTCTTACATTCATGCTGTTCGGTCAGTAGATCTTTATCCATACTGATACCGTCGTTGTATCGCAGCATATGTATTCCAGGGATACTATTGTCATTTGTGTTGCTCTCACTCCACCCCTCGGCCAGCGATGGAGAGCATATCGAGGCCGATTCTAGTTTGTCGGATGGCTTGCTTGCGAGGTACTTGGACGGCTATTATCCGCGACCTCTACTATGTTTACGCTTTGGTTTGTGGGCCGCCACGACTGCGCAATAGGCGCGTTCTGCAGTGGTGGCCTGCTGTTATCGTACCGGTCATTACCCTGCCGCTCTGGGCTTGGTCGCTGATTCTGATTCCAATTACGATTACCGTCATTGAAATTGTTATGCCACTGACCTCGCGCATTTTTCCAGCGGTTGGTCCCTGGCAATCCGGAATCGTACCGGTCGTCAAATCGACGCTTTTTATTGTGGGACGGCTGCCCATACCCGTTCTGACTTCTCCCATTATTACAATTTTGCGAATGCTCTAGCCGCTTGTTACCACCCCCACCATTTCCATGGTTGTGGTTTTGTGCACTACTATTTCTGTCATGTTTACACCCTGATCCATTATTCCGCGAGTGATCCCACGCTGCTTTTGCGTCTTCCTGGATTAAGTCTATTGAATCTAGAACAGACAGGAAATGTTCCATGTCGCTTTCTGGTACGTGTATTAATTTCTCTTTGATATGAATGGGTAAATGTGATTTTAGAAGTCTTATTATGTCTCTTGGTGAGATCGGCTCGTCCCCGTAGCGCGTTTTGTTTATGTACTTCTCGAAATACCGTCTCAGATTCCCAAGACGGGGTGAGTACGGTTCGGGATTGTATACTTCTTTTCTTAGCCGCTCTTGTATACAAGGCGACCAGTATTTCGACAAAAATGCCCTCTCGAATTGTTCATATGTCATGCAGCTGTCTGCTACTTCCGTAGCCCACAACGCTGCATCACCCTGAATGTATGACATTACGTATTGAATTTTCTGTGCTTCATTCCACACACTAGGCAAGATATTTTTAAAGCTTTTTATGAATACTACTGGGTGTACTGACTTCCGTTCAGTAGTAAACGTTTGAAATTGCCTATTTTTTATCAAACTTTCTTCAACTAATATTTTTGGACTATACTGGTTCGCTCCTGGGACATAGGCTGTGTGCTCCGAACCGAAGCTACAGCTCTTCGCATTATCGCCTAAAGATTCACCATTGTTGCGTCGCATATAAGTTTGTGCGTTGCCAAACACATTGGCTGTTGGCGACATAGTTTCATGTTCAAGATGTTTGCTACTTTGTGCTAAACCCTTTTCCAAGTCGGATATCCGTTTGTTAATATTCACTTGCCACTGTGGAATATCCTCACTGAGTATTTGTTTGATGGTTTGCACGTCGTTCTGTACCTGACTATTTACTGCGGTACTGGACGATTCGGAATCTCTATCTGCTATGGCTGCTTGTACCTTAGAATTAATATTTTTGTCAATCTCACTCTCCTTCGCTTCTAGCCATGAGTTGAATTCGGTTTCAATTTTAGTCGCTTGTTCGTTCCACTTCTGCTCTACAAGCTGTGTGGAATCTACTTCTAGCTTTTCTAATCGGTTGGCTAAGACACCTATTTCATCTACCATGTTAGTGTTTGCTATTTGCAGGTTGTTGACCTGTACCGTCAACTCCTGCACAGCCTTAGGTATCGACTCATAGTTCTGTTTCATACAGGCAATCTCTTTTTTCATATTTTCTAACGATTGCACAAGTTGCTGGTCCCGCTCAGCTTGCTGGCGATCTCTCTCAGCTTGCTGGCGATCCCTCTCAGCCTGCTGTTGCGCAAATTTTACCTGGTAATCCAGCACGCGCTCTAATATCGCCTGAAGTGAATACCCACCAGGCAGATTACCACTCTCTGGTTCCTGCTCTTCTGGAGGTGGTGCAATTTCTTTATCTACCTCTCCTTGAGCCCTGGTGGGCGGTGGCACCACTTCCTGTGTCTCTGCCCCCACATTTTCGCATGGTATATCCTCAAATAGAGTACTTGTACTGCTTAATGCACCCGTTTCTACATTTCCTGCACTAACTAATGGCTGTTCCTCAGTATCCATATTGCTCGGACGTTGACTACGCAATTTAACCATATTCATAAATTACCTACTCGAACACAAGATCTGACAGTTTTTTCACTTGCACACAAAATATGTTAGTTTATCTACAATACACTGCACACTAAAAATTACTATCTACAATCAACTTTTTCCTGTCATAAACACTAACATCAAACTACACACCACTAGCGATATGAGATCACTTCACTGGAGTTAAGCTTCTACAAACAGGACAACTACACTGTAGTCTTATCTTTAATTTATCTGATCTCGGGGATCGGCTGCCCCCGGATTATGTAGTCGTTACAGTTTCTCAGTACTATCAGGATCGTTTCCTCTAACTTGCTTGCAGTGGTGCGGTTTTTCATGAAAAATTTTTGTACATTCATTAACACATAGCATTAATCATGATACACATACATACATTTATCACTAAATACATACATATATATAACAATAAACACTGAAAGAAAGTACATAAAATATTTTTATTTTCGTGGCCACTGCGAATTCGGGCCCCGCGTTGGGCGCCAATTTCGCGTCAGCCTGTAAAACACATCATAAAATCTGCTGCTCTGCTCTGCAACTTCGAAAGCTGAAAGAAATAATTTTTCACTTCACTGTTACCTGACCGCTTCTTTGCGGTATGATAGGTTTCATGTACTGCAATTTAAATGAACCGCGGCAGCGGCTGGCTCGTTCGTAGCGCCGCTCTGCAACACGAATAATATTTAAACAACTGAAAATGTCTTAAAGGGATGGGATAAAATACCAGGCAAGCTTGACATGAATCATAATGCAAGGTTTCACTAAATAACTCTATTCAAACATTATTAATCATTGGTCATTTAAATACAGTAATAATCTCAATACAGTAATCAGTAGCATTCTTTTCCCAGTTACAAAGCATAATCAGTAGCATTCATTTCCTTGTTACAAAGCATTATTAGTAGCATTCATTTCCTATTTACAAAGCATTATTAATCATTGGTCATTTAAATACAGTAATCACCTCAATACAGTAATCAGTAGCATTCCTTTCCCAGTTACAAAGCATAATCAGTAGCATTCATTTCCTAGTTACAAACCATTATTAATCATTGGTCATTTAAATACAGTAATCATCTCAATACAGTAATCAGTAGCATTCTTTTCCCAGTTACAAAGCATAATTAGTAGCATTCATTTCCTAATTACAAAGTATTATTCTATTTTTTTTTCTATTTGCTAGCAATGCATTGTGTTGGGTAATTACAGGGGATAGAAAAAAAATTGCTTTTGGGTTGTTGCTGTAAATGAAAATGTGTAACGTCATTCGTCATGAGTCAGCTGTAGCAAGATTATGAAACAAGTTGAGTATATGTAATCACATTCATAAATGATATAGATTTAATGAACAACTGCTTATAGCACATTAATATCATAAATAATTTCTCCTGCGAAAAAATATATAAAAATGGATTATTAAACTGAAAGAAGAAAAGCATTTTATGCTGAAAAGTAGTGAATTTCGAATTAACAGGTAGTGAAATGTGTATAAAAATGTGTTCCATGGCTGTCCTTTCCAAAACCTTCCGTCATTATACTATGCAATATAACACCTGCTGTCAAAGCAAACTGCAACAAATACTTAAATAACTACATAGCACAAATACATAATTTCAACAATATCCTCATCTGTAAAGAAAAAAGCTTCATTATCCATCACTTCATTATCCATATTATCATAACTCCATTATCATCATCACCTGTAAAGAAAAACTTCATTATTCATAGTAACATATTCTTCATCATTATTCATCATCATTCATTATCATCTGCAAAAAAAAGATCACTTCATTATTCATTACACAACTATTCCTTATCTCTAGCATATTTCCTCACTAAAACTAAGATGTGAAGTTCTGTCTGACAGCCTGCATCAATCGCCTCGTATTCTGATAGAAAAAATTAGTTAAGACTGCTATTCTGCGATGTGTATAGTATATTCTTGTTAATCCTGATCCATTTACTCTTCCTCATAAGGTTTTTGCTTCTTCTTTCGTTTATTCCGTAGGTGAAATTCCCATTTCTGTTTAATTTATTTCCTTTACACGTTATTTCTTTCTGAAAATGATGAACAAAGATTAATGTCTTGCATTTAATTCATATACTCACTAAATAATGACTGGTTTATGGTAACATAATTAAGCATACAGCATAGCATGACAGAAAACGGAATATGTGAAAAACATAGACAGTGTTCAGAGGCAAAAATGTACACAGAATATCATAATGCAGCAGCAAAAAATGTAAAACAGTCACGATGTTGAGATATCATAGGGCAAAAATGTCAAAGTCAACTGGTGTGTGTTATATCTGATCTATTTCATAGTGCATACAAACAAAACAGGAATACAATCATACATACAAAAAAGATGGAAAATATGCACGGTCTGATGCGTGACGACAAGAAAAACGACCTGCTAGCCTTACCTTGCCGGGCACTTGCCAAGAAAAAATACGATAATCATCAGTAAGTAGTCATGTGAATATAATTGGATAAGTGGTCATAAAAATTAGCAAATGGCATTACAGCATGTTAAATCATAAAGTATCTTCATTCAATAAAACGTTTGACGTTATGTTTGTCACAGCAGAAAGTCTACGAATGGAGTAGGAAGTTCGTAAGTGGTGTGACTTCAGTGGAAGATGCTCCTCGTCCAGGTATGCACAACGAGTTGTGACTCCACAGAACATTGCAGCAGTTGAAGCCATAGTGAAGGAAAGCCTGCGAGTGACACTGAATGACATTGCAGCATGTTTACAGATTAGTCATGGGTCGGCACACCACATTGTGCACGATGTGCTCCAGTTTCATAAAGTGTCTTCAAGACCGGTGCCACGGCAGCTGACTCCTGAAATGAGAGAACGACGTGTTGATGCCTGTGAAGAACTTCTTCGGCGCTTTGAACGAGAAGGTGAGGGCTTCCATGCAAGAATCGTTACTGGGGGCTAAACCTGGGTTCACTTCCACCAACCGGAAACGAAGAGAGCGAGCAATGAATGGCGTCAATCCTCATCACCAAAACCAAAGAAGTTTCGAACAGAACCATCAGCAGGGAAGGTTATGCTGACTCTCTTTTGGGACGAAAGAGGCGTCATTTTGGAGCATTACATGCCTAGAGGGACCGCTGTCACCAGTAAATCATACACAGATCTCCTAAAAAATAAACATCTGCGGCCAGCGATCAAATCAAAGCGACATGGATTGCTGTCAGCAGGTGTCCTTTTGCAACATGACAATGCAAGGCCCCACACTGCCCGTACAACAGTTGCAAAAATCACAGACCTGCATTTTGAGTATCTTCCTCATCCACCATACTCACCAGACCTTGCCCCAAGTGATTTCCATATGTTTGGACCACTCAAAGACGCAATGGGAGGAAAGAAGTTGCGTTCTGATGAAGAGGTACGCCACGCGGTGCATGAGTGGTTGCGCAGACTACCAAAAGAGTTTTTTTCTAAAGGAATTTATGCACTTTGTAAGCGCTGGATGACTTGCATTGAGCGTGGGGGAGATTATGTTGAAAAGTTATACAGCTTTGTACCACTTCTACACAATAAATAATATTTAAAAAAATATTTAAGGTTTTCATTTGACTCACCCTCGTAGTATTCTTAGAAGTTGAAATGACTTCTACTCTGTAAATGTCTTGCTCCTCAGCTGACAAAGTACTCTGAAAAGTGACAGATAGTTGTTGCGTATCAGATTTCAGTATCTTGACGTTGATAACAGCGTCATGTTCGACAAGGAAATACACATCAAGAATGACATCGGTTGTTGAGAGAGGATCGATCCAGAAATTAGCATGAAATGTGTGATCAGCAAGTATAAATGATAGGTAGGTTTGCAGTTTCACATCTACTCCCTTATTAGAGATTGCGCCTCGAACTTTCGTCTTAACAAGTGGAAAGGTAGGACAGGTATTGTCAGCGTTACATTTTTGGAATACTGTTTCACTTATCACTGTTACTGGTGAAACAGAGTCAATCACTGCAGAAAATAAATAAAACTAATTTTAATTTCAACAACGGGACGAGAAATATTCTTCTGAGTTTGGAGTCTCTCTTGTAATAATGTGTCGCCGCACCGGATTAGCCGAGCGGTTTAAGGCGCTGCAGTTATTGGCTGTGCGGCTGGTCCCGCGGAGGTTCGAGTCCTCCCTCGGCCATGGGTGTGTGTGTTTGTCCTTAGGATAATATAGCTTAGGTAATGTGTAAGCTTAGGGACTGATGACCTTAGCTGATAAGTCGCATAGGATTTCACACACAATAATGTGTCCCTAATGTCGTGGAAGGTTGTGACGTTTTGCTGAACGGTATTATGAGTAGAAGAAATGCATTGCACGTTTTACAATTGAACAGTATCGGCAGTTTCTGGTCATGCATTACTAGTGGACTGATTGGTGGCAGAAGATTGCTGTGAAGGTTCAATTATATATACTGTATGGTTGTTTTGGTCTGCAGAATGCCGCGGTGGATGGAAACGAACATTAGGTTCATTAAGAATAAACTGAGGCTGCTGGGGCAGATTGTGATGAAAGTTGCTGTTGCCAGAATTATGCTTAAATTGTTGATTATTCCCTTCATGCTTGTGGTGAAAATTTCTTTGCTGCTGATCGTTTCGATGCGACTTTGACCATTGATTTTTGTGGGAGAATTGTTCTCTTGCGGTTGCGTAAAATTACTGGGCTGGGCTGTACTGGCAAGCTGGGCGGTGGTACATTGACCTTCGGTTGGGCTTGTCGACCATATTGTTGTTGGATATTTGAGGCCGGCTGCGGCAAGAATTGCGGCTGGAAACTGTGATTGTTGGCATCGAAATTGTGATATAGTTGCTGCTGCTGAATACACTGATTATCAAAATGTTGTCTCTTGTTGGCATGTCCATGAAAATCGTTATTGGAACCAAATCTTTTATTTCTCTTTCTATGGGACTGGCGGGATTGCTCGTTGTAATCGATGAGTTGTTGCCTTGATTGCCGTTATTGAAATTCTTATTAACAAAGAAGTAGTTCGATTGATGAATTTATAATAATTGTAAAAAGCCCCTGAAAGCTGAAATGCTTTCCTTTTGCTGTCCGGTTAGAAGGGACACTCGCAATGAGCGCGGAAGTTTTGAGATGCATAGTTGTATGAGCGCTGATTGGCTATATGGTTCGGTTGTCTACTTCCTGATGTAAACTTAAGTTTCCTATGCAGCGAACTGTTTTGTGCACCAAGCTCGTTTAATGTTTGCTGCATGTAGTGATATTCTTGAGATTTGGTGAACGGATTCGGAGCTGTGTCGTCTGATTTATTTTCAAGTGTTTCTAATCTTGCCTCCGGCCGGAGTGGCCGAGCCGTTCTAGGCGCTACACTGTGGAACCGCGCGACCGCTACGGTCGCAGGTTCGAATCCTGCCTCGGGCATGGATGTGTGTGACGTCCTTAGGTTAGTTACGTTTAAGTAGCTCTAAGTTCTAGGGGACTGATGACCTCAGCAGTTAAGTCCCATAGTGCTCAAAGCCATTTTGAACCATCTAATCTTGCCGATAGTTCAGCACATCTCCGTGAGCGTAAGAATGTGTGTAGAGTTGTTTGAATCCAAAGCGTCGACTAGCTTCTATAGTTTGCGGTAAATCTGCTTTAATTGTGTCAGGGTTCTGCACCAGCCCTATTTGTTCAACAGGGGAGCTTAAACGACTCAATGTCATCCGTACACTTTTCTCCAACTTTTTGGATTCGTATGTCAACAGTGGTTTTGAAAGCAGTCTGTATTTGGTTCTGTGACTGTTTTACTCTATTAACCTCGTGTGTAACGAAATTTATACTAGCGTCAACATGGGTTGTAAGACTAGTGAGCAACTGCTGTTCTACTTCCTGTCTTTGTACTACTAATGAATGTAATAACTGATTGTTTTCCTCTGTGTTTACGGATATGTGTTTACAGATAAAGTCTTTGTATTGATTTTCTGAGGTATCAGTGTGAACTTTAAGACGTGCATCTAATCGAGTGTCTTTTTGATCTATTCTTTCATTAACTGATTGGATTTCATCTGTAAACTTTTTATATGTTTCACTACATTGATGGCTTAAAGAATTAATGTCATCTCTTAATGGTTTGGTATTCTTTGCGCATTGCCTGGCTATCGCTTCAATTTTATCGCAAAGACGTTTTCCACTGGCCTTAATGTCTGTATCTACCTGTTTGAAACGGGTATCAGTCGTTTCTGTGTACGGTTTAAGCTCGTCACGTATGGTGGAAAATTATTCATTGAACTGAGTGGTGGTGTCAACTTGTTTTTCTCGTAACTGATTAGTGTTGTCAACCCGCATTTCTCGTATTTCTTGTTATGATGGAAAATCGTTCTTCTCGTATGATGGAAAATTGTTCATCATTTTTATTATTTTGTTTAACCATCATTTTCATGAGAATGTGAACCATCTCTTCCATATTCTTTTCAGCTGATGCGTCGGGTGTCACCTGTGTTGCGTTTTATGATGTGGAGTCATCATCTACAACAATGGACATCTCGTTTGTTCCATTATCTGCACAATTACCGCTAATGAAATCCCGTGGATTTCTAGGAACAGACTGAGCAATTTGCACTATTCTTTCCTCTGACATGCTTTTGACAATCTGATTAACTGTGTGAAAAGTAGGTAAATCATTGACCTCATTAGTTAAACAATCAAGTTTTGAATCGTGCACATCAGCCATGTGCAGATCAGCGGCGTCCGCAATACTGAAATCTACCGTCTGATTACTAGTAAAATTAGTTGGTGATTTGTTCATTATTTTTGGAAACGGAACTCACGTTTTCTGTGGTGCTTTGCAACTGTTGCACAGCAAAGGGGTCACTATCATTCTCAATATTGTTGTCGATAACAGGAAAATCGTCCATTTCGGTATCTTTAATTGTAAGATTACGCGCCGGAACCTTAACAGTTCCGCGCGGCATCTTAAATCACATACAGGTTGCAAATCTAAAGACAAAAAATAGCACTCAACTCAATGGAAAAAACCAAGGCGGAGCATAAGAGTGTCGATGAACTGTCGAGAAAATTTTATAGAAGTTAGTAAACTGCATTGCGCCAAAAAAATGAAACTACTATTATTGCCACAGAGTGGTTGAGAGAACAGAATACATATCTGACTACTTTAAATATCAAATATTTCACAAAGCGAACGAAGTCGTTTCTTCAGTTACGTGAGGTTGTGTGCGGCTGGCCTGCACGCCCGAGATAAGACAGTTTTGGGCGAGCTTGTTGCGATGATGGCAGGCGTCTCACCCAACAACTGGCCGTGCTTTTATTCTTAGTCAGGTCTCCGTAGACATTCTGCAAGCGCTCTGTTTTGCCGCCAAAAGAAACTCTGTGATAGCTATCTGCTTGGAACGTACCTTCCTTGCAAACGCCATTTTGAACGCTACGTTTAAGCGCCGCAACCTATCAGAACTTCATGAAACTATAGGGAAGTGATCCACGATGTCCCTCAACAAATTCCGCATTTCTTCAACCGAAATTGGCGGAGAAAAAAAAGTGTTGCATTACTCATTTGCGCTCCTCGTACATCGGTGAATCATGGACAGTTAAATAATGTAGAAAGATATTTAGAAAATTTTGAAATGTGGCTATGAAGAAAATGCTTAAGGTGAAGCGGACTGACAGACTTAAGAATGATGAAATAGTGAATGAAATAGTTTATTGGAAGTTATCAGGTTCAAATGGCTCTGAGCACTATGGGTCTTAACATCTGAGGTCGTCAGTCCCCTAGAACTTAGAACTACTTAAACCTAACTAACCTAAGGACATCCCACACATCCATGCCCGAGGCAGGATTCGAACCGTAGCGGTCGCACGGTTCCAGACTGTAGCGCCTAGAATCGCTCGGCCACTCTGGCCGGCGAAGTTATGAGGAAGAAGAAAAGATTTTGGCTCCGAAATACACTGTGCAGAAATTTCTGCAATAAAGATTTATAGAGGGAAAAGTGGTAGGAACGAGAGGAAGAGGTAGGAAGAGAATTGGAATGATGGATGACAAGAAAACAGGAAGAACATACAAAGAGATGAAGGAAGATGCTCAGAATAGACACGATGGAGGGCCTTCAGTTGAAACCTGTCATAAGACAGATACAGTGGAGGAGGAGACAATGAAAAGAGTAGCACGAGGTAGGGAAACATGTAGTAGGCTACAGTATCAAATCTGTACAAAGACAGATGACTTTGAAAAATACATTAAACAGTCACAGTACAACGCTGTTGTGCATAAATTAACAGGCATTGACGGGACCCACGTTGAACGTTAAAGTCCCGTCATGATAAAGCGCTTCCAGTGTAGGTAACGCTCAGCGATTAAGGATAATGAGTTTTCATGCGGCGCCCGGCCTGATGGTCGGTTGAACGACCGGCGCGGCGTCCAGAAAGCCTCTAGCGCTGGCTCCGCTCCGGGACCAGGCGCAGGCGGACCCATGGCCCGCTACAACGCAGCTGTTGTTTCCGCCGTGTTGCTATGGAGATAAACGCTGCAACAAAAATAAGCGCAGAAAACGCGGGCGTGTTTTCAAAGAGCGACGGGCCGGCCGTTTTATGCACGCGGCTAATGGCGCCATTGTTTGGCAGCGCTGTGGGCCCGCCGACGTTAATTTATTCCGCAGTTGGCCGGTGCAAACTGGACAGCTGTTACGCGGTGTTGACTTTAAAAACAATAATTACCACGGTCGGTCTGTGTACATGGCACACGTACGCACAACGCGGCGAGGAAACGGTCAGTGAAGACACGAAACGAACATAATTTCCAGTCTGCCTTTCCGGATCGAAAGCACCACGCGATTGACATAAATAGTCGACGTTTGCTGAAGCGAGCATCGATAAATCGAAGTTTCCGAACAATCGATCTATAGTTGGTTTAAAATTTCTTGATAGTTGACCTCTGCCAATTGCCGCTACTCTCTTGCAATATCGGCGCAGGCTGGCGCTCCGTTGCAGGTAATACACAAACACGACATGTCGCTTCACAAATACTGTTATGTGTAACGCGGACCAGTATTGGAAGCAGCCGCCGCGAGGTATGTCGGAAATGCGAGATGCTCTGTTGGCAGCAGATTTTAAGTAGCCAGTGACTGAAATGAGCCAGAGGACGCGTTTTGCAGCCCTGAATTTAAACTCATGTCCTAACCCAGCCACAATCTCGTGATGTGTAATGTATCTGAAATAGTGGTGGTCAACAATCTGCGCCAGAACTAAACTCACGATCTCTTTGTTTACTGCTGTTAAAACTAGCCACTGCGAACAAATTCAAGACAGAAAAATTTGTGTCAGCGCTAAAAGATGCTAACCATTGCGCTAAAGCAGAAAAATCTCTGAAGTTGTTACGTTTCTGGCTGTCATCACCCAGTCGCATGATGAATTGCAATCTTCAAAGACTCGGTTTCACGCAATGTCGTGCAAAACCTATCCAATGTAAGTCGATATCTGTGATTATAACAACCCCGTATGTGACGCTAAATCGTGTCTTTTACAGAAGTATCCAGTAGTGTTCAGTTCAAATGGCTCTGAGCACTATGGGACTTAACATCTATGGTCATCAGTCCCCTAGAACTTAGAACTACTTAAACCTAACTAACCTAAGGACATCACACAACACCCAATCATCACGAGGCAGAGAATATCCCTGACCCCGCCGGGAATCGAACCCGGGCGCGGGAAGCGGGAACGCTACCGCACGACCACGAGCTGCGGACAGTGTTCAGTTAGTACTGTGTATGAGACGCGTGAATTTCTGTAGTACCGTTATGTGTGTGTGTGTGTGTGTGTGTGGTTATCATGTATGATGTAATACGAAATAAAAGTGCCACACCCATGATTCGGGATCCAAACAGATCAAGAAAAAATGTCGGACATGGGATTGGAAGCGAACTGTCCAATTGCTGTGGCAGTGTGGCAAAGGCGAATAGTTCGTGCGTGACGCTGAGCGCTCTGATTGGGGGAAATCAGCTCCAACGTGTGAAGTGACAACTACAAAGTAATTTTAGTCAGACGATAGTTGTCAAGCCCCTTGCAAAAATCTCGATGAATCGAAGAAACCTTTGAGTTCTGGTACACTCGATAAATCGAAGCTCTTGTCATGACAGATCACCCTACAAACACTCGATAATTAGAAGTCACCGGGTATCTGACATTCAGTGATTCGAATTGTTGCACCAAAGTTCCGATAATTTTTTCTTCATTCAACCCTGTGAGACACTCCTTTGTTTTCCCAACAATGCACAGCTTACTACATTAATACATAAATCAGTTGTAAAAATGATTTAAAAGAAATACGGCTTTACTGAATCCCCGAATAGAGAAGGAGTGAAAAAAAGGATGTAGCGAAATATTCCGAGATTCCGTAATCTACACTGTTGGCAATTTTGAAGCAAAAAGATAAGGTTGCTGAAATAATATAATGAGAGGGGCAAGCAGTTCCTGCGAGATGTGTTTCCACACATGAAGAATGCTTATTGAAGTGGCCCACGCAGTGAAAGGGAAAAAAATATACTTAACGGAGGTTATACGCTTAAAAGAAAGGAAGCCATTACTCTAGGTATTGGAGGGTTCGCCAGAGAGGGATACTCACTAACTTTAAAAAGGAGACAGAACTTCGTTTATAAGAAAGTATTTGGTGAAACTACGAGCGTTGATGGCATAGTTGGTTCAACACGGTGAAGTGAATGCGACTGCAGATTTCTTATGGTTCAAATGACTCTGAGCACTATGGGACTGAACATCTGAGGTCATCAGTCCCATAGAAGTTAGAACTACTTAAACCTAACTAAGCTAAGGACATCACACACATCTATGCCCGAGGCAGGATTCGAACCTGCGACCGTAGCGGTCGCGCGGTTCCAGACTGAAGCGCCTAGAACCGCTCGGCCACTCTGGCGGCCATAGCGATTGTCATGGCATCCTTCTGTTGCGACGTTGTTTTCCTTTGTGTGTTCCTGGATTTTTTTTTTTTCCAAACAGATACGCCAATGTCCACCCACCCAACGAAGCACCGAACGTCACTAGTCGTAGGTGGCTAACAGTTTTGCCTTCTCGAATTAAGTTACGGCGTTCACAGAGTAGCAACGTAGTTAGCAACCGTCCATCTACTTAAAGCCTGCAAAAGCAACAAGTACTGAACTAGCGCGGAAAACACGAGTGTGATTGATCTCTAGTTTATCTGTGGGATTAGCAGCTCCATTTACCTATTTGTGGCCCCGCATAGACGACACTCACCTCGGATATCAACAGCATGTGTATGTCTGCAGATTTCCCGATTCATATCCACACTCGTATCATTAGCTGTCACGTCATACACTTAGCGAAACACAATTAAGACGTCACTTTTTCGAAACCTCGGAATAGTCTGGCACTGCGACGCAGAAGCTTGAAGTTTGGCTCAAAAGTACCTACAATCTTCCTCCATAAAGGTGCAAAAGTTTGGCGCCCTGCGTCGTCACCCTCGATCCTTTCAAACAGAAAGGTGTCGACACATGCGAAAATAAGACGAGAGCTCAGAAATTCTTGTGAGTTGTAAGATGGTTTAATGACGTCACGTTGGCACCAAAACTCACCACAATTTTGCCCAAAGAAATCGCAGACGTATCATACACACATTGGCAAGTTCGTCACAAGCCCTCTTACATAGATTTCACCCTTTTTTTGACGTCTCCGCGATGGAGGTCAGAACCGCAACGCCCAGCGTTGAAATCACACGGTTTTTGTTTATGGGTAGCCGAGCAATACATAGCAGACGCACCGCCGCTCAGAACGAAAACGAAAAGTCGTGAGGAGATGCCGTAAATTGTGTTTCCTTCTGTGGTGTCGATTCCCACCTATTTTGCGGTTGAGAACGACAGTTTGCAATGTAATGAGCAACAAGACGACGTTCATCACAACCTTTGACAATGCTGAGTGAGAAACGAATTTTAAGAAACGGTCTTTCATAGTTCACTTCGGTCGCGGCTTTCTACTTACAGTTGCTGGGAACGGGAAACGGTCGGCTTCGTTCCCGCAACGGCACGTCGGCCGGTCTCGTTCCAGCATCGGCCGGACACTTCCTTTTTCGCGTGGCCACTCGTCGCAGTTCCACTGCCGACTGCTCCTAGTTAGTTCAGTATCGAGTTGTTCGTTTCGTTCGTTGGACACGATCTGTTTCGAACCTTTTTTGAATCTGGACTTCTGGTTCTTCTCGTATTCTATTCAGCGTCCACGACCGGTAATTAAAATGTATTTTATAATTACGTAAATTACATAAACATTACGTGGTACGTAATTCATACATATTTTCAGGTAACAAAAGGATATATAGGCTTACTTCACTATTTCGATATACAGCAGAAGACGTACTTATAAAAAGGCAAGATTTTTTGTTATTACACATGCAAAGGAAGTCGGCACGGCACACACGAGTGGCCATTTTCCGTCTTTTCTTGATCCGTGGTAAACCGGCATGTTCATTGTTATGGAAGGCAGATCGACTTACAATCGAATGAAGCCCATACGACATAATCGAGTGCCTGGTGTCACATTTTTTGAAGAGAATACGATAACTTCTACAATATTATTTCAGTCGTACAGTGTAGTGCACGGAAAATCCGAGTACTAGAATGGTCATTGTTGCCCACCAATCGTCATCTATTGTTTCGAAGTTGTTGTTTGCATTAACTTATTTGTTATGTCTTTACTGCCTAATTATTAAATGTTCATCTATTCTGCATGTAGCGGTCAACGAATTGTGAGTAACTGGCGAGCAGTCTGTACTGAGGGCCGATTTTTCGTGCGCCACCTTATATTATTTCATTGCGATCAGCCACATAACGCTACAGTTGGCTAAACGAGAGGTTCTGTAGAATCAAGAAAATTACTTCTATAAGTGTGTGAGATTTCTGTAATGAATAAAAACTCTGTACTCCAGAGGAGAGGCAAGTACCCCCTCTTGCCGCCTTCCGTCTTCAGTCATCTATGCCACTTGGCGCAGTGGCTACCACACTGGACTCGCATTCGGGAGGACGACGGTTCAGTCCCGCGTCCGGCCACACTGATTGAGGTTTTCCGTGACTTCCCTAAAACGCTCCAAGCAAATTCCGGGATGGTTCCTTTCAAAGGGAATGGGCGACTTTCTCCCTCGTCCTTCCCTAATCCTATGAGACCGATGACCTCGCTGTCTGGTCTACTCCCCCAAAACAACCCAACCTATGCCACCAATTTTCAATTTTTCATATGAACCATATACCATGCGCATATGAACGGTGAACGGGTAGAAATGAACGGTTGCCAAAAAAGAGCGATCACCAGTGAGCTAGTTCGCAAGGATGAACGAGTTTGCCCATCTCGACAGACCACCAGCGTCCCTTCATTCCTTCGTCTTCCTCTATGACGATAGCATCTTGCAATGGGATAACGATCCGTGCCCAAAGGACATAATAGTGTTACATTCGTTTGAGGTGCATGGTAGTGTACTCACGTCGATATCTTGGCCACAAAATTCCTCTGATCTGAACCCGATATAACACATATAGAACGCTATCGGGTGCCAGCCTCACACCCAGAAAGCGTCGGCCCCTAATTGTCTGACCTATGCGTAGACATGTGCTGCCACATACCTCCCGAAACCTACCAAGGACTTGTTGAATCCATGCCACGCCCCATCACTGCTGTATTATGTTTTAAAGGACCTACACGCTATGAAGTCATCTGCGTAATGTTTTAGCTTTTGTATGTATTTTTCGTATTCTTATTAACGTTTAAAAATCTCCAAAGCGACGTAGATGACGCTAAGACAAGTAATTTAATAGAAGACACATGTGGTCGCAAGTGCCAGGAAATACCTAAAAAATGAATGAGTCCTATTGAACTTGTCATCCTTGTACCTCGCCGCACGTGCAGCGGTTGAGCTTGGGCTTTAAGGGATCACTGAGTGATGCAGTACTTGCATTCGAGGAAACGGTGCCAATTTCGAATAGCTTTTGCAAAAGTGATCTATTGTAAAAGCAGAAAAGGTTAAAATGGACCCAAAATATTACAAAAGGAACTTGTGAAGTTGTTTACGAAGTATCTGCGGAGGAGGACAAATCCTAAAAACTGGTGCAATGTTGTAACTGTTATACTCTACAGATAAAACATAAAGAAATACGGACTAATGGGCATCCTCTCCGTTATCTTTAACATATGCTCTAAAATTATCATGAACCGCACGTGAAAAAATAGGTTCTGAAAGGAGCTTTAACTCAGTTTTGAAGAAGTCGATACTAGTAGCCCTTGGAAAACAGGGCACTTATTTAATTTACATGTTTATAGCACATCGATGCCACGGCTTCTTGTGTATAGAGAGAAATTGAGTATTGAAAGAGATAGCAAGTAACAGGATTCCACGTAATCAAGACTGTTCCTTAGGATCCTAATGAAAGTTTTCAGATCTGTAAACCGAGTTAGCGAAAAATTATTACAAACGGATAGATTGTTTCTGCTCTATCTTCGTTTTATGGTCCATGCTGCACAGTTTGCCACTAGGGCAGTTGAAGACAACTAAATAGACAATAACAAAAATAACAGGAAGCATATACTGGAGTAGCTTTGAGAACTAAATGAGGTTTTTAAAACAAAGTTTACGGTGTTTCTGGAAAGGAAAGTTTGCAATATGTGTGCGCTACCAGTTTTAGCTTTTTGCAGTAAATGTTGTAGTTGTATTCAGTCTGAAAATTCACTAAATGCGGCTGTCCACGGTAGTAATCTTGAGCAAGTCTCTTCGTCTCTGCGTAACTAGTGCAACCTTGGTCTTCATCTACAATCAACAAACCCCACATACACAGACAAGCACACAACGCCACCCGTTGACGAGTTGACGTACCGTCTAGCTTCAGGAAGTGTCCTGTTAACCGACCCCTTCTTTAAGTAAAGTTGTCCCATAAGTTTCTCTTCTGCTCAGTTCGATTCTGTACCTCATTATTAGTTATTCGATATACGCATCTTACCTTCAGCATTCTTATGAAGCACCGCATTTCAAAAACTTCTATTTCGTTCTTGCTGAACTGTTTTATCATCCACGTTTCACTTACGCACAAGGTTACACTCTCAGAAAATACCTTCAGAAAAGCCTTAAATTTAAATTCGATGTTAGTAAATTTCTCCTTTTCACGTCTTTCTTGTCATTGCCTGTCCGCATTTTGTACACTGTTCACATCGGCCACTGTCAGTAGCTCTGCAAAACTTGTCAGTTACTTTTAGTGTATCATATCCCATGTAAAAACGAAAAGCGGAGTAACTTTGATAATTACAGAAGGATGAATCGACAGACAGAGTCTATTACCTATACGCTACAAAGATTGGCAAGAGACTACGGGCTGAATGGTTTCAAGAAGGAAAAATAAATTACAGTATGACAGACGCATGCTGCAACTGCTAGACAAAGTAGGCATGTGGTTAGCAAAGGAAAGATTTTATTGCAAACCAAATAATGTATTTTTTACCTTAATAATGTGACAGCCAGTTCAAACACGAATATAAATCGCCATTGACATCCAGTACAAAGATATATAATCATGAATAATTTTCAGTCTCCAAGTCGGATACTTCCAGATTGTTAGCCAATGCTAACACTTCAGATCTCTACCCTCCGTCAATGCTAACTTCTCACATCCAACATCCATCACTGCTGGCTGTTCACCTCCAACTGCCCAACAGTACTTCCATCACTGCTGGCGACTAACTTCCAGCTGCCCAACAGTACTGGCGATTAATTTCGAACAACGATTCCGACCCGCCATAGAGTCTCTTACAAAGAAAGCGCAGTCAGATCCAATGCAAAGCGCTACACAGTGCTGCCAACACAGAAGCAGCCCACTTACAATTTCAAATTTAAAAACAGATCAGTCTGCACCGTCGTACTTTCTGCAAGAGTTGACTCAAGTGGCCCGATGCAGTTCAGTCACAGTCGTGTCAGACGGAGAACGCTTCCTCACGACAAAGACAGAATGCTGCTTAACTCTTTTCCCACTCTCGATTCCGTTCTTATGTTTGTATTTTTTTACTGGCTTGAGAAATAATTCGCAATAGACGTGTGTTCTCTTTCTGCTGGTGTCCATTATATTAGCATCCAAAGTGGTGTGTGCCTTAGAACGAGGGTGATGGGGCGATGTGCAAAGGAAGGAGGCAGTGTTCCCCGTGATGCTCCAGCCAGTAGCGTCATTCTTTCGTGTGTCTGTATTGTGCCCTTAATCTTGAATATAGAACATTTAACCTTTATGTCCATGTTAGTTTAGACATAGTTGCGGTACTTGGCCACTGTAGTGTTTATAATGGGTAGCATAAAACATACACGTCAAGTAATAAGTTAACTAGCGACAGCGGTAATTGTCTGACCATATATAGAGTAGGGCGTGGCAAGCGGCGTGCGGACGTAGAGCGTAGGCCGCGGGCGGACCAAGGCTCAGTCCACTTGGCTGGACAGTTCAATAAACAACAACTGATTGGAGGTCCGAATGTGTTTCGATGACTCCGTCTGAACTTCACATGTGATGTACAAGCTCTGTTTGGAGGTAGTACATGGCTCACACTTGCTGTAGTGTGGGGCAATCATTGTGACTACAGTGGCCTTGAAGCCTTTCCAGATGCTAACATTTTATGCTGGAAAACATGGAGTATAGCTGAGACAACAGGACTCTTAGCTAAAGTTCCATATGGCACACTTGTTCCATCTATGCCATTTGTGTTGAGTACCAGAAGACGTTCACAGGTCCAGTGGTTGTCTGCATGAAAAGAGGCAGTCTTGCGATCTATTGTCGCAGGCTTTTAAAAATGTGACTGACGGAAGAGAGGGATGGGAATTCTCAGTATCTGTTATGTGCTCGGATATGCGATGGGCACAGCAAGTTTGCTAAGACAAGATATTACAATACATGCAGAAAGAATCTAAAGTTGTAATTGACATCGAAAGAGCAAAATATTACTACGATCGACAGACGGGAATCATTATTCTGTAGATTAAGAAGCACTTTGTTCTAAATTTGCAGGCAAGCAGCACGTGAAGAAGCTCGTGGTGCGAATAGTAAAGTGTCTGATGTTTCATGCATTATTGTGCTGTCATTGCAATAATTTTCGATGGAATTCAACGTAGAGTATGAATGCTTTGTACAGGGGGTTCGCAGATACCCGTTACATACTTTTGCTGCTTGTAGAGAGGAGTGTGTGCATAATATTTTGAATAGGAACTCACGTTCGGAAACGTACCGTTTCCGTTCTACAAGGATTTCAGTTCAGACGTGTTATGCGTCGACGTCTGCTGAGGGAAAGAGAAAAGTCCCAGAGTTACTTTCCCTGGTATGCAATAAGGAAGACAAGACGATGTGCCACTGAACGTCAACCAGGAAATGTGGTTTCAGCATGATGATGCACCACCTCACTTCTCGCGTGCCGTTCGGAGACATCTCAGCAGGCGATATGGTGATCCAACCATGTGACCGCCACGATCAGGATTTAACTCCTATAGACTACTTTTTGTGGGGTCGTAAGTAATGTTTAATTTACGAGACTCTTGTACAAACAGAGGAAGATCTGCTGGCTCGAGTTCTGGCCGCTGCTCTACAAACTGAAGAAAAATCAGGTAGGATGGAGAGTGTGTACCAGAAATGTTTCTAGCTACAAAGTCTGTGACAACGTTGACGATCGACACATGCAGATGCTCTTTTGGTGCATCAGTTCTGTTCTGTACGTACAATATGCTGGATTCCTTATTTGTTTTGGATGAATGTAAATACGGGATGTTTATGTGTTAAAAGAAACAAATGTGCTCAAGTCATAAAAAGGTGTTTCGTTATGTTCCCTTTAGAATTGTCATCTAATAATTGTACTGCGTCACGCCGAACGTAATCCCTCAAACAGAAGTGTATGGCTTAAACATCTGAACTGAAAGCGAAAACATTACATACACACACTCCTGTCAACAAGTTGTAGAAGTTCGTAACGGAAATTTCCGAACACCCTGGACATTACTGCGAAGTACGTTGGTTAACTCAAGGAGCATTGCCTGGAACAATTTTTCGATTTAATATTCGCTATCAAGAATTTATGAAGAGAACAGAGTGCACGAACGAAATTACAACATTCAGAATGGGTTGCAAGCCTCGCATTTTAAGTGGACTTCACTGCACACTTCCCATAGGAAGACATTGCAAAGGTGAGAAACAGTTTTTTTCTGCTTTGTTCCGGGTCCATTTCAAAAGAAAATCGCATTGTAGAAGGGTCAAATTCTGACAGAAAATGCAATCCCCAAGCTCACAGGCGTTAAAGGAAATGTGGGGTTTGAAGAATTCATTGTGCCGTTTCAGCTGAAACGTGTGCATGTGCAGATGTAATCGGTTGATTTGCAGTATAATTCCCGTTGTAAAAGACAAATACTTTTACATTAATACTGTCCAGGACGTCTACATTGCTTTCTGCAGGGAGAGTTTCCACGTCTCCATTATGAGTTTCCGTACGTGATAAAATATTTTGATCACAATACGTGCGTGTGTGAAAAGCTTTTTTTTAAATTACGAAACTAAATAAGTCTCGATTATATGGGAACCTGAATGCGAAAATCCGTGAAATTGTCTCCCTTGCCCCGTATGCCGACAGTTTGTACCAGTTTATGTGATCGCTCTAAGCTTGTTGATAGTTTATGTGATCGCTCTAAGCTTGTTGATACCAGTGCCTACCAATTTTAATTGTATATTACAGCAATGAGGATGGTTACTAAGTGACCGAAAATCGATTTTACGGATAATAAAAGAAACAAAAAATACGGCCAATGCCGATTCTCCTTCCAATTCTATCTTCTATTTGGTCGCGGCGCACAGAACACTCCATGGAGTCGCCAATAAACTGATTTATTTCATTTTTATTGTTTTCGTTTATCAACCCATGTCCGTAGAAGGTTACTCCAAGAATGTTTTTCATCAAATTAGGGGATACAAGGGCTTTATATTAACTGTGATTTACAACTGGCTTTCACAGTAGGTGTCATAGATTTATTATACAATGTAGTTGAGTATGGTACTTTCAGGAGTTACAATATATTTAAATTCTCATGTTCAGATATTTCACTGTTGTATTAATTCTCATATTAATTTTTATATTGTATTAACATGTTCATTCTTAAGGAAGATTTACTGCATTATCGTGGCTGATACAGATCGTGGAAACATTTCAAACACAGATATTCTGAACACCAAGAGCGTCGCGTGAAGTGAGGTTTGCCATATTGACATTTCGTCGTGTGAATTCCACTTGGGAAAAGAAAATCGTTGCCTTTGCTGAAGGTTTCGTGCATTGGCAATAATTTTGCAGCAAACCATGCATAACGGATCATTTTTCCGAAAACTGCCAACAGCAGTCTTTTATGAATGAAGACACGCGAAAGGAATTTCAAGGAAAACAATTTTTTTTTAATATTATTCATCTGACACACAAATAGCAGACGAATAAAGGCAACAGTACATCGATACACTAGAAAACATTCATGCAGCAGTCTTCTATAGATATGGGTTTATGAAAGAAATACAAAAATAAAATTAATAACCGAGTTTCGAACGTGGGGCGCAAAATTTTAGAAGTTGCGACGCTAACAACTTTTCCACCATCTCGCCTAAGAACAACGTGCGGTAAAGGCACGTAAAGAATCGGGAAAACTTTGATCGACGTTTTATCAGTAATGGTCGAGTGTCTACGGATAAGCTGAGATATGTGTTCGGTTATTTTGAGTCCTCTTCCACTGAGCAAAGTTCCTGGGAAATCGGGTGATGGCACTTGTCATGCTGTCCTCGTGAGCGCTTTGGCACGTGGGTTAACGCACGCCTCACGTGCCGAATTCCAGGCCACCCCTGATATAGATTTTTCTAGGGAGAGTCACAAGCAGAGACAAAAGCCCACTGTGGTTCTTACTGTTTCAGCGTTGCCAGTTACTAGGGTAAGCAACAGATAGAGCGTGAGGTGTGGGACAGACAGCACTCTGGCGACGTCGTAAAGTATTCTCGGTCTCTGTGTCGCACAGGACACATCAGACAATCGCCTGGTTTCGCGAAGCGTACGCTACTGATGTTGCCTGGAGACGAAAACAGCCGATGTCGCCTCGCGTCCCTCCTTCCCCATCCTCGGTACAGCTGGCCGGCCGTGCTGGGGTGTACTGGGGGTGCAATGCGCGGTGCCGGCCGCGAGCACGGCGTGACGGCGCCCCGGCCGCGTGCACGTGCGGCTAACCACAGGCCGTGGACGGCACGTGCGCCGGGCGCCTGTGGCCGCCGCCAGCACGTCGCCTGCGGGCTCCCAGGCAGGTGGCGTCGCGAGAGGGCGAGGCAGGCTGCCAGCCAGCCCGCCTCCAGGAAACTTCCCTAACGATGAGTGTTCTAGAACGATTTCCGTAAACCTGAAGAATACCTCAGTACAGTTCCTGCTTTAAATCACACCGGTCGCGACCTTGATACTACGTAGTTGATTACGAGGGTAAGATACGAGGTGCATTCAAGTTCTGAGGCCTCCGATTTTTTTTCTAATTAACTACTCACCCGAAATCGATGAAACTGGCGTTACTTCTCGACGTAATCGCCCTGCATACGTACACATTTTTCACAACGCTGACGCCATGATTCCATGGCAGCGGCGAAGGCATCTTTAGGAGTTTGTTTTGACCACTGGAAAATCGCTGAGGCAATAGCAGCACGGCTGGTGAATTGCGGCCACGGAGAGTGTCTTTCGTTGTTGGAAAAATCCAAAAGTCACTAGGAGCCAGGTCAGGTGAGTAGGGAGCATGAGGAATCACTTCAAAGTTGTTATCACGAAGAAACTGTTGCGTAACGTTAGCTCGATGTGCGGGTGCGTTGTCTTGGTGAAACAGCACACGCGCAGCCCTTCCCGAACGTTTTTCTTGCAGTGCAGGAAGGAATTTGTTCTTCAAAACATTTTCGTAGGATGCACCTGTTACCGTAGTGCCCTTTGGAACGCCATGGGTAAGGATTACGCCCTCGCTGTCCCAGAACATGGACACCATCATTTTTTCAGCACTGGCGGTTACCTGAAATATTTTTGGTGGCGGTGAATCTACATCTACATCTACATCCATACTCTGCAAGCCACCTGACGGTGTGTGGCGGAGGGTACCTTCAGTACCTCTATCGGTTCTCCCTTCTATTCCAGTCTCGCATTGTTCGTGGAAAGAAGGATTGTCGGTATGCCTCTGTGTGGGCTCTAATCTCTCTGATTTTATCCTCATGGTCTCTTCGCGAGATATACGTAGGAGGGAGCAATATACTGCTTGACTCTTCGGTGAAGGTATGTTCTCGAAACTTTGACAAAAGCCCGTACCGAGCTACTGAGCGTCTCTCCTGCAGAGTCTTCCACTGGAGTTTATCTATCATCTCCGTAACGCTTTCGCGATTACTAAATGATCCTGTAACGAAGCGCGCTGCTCTGCGTTGGATCTTCTCTATGTCTTGTATCAACCCTATCTGGTACGGATCCCACACTGCTGAGCAGTATTCAAGCAGTGGGCGAACAAGCGTACTGTAACCTACTTCCTTTGTTTTCGGATTGCATTTCCTTAGGATTCTTCCAATGAATCTTAGTCTGGCATCTGCTTTACCGACAATCAACATTATATGATTATTCCATTTTAAATCACTCCTAATGCGTACTCCCAGATAATTTATGGTATTAACTGCTTCCAGTTGCTGACCTGCTATTTTGTAGCTAAATGATAAAGGATCTATCTTTCTGTGTATTCGCAGCACATTACACTTGTCTACATTGAGATTCAGTTGCCATTCCCTGCACCATGCGTCAATTCGCTGCAGATCCTCCTGCATTTCAGTACAATTTTCCATTGTTACAACCTCTCGATACACCACAGCATCATCTGCAAAAAGCCTCAGTGAACTTCCGATGTCATCCACCAGGTCATTTATGTATATTGTGAATAGCAACGGTCCTATGACACTCCCCTGCGGCACACCTGAAATTACTCTTACTTCGGAACACTTCTCTCCATTGAGAATAACATGCTGCGTCCTGTTATCTAGGAACTCCTCAATCCAATCACACAATTGGTCTGATAGTCCATATGCTCTTACTTTGTTCAATAAACGACTGTGGGGAACTGTATCGAACGCCTTGCGGAAGTCAAGAAACACGGCATCTACCTGTGAACCCGTGTCTATGGCCCTCTGAGTCTCGTGGACGAATAGCGCGAGCTGGGTTTCACATGACCGTCTTTTTCGAAATCCATGTTGATTCCTACAGAGTAGATTTCTAGTCTCCAGAAAAGTCATTATACTCGAACACAATACGTGTTCCAAAATTCTACAACTGATCGACGTTAGAGATATAGGTCTATAGTTCTGCACATCTGTTCGACGTCCCTTCTTGAAAACGGGGATGACCTGTGCCCTTTTCCAATCCTTTGGAACGCTACGCTCTTCTAGAGACCTACGGTACACCGCTGCAAGAAGGGGGGCAAGTTCCTTCGCGTACTCTGTGTAAAATTGAACTGGTATCCCATCAGGTCCAGAGGCCTTTCCTCTTTTGAGCGATTTTAATTGTTTCTCTATCCCTCTGTCGTCTATTTCGATATCTACCATTTTGTCATCTGTGCGACAATCTAGAGAAGGAACTAAGTGCAATCTTCCTCTGTGAAACAACTTTGGAAAAAGACATTTAGTATTTCGGCCTTTAGTCTGTCATCCTCTGTTTCAGTACCATTTTGGTCACAGAGTGCCTGGACATTTTGTTTTGATCCACCTACCGCTTTGACATAAGACCAAAATTTCTTAGGATTTTCTGCCAAGTCAGTACATAGAACTTTACTTTCGAATCTGTGTGCTTCCATTGAGCTGACTGGCGCTTTGTTTCTGGACAGGAAAATGGCATCCACATCTCATCCATTGTCACAACCGACGAAAAGAAAGTCCCATTCATGCTGTCGTTGCGCGTCAACATTGCTTGGCAACATGCCACACGGGCAGCCATGTGGTCGTCCGTCAGCATTCGTGGCACCCACCTGGATGACAGTTTTCGCATTTTCAGGTCGTCATGCAGGATTGTGTGCACAGAACCCACAGAAACGCCAACTCTGGAGGCGGTCTTTTCAACAGTCATTCGGCGATCCCCCAAAACAATTCTCTCCACTTTCTCCATCATGTCGTCAGACCGGCTTGTGCGAGCCCGAGGTTGTTTCGGTTTGTTGTCACACGATGTTCTGCCTTCATTAAACTGTCGCACCCATGAGCGCACTTTCGACACATCGATAATATCAATTGGTTTCACACCACGCAAATTCAGAAAACCAATGATTGCACGCTGTTCAAGTAAGGAAAACGTCGCCATTTCAAGTATTTAAAACAGTTCTCATTCTCGCCACTGGCGGTAAAATTCCATCTGCCGTACGGTGCTGCCATCTCTGGGACGTATTGACAATGTACGCGACCCCATTTTAAAACAATGCGCATGTTTCTATCTCTTTCCAGTCCGGAGAAAAAAAATCGGAGGCCTTAGAACTTGAATGCACCTCGTAAAAGTCACCCGCAATGTTGACATAACTCTTCTTACATTGTTCAAACCGAGTTTTGTCCTCGTTTATTTTATTGCTGCGCTTCCTTTTGTTGCCTATAGGCCATGGCTGCTCCGTTAGAAATTTTGCACCAGATGATAATGATGATGATGAAGATGTTTGGTTTGTGGGGCGCTCAACTGCGCTGTTATCAGCACCTGTACATATTCCCAAGGTTTGCTCAGCCCATTCTCGCCACTTTCTTGACTGTTGAAATGATGAGGGAAACAAACACCCAGTCATCTCGAGGCAGGTGAAAATCCCTGATCCCGCCGGGAATCCAACCCCTGACCCCGTGCTCGGGAAGCGAGAACGCGACCGCGAGACCACGAATTGCGGACTTTTGCATCCGAGATGAACATCGAACGGTGATCTGGTTTGTGTGGTCGAAAGGTGTATCGGGGTCCGCAATCCATCAAGGACTTTCGGCACAATAAAGGAAGAATGTCATGCAGCAAAGGAGTCTACAAATAAATTGCAAAATTCAAAAATAGTCATACTAGTGTTATGCATGAAGAACGAGCCGCACGAGCGTACACGTACATGCCCGAAAGAGCAGACACCATGTGGTATCTGCAGCCGTGAACATTTTATATCAACTGAAGTGGGAGGGGTGGGGGGGGGGGAGGAAAGGGAAGGAACTAATGATATCAGCTTCATTGAGACTTTATGCCGAATCAGTGACGATGAGTGAATACGTGTGCCGGACCGGAATTCGAACCCGAGATCTCCTGCTTACTAGGCATTTGCCTTTTACCAACTGCACCACCCGGACGAAGTGTTTAGTGCCAATGCGCGGACTACCTCCCCATGCTTCCCGGCCAACTCACGTTCCTTTTGTGGCGGCGTTCGTAGCGACAAACACTTCGCTGTAGAAACGGCTTACGAAGTCACCGCCACACTTTTAATAGCGGGCCGACCGGTCCGCTGGAACAGTGAACAGAAAGATGAAAACCCAAACACTCTGATTAAATAAAAGTCGGTACTTATCTTTATTAACGAAGATACAGAAACACAGTAGTAAACTCCGTGTCTACAGAAATCTGTCTAGTTCGAGTCGGAGCGGCTAGGTCAGCGCCGGCTGACGACAAACAACAACTCTGCTGCGATGAACACACAACTGACTAGCAAGTACACAAATCGGTGGCGGGTATACAACTGAGCGGCGAATACAGAACTGTCCTAGCGCTCACGACTCCAGCGCTTAAGGAGCCAGAAGCCAGCGGTGGCGCGCGCAGACTTGCGGCGATTTCCTGTATCGCTGGCGCTGCTTATGCGGACGGCGTCCGGACTTTGATGCTGCCAACCTTTTGGCGGGCTCGGTTGGCATTACTGGCTAGGATATAACAGTTCCCATCTAGCACCACCTATCCTCTGCCTTCATCCGTGGCCTCCATGTTCGCTAATTTTACATTTCCACTGGAGTTCGGACGTAAATGTGCATCCGCACTGAAGATTGTGAATTCATTATCCATAGTGAAGAATCAGTTATATCAATGCATGGTGCCTGTTCTTTCAGACATATAATTGCTTCGCCTCGATGGGAAATGAATCCACAACGTTCAGTGCGGATACACATTGATATTCGACCTCCGGCGGGAATCTAAAATTAGCGAACATGGACGGGGACTGAGGATAAGTGGCGCAGGGTGGGAATGTGGGTCAGCAGCTGCGCTAAACTTTGTGTCTGCGTGGTACAGTGGTCAACGCAACTGTCTAGTAAGCAGGAAATTCCAGATTCTTGGCCCGTTTCGCTCATCGCCGCTCCTCCCGCACAGACTCCCGATGCAACTGACATCATTCGTTCCTTCCTTTTCCTTTCCTGTCTCCTCTCGTTCACCTTCAATTTACATAAAAAGACAGACGAATGCCCACTGATGAGGCGGAACATCGTCTGCAAATTAGTCATGGTTTTTGCTACGAAATCATTCGCAACAGACTTGGATTTCGTGAAGTCTGTATAAGATGCGTACCGAAACAACTCACGGTGTTGCATAAAGAAATACGCTTGGACATCTGCCAAAAATCTATGGACCGGTTTGGTAACGAACGTGACGGATTCTTAGACAGCATCAACGCTGGTGACGAAACATGGACCCACCACTACGAGGCGGAGAATAAACGACTGAGTATGGAAGGGAAGCCTCCACAGTCGCCCAGCAGGAAGAAGTTCAATAACCAACCACCCACAGCAAAACTGATGTTGATCTTTTAAGGGACACAGAAGAACCAGTCCTGGAATATTGTCAGGAAAGTGGCACAGCAATAAACAGTGCATGTTACAGTGAGAGGCTTAGTGACAGCTGAAACAATGCAATTCGAAGCAAACGCCGAGAACTACTGTCGAAAAGCGTTGTATTGTTGCTCGCCAATGCCAGTCTACATACCGCTGCACACACTGCTGTAACTCTCCGGAAACTCAAGTTTGAAGTAATGGCTCATACTCCGTATAGTCCTGGTCTAGCCCCTTCCGACTACCACTTGTTTGATCCACTCTAAGTGCCATTGACGATTCATCATTCTCCTCGAGCCAAGAAGAGAAGGACGTGGACCGTGCATTGCGTGCTGTTTAACCGAAAACTTTCTTTTCTGTGGGCATCAGGAAGCTTGTGCAACGATGGACCAAGTGCGTTGAAAAGCAAGGGGGGTAAACTGAAAAATTATTTTAACGTACGTGGCCTGTTTGCGTTGCAGTAAAGAATCTGTCTGCATGCCGGATACTTTTTGAATTATTTCTTAAGTTTCAAGACTGCAATCTCCAATACAACACGCGGAATTCATTTTGTGAACAAGAAAACGGAATTCACTCATCATAATAAGAGTACCTGGATGGATGGATTTTAAATCGTTGGTCTCAAAACAGTGATGTCATTAGCACCCTTTCTCAATGTCGTGGTGCTGTCGAACGAGCACTCCCGTTAAAACTAAAAGTAAAGGTCATGTAACTATAGCCACAGCCAGGCATAAATATGCCTGGCTGGTGGCGTAAACAACAGAATGAACACATTAAAATTTCCCTAAAATTAAATATCGCAGGAGTCTTGTACTACACAAAATGCCTACAGTTTTCTTGTTATTGTCTCATCATCGCTTAACATTCCCGTTCCTCGATAGACCACAGGTGTCCCTCCTATCAGTATACAAAAAGCACATGGCGTAGAAACGTAGTGCACTCTGAGTGTGACGCTAGAACATAGCATTCCCTCGGATCTTCATGCCAGAAGCGATAAGCATGTATCTGTAGGTAGTGTTCACTAAGAGTACCACTCGCCCCTTATTTGAGTTCGAAAGGAAGTCCGACGTGGTCGAAGATCCACCACAGCTTGTTGTTAGCCAGTTCCAGCCACTGTGTTTCCCAATCATACGCCACTGTCTTTGTCACCGACGACACTATAGACTGTGTGTGTGTGTGGGGGGGGGGGGGGGGAGGGGGAGGAGAGGGGGACGTTATGGTGAGGACGTTATGATGAACAGCACATGCTCTCCACGCGATGTACTTGGTTTGATCTGTATTTTGTCCAATCCAAATTCTACATTTTCTGTTGTACCACACTATATTGATAGTGATTTCATCGAGGCAAATTTAATCGCTGTCCAATATTGTCCTGACTGGGAAGAAATGATTGCAAAGGAATGTAGCACACTGTGCTGGTCAGAAAAATGTGGAGAGATAGCAGCTATTCGTGTTGTGCCTAAGCGCAAAATTAAAAAGGAAAGAATATAATTATCGCTTGATGAGATGAGTTGGAAGAATTTAGGAGTTCAAAAGTTCTTCGCTGTATACGTTCTGTAGGACCGTAAGCAATCTTCCTATGGGGAGAATCACTTAGTAGCCCCTGCATCTTATTAAAAGCCAAACTAGGAGGTAACAATACAATTGCTTTACATTTGTCAGCCTTCAGTACCACTATGTTGGGATCCTCGGGGATTTACTGTAGCCCTTTCTGCATTGAGAAGGAACTTTCAAAAGTGAATAGTAAGTTTAACTTCTTATTTCCACTGCAGCATCCAAAGAAAAGCATCGCACGGCTTCTTCAACACTATTCTATGGCTTACAGGGATCACACCACGTGCACCGTGGAAGAACGCTGCACCCAACATCAGTGCTGTATTCGCCATTTGCAACGCTACAAGTCTAGTATTCCTGTACACTGTGCCTCCACCGGACATTCAACCGGAATGTGATGAAACAATGGTTTTGGTCACAGCGGCATCTTTCTTTGGAACTCCATTATTAAAGAATCCACGGAAATAGGAATGGCGAAAAATATGATGAATCACGATACCGGCTAAAATGACATTTTCGCTGTGCAGTGGAGTGTGCGCTGATATGAAACTTCTTGGCAGATTAAAACTGTTTGCCGGACCGCGACTCGAACTCATGGCCTTTGTCTTTCGTAGGCTAGTGCTCTTTCGACTGCGCTACCCGAGCATGACTCATAACCGGACCTCACAGCTTTAATTCTACCAGTAAATCTCCTACCTCGCAAACTTCACGGAAGCTCTCCTACTGAAAAGTTTGGAAGGTACGAGACGAGGTACTGGCAGAATTAAAGTTGTGAGGAGGGGTGATGAGTCGTGCTGGGGTAGCTCGGCCGGTAGAACACTCGCCCGTGAAAGGCAAAGATCTCGAATTCGAGTCTCGTCCCGGCACACAGTTTTAATCTGCCAGGAAGTTTCATGATAGCGGCTGCCAGTTGGATAATACGTGGAACCCCACCATTTCGACGAGTTTCTCTAAGCGAAGACGACAGTGTTCGCTGGTGGCCGGCGACCAGCTGGAGCCTTGTGTACAGCTGAGCTCCACAGTGCTACCAGCGAAGGCGCTGCCCACAGGGTATTGTGGTCAGTCTGTTACCATGATCTTAACACATTCGCGGAATGCACTAAGGGCATTAATAATGTGCGGAGCGGCGAAGGTCTTCGTCAGTCTTCGATAGATCACCTAAGAATCATTGGCAATTGTTCAGTCGAAATACCGTGAAGTGTAGTTAATGACGACCAGAGCAAGTCCGATTTTTTTTTATGTTCAGTTCGCCATGAAAATTTTGAAATTCATGCTCTTATCGATGTGAGGCAGGTTGATGGACAAGACTCCATCCAAGCACAGATTTGATCTGTCGGCATAGGGAACAAATGTACTGAAAGTGGTACATTGTACGATGTCCTAATCTTAACCAGATGAACTTCATTCTGTCAGAATGGCTGGCATGAGGTCCACAACGCCTGAGTGGTCGATCAGATTCACCACATTCTGTTACTCACCACCTTCAACTACTCTTCCTCGCACTGATGGAAGCAATTTCTGTCCAACAATGAGATGACAACAAGCAGGGGGAGGGCGCAATAGTCACAAGTTCTCCTCTACAAGCCCCTTCTTGTGCTTTATCGGCTGCATCGTTTCTTCATATCCTGACACGCCCCAGTACCCAGCAGCATATCACCTCTTTGTCTTGATTTTGGACCTGCTCTAGACATTTTGAGGCATCTATCGATTTTTATACTTGGTATATTCATTGTACTAATTGCAGGACACTGAGAAGGTTAGAGGAGATGGGATACTTTCTACTGCTCTAGTGCCTACAGCACCCTGTATACCTCAACATCGTAATTTGTTAGTTGCTCCAAAAAGCGACATGTAAAGAAATGAAACTGTATTTTTCCAGAGATCTTTTCAAGTCTTAACCATCCGTGATGTATACAAGCAGGCTGAAGCAACGAATGAAAATTTCTACGAAGGCCAGGATTCGAACCCGAATCTCCTGATCACTATGCAGATGCAATAACCACTATTCCACCCTGTTACAGTGGCTTTGCACAACTGCACAGATTACACTAGCACGTCTTTCTCCTCAATCCAAAGTATCATTCACGCCGCCAAGTGGGCTGAGGCGTAAACTGGAATTTAGACTGATGAGAGAGGCGTGCTAGGGTAGTGGTGCATTTGTGCAAATCCAGTGTGCCAAGATGGTGTAGCGCTTAGCACATCTGCCTAGTGACCAGAAGACCTTGGTTCGAATCCCAGCCTTAGTAAAAATTTCGATTCGTCGATTTACTCTGCCTGCAGAAATATAAAGACTCTACCAAGGAAGAAATGTGAATCACCTAGTTCTCCGATTTGATTCAATCCAAATATAGCCGTGTCGTTATCAGTTACCAAGATCCAGAGGTTCAAAGTTGCCCTACTTATGCAGTAAAATACGCACGTAATATCGGGTCTGAGGTGTAAATGTAGTTTTAACTGACGTTGTGAACACATGGCAATGGTTCTAGAGTTCAAATGGTTCAAATGGCTCTGAGCACTATGGGACTTAACATCTGCGGTCATCAGTCCCCTAGAACTTAGAACTATTTAAACCTAACTAACCTAAGGACATCACACACATCCATGTCCGAGGCAGGATTCGAACCTGTGACCGTAGCGGTCGCGCGGTTCCAGACTGAAGCGTCTAGAGCCGCTCGGCCATTTTGGCCGGCGTTCTAGAGTCGTCGCAAGGGTTCTGAGGTCACCGAACTATGCTTTTAGTCAGCGGTTTTTCACGAATAAAACTTTATGACCCACTGTCTCTGTATAATGTGCGCTTCACTCCTGTACAAATATAGCGAAAGTGGTAGTGCAGTAACAAAAAACTGACTAAACGGGATCTTAACAAGCCTGAAAAGGACTTAAATTCACTACCAAAGATTATGTGAAACTGGAAGCTCAGTGAAACACTTCTAATAACATTTTTACTCTTTTATGATACAAATCATAAGCTGCGCTTTTTCAGTGAATTGCGATCGATGAGCAAAGTATTACGAAAAAGCTTATAGCAAATGATTTTGTCTTATATTATGCGTAATTATTTGTTGTTTATGTGTGTCAAAGTTCAAAAATATATGAAAGTATACATATAAACTGTCAAAAATTTACTAACCTATACGATTCGTTTTATATAATCAGTACACCATACTGTGGCACGGAAAAGAAGGAAAATAGCGGAAAAATGCTCGTGTCGGACCACAAAAATGCGAATATGATCCTCTTGAAAAAATTCTGGCATTTAAGTGGGGAGCCAGCTGCCTCAGTCAACATTCCACCTTTCTCAGCAAAAATTTTGCCATGCTATCATACTCGCGTTTTAATGTGCTAAAAGAGAGTAGCAGTGCGACAGTGCCAGTGGGAGATAAAGAGAGAGGTGACAGTGATGGTGAGAGAGTGAAAGTGGCAGTGAAAGAGAAAGAGAGAGGGGTGAAGATAACATCAGTTGAGACCAAAGAGAAATGTGATATTGATGATCAGTGAGAGGTAGAGGCAGTAAAAGAGAGAAGGAGAAATGCATGGAGATAGAAGCAGTGGGAGGAAAAGAGAGGAGACAGTGGAAATGAAAACGAGAGATGAGAAGACACCGTAAACGGCTTGAGGGGTCTGCACCCTCCCAGATCGGCGAGTTTTAACAAGTAAGGATAGGGGAGAGTGCATTTTGGACGTTGCAAAGCGTTCGATCAGAGTGTGCAATAGTATACACACGTACAAGGGCAGAAAAAATAATGTGAACAGTGGCAGTAATGCGATGGTTATGTTTGACGGTCAACAACGCAGGTAAGGCACACGTCACGCTGAACTGTGCAACAGTACGGGCTAGGCATCAGTGCAGGTTGTTTACAAGTAGTGCACGCTTCGTTTTTGAATTCAGAGGCCGAGGTCGACGTGCAATGAAAGGGTTAACAGATTTCCAAAGAGGGCAGATAGTGGGGGCCCGATTAGGTGGAGCATTAGTAACCAAGACTACCAACTTAATAAATGTTTCAAGAGCAACTGTTTCAACAGTCATGACAGCCTACACAAAACATGGAAAGACATTATCGTGTAAAGGTAATAATTGACGCAAATCAATACTAAATGACAGAGATCCTCGTACGCTAGCACGAATCGTGTGAAAGCAACACAAAACGACGGCGGCTAAAGTGATTGCAGAGCTCAATAGTCATCTTCGAGACCCGTACCTATCGACACTGACCGCCAAGAACTCCATAAAGCGAATATTTACGGACGATCTGCTATACCGGAACCATTAGTGAAGACAACCAGCGCAAATAATCGTAAAACGAGGTGTCAGGAGCATAAACCCTGCACGGGTGATCAGTGGGAACACGTCATATGGTGCGACAAGTTAACGTTTTCGTTATTTCCAACATTGGGCCGGGTTTACATCTGGAGAACGCCAAAAGAAGCCTACAATCCTGATTGCTTGATTCGAACAGTTAGGCATGGTGGTGGAAAAGTGATGGTGTGGGCAGCCATTCGTATTCTGCTGCTCCCATCATTACCCTCAAAGGCATTGTTACAGCCAACAATTATGTGAACATTTTAGGTGATCAAGTACACCCCATGATTAAAATTTTGTTCCCCAACAATAATGCCATATTTCCGGACGATAACGCAACCATTCACACAGCCAGGATAGTACAATCGTGGTATGAGGAGCATGTAACTGAGCTGCAGCGTCTTCCCTAGCCGGAGCAGTCCCCGGACTTGAACATTATCGAACCCTTATGGGCGGTATTGCAGTGCAGACTCCGGGGCAGATTTCCGCCTCCCCCGTCACTACAGGACTTAGAAGAGGTTCTGATCGAAGAGTAGCATAAAATTCCACTGAAGACTATACAATCATTATGTGCCAGTATTTCAAGAAGAATCGCAGCTGTATTACTGGCAGAAGGGGGTCCAACCCCTTATTAAAAAACCATTCCCAAGTAAGTACAGGTGTTCACATTATTTTGCCTATCCCCTATATATCATCGAGCGGATGTTAACAGTACTAAGTTCGGCTGTATGCTGGGTGTAGTGTTATCCCGTATTACAGAAGCTGACGCCCTCGAAGAAATAGCGCGATTTATTGGGACGCAGAACAGGAAGTTTATATACAGGTGTATCAGAGTAATTGTTCCTAATTTTCTGATGACGTAGAGGACAAGAATGTAAATATTACCAGTACTTATCATTAAGGCAGTGTCTGCAAATGATTCGATTTCTATAAAAAAATCCAGAGCTCATCACTCAGGTTTTAGATTCATTCGTTTCAAAAATAGCTCTGAACACTATGGGACTTAACATCTGAGGTCATCAGCCCCCTAGAACTTAGAACTACTGAAACCTAACTAACCTAAGGACATCACACACATCCATGCCCGAGGCAGGATTCGAACCTGCGACCGTGGCGGTCGCGCGGTTCCAGACTGACATTCGTTTCAGTTGTTATTCTTACCTTGGAAGATTATTACAAGTTACAGAATATCTTCTGCGAAATTTGTTTACTTAGTTTCGGCTATTAAAATAAGTAACATCGTTTTCCAACGAAAGTGCGGAAATAAAAGTTTTCTGGTTACCGAATTAACACTGTAACTTAAATTTCCTGCCTCCAGTACGTATTTATTTATTTATTTATTTAATGAGAGCTGTTTTATGCATTCACAATTCTGCTTTCCTCAAATACCTTCAATCAAAATTAGAGTCGATTGTGGTAACTACAAATTTAAATAACATTTATGAATATATTTGCAATTTTCATTATTTTTAATTATAATAATTTCATAGAAGCGAACAGTTAGTAGCACATATGCGTGCTCTTGCTGTAATCATGCTCTAAATTTCGCTCTCCTCTTGCAATGAAATCCTTCCAATACTTTTATTAAAATATACAGCTTCCTTCATCCCATGTAAGTTCAAAATGACACATTACTGGACTTTGTTTTATTAAGAAAAATATTTAATTTCATGGTTCAAATGGCTCTGAGCACTATGGGACTCAACTGCTGAGGTCATTAGTCCCCTAGAACTTAGAACTAGTTAAACCTAACTAACCTAAGGACATCACAAACATCCATGCCCGAGGCAGGATTCGAACCTGCGACCGTAGCGGTCTTGCGGTTCCAGACTGCAGCGCCTTTAACCGCACGGCCACTTCGGCCGGCCTTTAATTTCATGCACTGTATTATTTTGGAGAGCTAGTAATATTTGCTATGATACATATTCAAACATGGAATATAAAGAACTTCCAATGCATTGTTTCAAAATGTACCATCATTGTGGACCGCTACTGAACAAGTTGTACAGAAGTTGAATCATTATGAAAAAAGTATCTGCTTCATGACAACTCTCAGCTGCACACACACGAAACTTTGCAATGGGATTTCACCGAAGGAAATGTACCTGGGCTCCTTTATAATAATATCTTATATTATTTCCGTTATCATAACACTGTCCGCGGCGTTCACTGATTGGAGCTGAGTGTTTGACGGCTATTGATGGAATTAAATGTGCAACAGTAACTCTTGTTTTCTGATTACAAACTTCGAATTCCAAAAACTGTTCATTTATTTCATATTTATCAAATTCCTTCTTGAAATAAATATAAGGCAGGATGGATACTGTGTGAAAGCTTATGGGACTTAACTGCTAAGGTCATCAGTCCCTAACCTTACACACTACTTAACCGAAATTATCCTAAGGACAAACACACACCCGCATGCCCGAGGGAGGACTCGAACCTCCGCCGGCTGGAGTGGCCATACGGTTCTAGGCGCTACAGTCTGGAACCGCGAGACCGCTGCGGTCGCAGGTTCGAATCCTGCCTCGGGCATGGATGTGTGTGGTGTCATAAAAACTAGGTTAGTTAGGTTTAAGTAATTCTAAGTTCTAGGGGACCGATATCCTCAGAAGTTAAGTCCCACAGTGCTCAGGGCCATTTGAACCATTTTGAACTCGAACCTCCGCCGGGACCAGCCGCACCGTCTAATCCCGCGCGGAATAACGCAGGATGATGTGATGAATGCTGTTTATTCAATATGATTTTAATCAAGAGTTGCATCAACAATAATTGAATAATACTTTTCATTTTTTCTCTGTTTCAAACTGGGACCCCTGACACGAGGGGCACAACTAAAAATAAATTTATTCTGATTATCACTTGACAGATAACGCACATGTAAACACATTCCAGGTTCTTGACGGGCTCTCATCTAGGTAGTGTGTTCTGCAGGAAATGGAACTGAGTGTTTCCAGGTCATTTCCACAATTTTGATCGCCAATTTTCTGAGCTGAGCCTCTAAAGGCCAAGCCTCTTTTACCAAGAAATAATGTCACATCAAGTAACATGAGAGTATCCATGTAAGTTGGCTACTCTACGGACGAACGAAAAAAGAACATCACCTCTTTATTTGTACATCTACTTCATGTCATTTCATTTCTTCTCTTTTACTTTTCTTCCAGGTCTACTGTTTACAAATAGAAATATTTGATTTTGTGTTTACTCTTGAATACAAAATATTTTCTGTATACTTATTTTTCGTGTAAAATCACTTTGTGAATGAATCAGAACTGCCTTATCTTCGAATGTTGTTGGCAAACGTTATAACGACGTTTCACAGGATCTATTTTCGACTCCATCACACTGTGGATTTGGTGTACAATATTTGAACAAAAAATAGTACATTCATGATTAAACACTAAATAGAATTGTGCAAGATGGTTTTAGTGCATAATGTCTAAAGAAAATAATTATAGTGCATTCAAGATTAAATACGAAATAGCATTGTGAGCAGTTGGCCTCTATGACATAAAACGATGGAAAGGGAGGCTGGTTATGCTGGTGGTGAAGCAATGTTCTTGTATTTTTTGATATGATACAAAATTTATTTTGCAATGCCAGTCCGCTATTTGCCAAATTAGCCCTTGAGAGACTTAAACCCCATGAGACTTGGCCCCTGGAGATTTTGCCTCTTGCCTCCCCTACCCTCCTTAGCCCCCGCCCCTCCCCCCGCTGTTCTGACCTCCATCCCCATCCGCCTCTCGTTGGGTTTGGGCTTACCTATTTTACAAAACAGGAGGATTACGAAAATGACGCTTCTATAGATCGTAATTTATGGTTATAGATCACATATAGCATCTTATAGCATTTAATTTATTGTTTCTATTAGGAGATAATATTTTGTAACGCTTCTAGAAACACGAACGTTCACATGTAACTACACCATCTTCTATCTCACTGCAGTAGAGGCGCTTCAGTCAGTTCAGTTCCCGAGGCAGCCGCAGGATGACGCTAGGTGGCCTTCTGCTACATTTCCACGTACTTTTATAAGCTCATTACTCGGGCAACGGAAAACTTGAAATACCTTCGCATGAATACAGATTCTAACATTTTTCTGTATCTAACGGATTACAGAGTAACTTAAAATTATAATTTATAGCATGTTTTTGTCATCAATATTTATAACTTATTACACGAGGTAGCCTATATTGTTACCCGAAAGCCAATCTCTGTGTTCAAGAAAAATTACTGAGAAAATGATCGTATTAATATTGCCAAATTACTGCTTTACTGCAACAATCCCTAACAAAGCGAACCTCTGTAGGTTACGCAGATTTCATAATAGCTGTCCCGGAGAAAAAAAAAATTAAACAAAAAGAAATCGACAGACACATTCAGTTTGGTAACGGAAAGAGAGCGTGGACATTCGCGTCTGTTCTTAGTGACAACGTTGAGTTCCTCGGGGACAGACTAGGTGTAAAAATTTTAGTGTTTAGCGGAAATAAAAGAAAATTTTTAATATGTCACAGATGCATCGTTTCCTCAAGGGGCCTAGAAGGTTTTGATGCTAGTAATGTTCAGAGACGCTGTAAAAGTTGCCGCGTGGTGATTATTATTTTAGAGGTGAAGCTGAAAATATCGTCCGTTTACATTAACGTTGAACTGGCAGCTGCATGCAGATGACAGTCTAACGCGCTCGGAGGTATTTCACAAATACTGGCTGTGGCTTCAGCTAAACTGTCTACCCAGCTCTTATGGAGTGTCTATCGCTAGACCATACGCTTCATCTCCCCCCACAAACAGAAATTCATAGGAGGTCAACAACATCTCCAAAACAATATTTATCACACGGAAATTTGAACATCGTCTCCGAACATCAAAGTCAGGACCTACATGTATCCCTGCAGGGAGACACTGCGCCTGTGACATTTTGCTCGGGTAAAAAGTATATTTCTTTTTACTTCCTCCAAACATTTTAAAATTTTGTGTACGTAGTTTTTTCTTACACTCTATATTGTTCATACCGTAACGATGCTAGCCAATGATCTTCCTTCCCATTCGATAATGCTCATGAAATTCTCACAAACACCTGACTCTTCATCAGATCATTACACAGCAGTTTGGAAGCAATGGTGATTTATAGGATATCAACAGCAGTCACCTTATAAGAGCCTTCTTCACACATTGCTAACTCTATTTTCTTCACACACACTTAGTCTTTTGGTAGGCTGTTTCTGTTGCTACAGCTACCACCTACGAGCTTTCGGTAACAATGCAGTATCCTAGGCTAGCAAAAACAGACACGGTGTCCAAAAGAAAAAAAAAATGGTTAAAATGGCTCTGAGCACTATGGGACTTAACTGCTGAGGTCATCAGTCCCCTAGAACTTAGAACTACTAACTAACCTATGGACATCACACACATCCATGCCCGAGGAAGGATTTGAACCTGCGACCGTAACGGTCGCGCGGTTCCAGACTGAAGCGTCTAGAACCGCTCGGCCACTTCGGCCGGCGCCCAAATGAAATATCATATAATAAAACTCCAGCATCGAAACGTCAAACTAGCCTATTTCAAATGGTTAATCGTACAAATCTTACTATTATCTCATTTCAGCGAACAAAGGGAAAACAAAAGTAATGGTAGAACGGAAAAATAAGCGACAAATTAAAACCAATATAAAAAAAGATGTCAAAATTGATCCGGTGAAACAATTTTGTTATGTTTGTAGTGTAATCACAGAACACAAGAGAACTTTAATGGATGTCAAGAAATGGATTGCACTGGGAAAACATGCGTTTATGACTAAGGAAACTACATTATTAACTAGCAAACATATGGATACAGATGTCAGAAAATCGTTTGCAGAATCATTTGGATGGTGTACGCTCTTCTAGGAGTGAAAGTTGGACACTGGGTAAATAGGAAAGGAGTCGATATGAAGCTGCTCAAATGTAGCTGTGACGAGAACACGCTGGACAGAAAGAAAATCCAATCCGGAAGACTTAAAGGAAGCCAACTAAGATATCAGATTGTTAAAGGAAACGGAATAGAGAAAAATAAAACTTAATTGGCATATTGTCAGACACAACAGCTTCACCATTAATATTTCTGAAGGAAAAGAGCTGCGAGACAAAGTTACAGGCCGGTCTAGGGTGAAGTATTATGAGGACACCGACAGTTAGGGTGTGACAATTAGGTGGAAGTCAAATGAACGGCCAATGACAGAAGAGAGGGTTGCATCAACAAAGCATCAGTCTTACGAATATGCATGTACGTTACACTCCTCTTAACTGTGCTGATCCATGGAACCACGTCTCCCGTTCGAAAGTGACTAATTGTAGGCGATATACTGTCCACTTGCAGTTTAAGTGATGTCTTGAGTTTACACTGTTACGGGTGAAAATAGAAAAGGGAGCAAAACAGTGGTGAAACCGCTGTTCCGGCACACAAGTTCGTCCTCCAAACCATCAGCAGCACCCACCTCACTCCAAATATGCTCTGAAAACTATTTAATATAAGATATGAGCACATGAGCTGCAAATGTATGCCATGGTATGTTCTCCAGAAGTTGATCGGATTTCGATGGTGAAAATACCTCCCAACGCTGGAGATAGAACTCTGAAATGGGATATACGATTTTACTCAATTCCCTATCTCATACAATTTTGGTATGGTGCATTTTTCGAAATGACAAGATAGGGATGCTGCAACGTTTATCACGTAAAACTGGAAGATTTCAGTCTTACTTTTTCTTTTTCCCAGAAGCTATATCTCGTTACGAAACACCGAAAGTTAAAAGCAAACGTGTTCGCTGCAGACGATGCCAATCGAAACACGAAAAATATCTGCTCCGGTGGCCCTTTAATTGGGTGCGCATTCCAGATGCCTGGAAGATAGCTCCCATTAAATCACAGGAATCCCCAAGTAACGAGCGGAACAAGTAGCCTGCACGGGAGGTAATTTACTCGACAACTTCTTGTACTTCACGACTTATCGACACTCAACCTTAACGGGTATGTTCTTAAGATACTTTGTTATGGTGGCTGCCTTTAAAATTTAGGGAGATTGGAACGTTTTGCAAACTGCTTATTAGTGCCTGATGGTGTAAGGTTGTGAAAAGTTTTACAGTGAAACAGAATAACTCTCCGATAATTATGAAGTGGACTTACCTATGTAGAACGACATTTTCCAATCACAGCTCCCGTCTCAAAGTTACCCCAGTCTGAAAAGACAATTTAAAAAATGTCTAAGATACTAGAGTGAGGCAGATGGGATTGTGCTCATTCATAGGAATAGATTGTTCCCGTTGCCACTGACGCACCTACACATTTCCGTATAGGGTTGGGAGGGACTGGGGAAGGGGGAGAGTAGTCCACTGCCTCGTCGTCAACGTCACAACAAAACTGTTGTCAGTGATAAAAAGTTCGAATATTGCTATTCGGAAAGCTGTGAATACTTTTGACATTGTGTGTTCGGAGCGCCATGGCATGTGAATTAACTTTAACCAACCATCTTCCTCGTGCTCTTCCCTTCATCCCCATATTAAGTAGTTCAGAAGTTTCAGCGCTGAAAGATCTGAGTCGAAACAAGGCTCCGGGAGTAGGCAACATTCCATTAGAACTACTGACGCCCTTGGGAGAGGCAGTCCTGACGAAACTCTACCATCTGATGAGCAAGATGTATGAGACAGGCGAAATACCCTCAGACTTCATGAAGAATATAATAATTCCAATCCCAAAGAAAGCAGGTGTTGACAGATGTGAAAATTACCGAACTATCAGTTTAATAAGCCACAGTTGCAAAATACTAACGCGAATTCTTTACAGACGAATGGAAAAACTAGTAGAAGCCGACTTCGGAAAAGATCAGTTTGGATTCCGTAGAAATATTGGAACACGTGAGGCAATACGACTTATCTTAGAAGCTAGATTAAGGATAGGCAAACCTACGTTTCTAGCATTTGTAGACTTAGAGAAAGTGTTTGACAATGTTGACTGGAATACTCTCTATCAAATTCTGAAGGTGGCAGGGGTAAAACACAGGGAGTGAAAGGCTATTTACAATTTGTACAGAAACCAGATGGCAGTTATAAGAGTCGAGGGACATGAAAGGGAAGCAGTGGTTGGGAAGGGAGTGAGACAGGGTTGTAGCCTATCCCCGATGTTATTCAATCTTTATATTGAGCAAGCAGTGAAGGAAACAAAAGAAAAATTCGGAGTAGGTATTAAAATCCATGGAGAAATAATAAAAACTTTGAGGTTTGCCGATGACATTGTAATTCTGTCAGAGACAGCAAAGGACTAGGAAGAACAGTTGTACGGAATGGATAGTGTCTTAAAAGGAGGATATAAGATGATCATCAACAGAAGCAAAACGAGGACAATGGAATGTAGTCGAATTAAGTCGGGTGATGCTGTGGGAATTAGAATAGGGAATGAGACACTTAAAGTAGTAAAGGAGTTTTGCTATTTGGGGAGCGAAATAACTGATGATGGTCTAAGTAGAGAGGATATAAAATGTAGATTGGCAGTGGCAAGGAAAGCGTTTCTGAAGAGGAGAAATTTGTTAACATCGAATGTAGATTTAAGTGTCAGGAAGTCAGTTTTGAAAGTATTTGTATGGAGTGTGGCCATGTATGGAAGTGAACCATGGTCGATAAATAGTTTGGACAAGAAGAGAATAGAAGCATTAGAAATGTGGTGCTACAGAAGAATGCTGAAGATTAGATGGGTTGATCACATAACTAATGAGGAGGTACTGAAGAGAGTTAGGGAGAAGAGGAGTTTGTGGCACAACTTGACTAGAAGAAGGGATCGGTTGGTAGGACATGTTCTGAGGCATCAAGGGATCACCAATTTAGTATTGGAGGGCAGTGTGGAGGGTAAAAATCGTAGAGGGAGACCAAGAGATGAATACACTAAGCAGATTCAAAAGGATGTACGTTGCAGTAGGTACTGGGAGATGAAGAAGCTTGCACAGGATAGAGTAGCATGGAGAGCTGCATCAAACCAGTCTCAGGACTGAAGACCCAACAACAACAACAGAATTTATACACTGAAGCGCCAAAGATACTGGTATAGGCATGTATATTCAAATAGAGAGATATGTAAATAGGCAGAAACGGCGTTGCGGCCGGCAACGGCCATATAAGACAACAAGTGTCCGGCGCATTTGTTAAATCGGTTACTGCTCCTAAAATGGCATGTTATTAAGATTTAAATGAGTTTGACGTGGTGTAATAGTCGGAGCACGAGCGATGGGATACAGCATCTCCGAGGTAGCGATGAAGTGGGGATTTTCCCCGTACGACCATTTCACCGGGGTACCGTGAATATCAGGAGTCCGATAAAACATCAAATTTCCGACATCGCTGCAGCCGGAAAAATATCTTGCAAGAACGGAACCAACGACGACTGAAGAGAATCGTTCAACGTGAGAGAAGTCCAATCCTTCCGTAAACTGCTGCAGATTTCAATGTGTGGCCATCAACAAGTGTCAGCGTGCGAACCATTCAACGAAACTTCGTCGATATGGGATTTCGGAGCCGAAGACCCACTCGTGTACCCTTGATGACTGCACGACACAAAGCTTCACGCCTCTCCTGAGCCCGTGAACAACGACACTGGACTGTTAGTGACTGGAAAGATGTTGTTGCCTGATCCGACGAGTCTCGTTTCAAATTATATCGCGCGGAAGGACGTGTACGAGTACGGAGACAACCTCATGAATCCATGGACCCTTAATGTCAGCAGGGGACTGTTCAAGCTGGTAGAAGCTCTGTAATGGAGTGGTGAGTGTACAGTTGGAGTGATACGGGATCCCTGATACGTCTAGATACGACTCTGACAGGTGATCACCTGCATCCATTCAAGTCCATTGTACATTCCGATGGATTTGGACAATTTCAGCAGGACAATGCGACGCCCCATACGTCCATAATTGCTACAGAGTGGCTCCAGTTTTCTGTGTTTAAACACTTTCACTGGCCCCCAGATTCCCCAGACAGGAACATTATTGAACATATCTGGGATGCCTTGTAACATGCTGTTCATGAGAGATCACCACTTTCTCATACTCTTATGGGTTTATGGACAGCCCTGCAGGATTGATGGTGTCAGTTCCCTCCAGCAGTACTTCGGACATTAGATGAGTCCATGCCACATCATGTTGCGGCACTTCGACGCGCTCGCGGGGGCCCTACACGATATTAGGCGGGTGTACCAGTTTCTTTGGCTCTTCAGTGTATATTCGTATGTGTCACAAACTTGTCGTCTACTTCGAAATTCGGTTTTGCAAAAATTTGGTTCCACGCTTTTACTAAGCGTTGTTGTTGGTGTTGTGGTCTTCAGTCCAGAGACTGGTTTGATGCAACTCTCCATGCTACTATATCCTGTGCAAGCTTCTTCATCTTCCAGTACCTACTGCAACCTACATCCTTCTGAATCTGCTTAGTCTATTCATCTCTTGGTCTCCCTCCACGATTTTTACCCTCCGCGCTGCCCTCCAATACTAAATTGGTGATCCCTTGATGCCTCAGAACATGTCCTACCAAACGATCCCTTCTCCCTAACTCTATTCAATACCTCCTGATTAGTTATGTGATCTACCCATCTAATCTTCAGCTTTCTTCTGTAGCACCACATTTCGAAAGTTTCTATTTTCTTCTAGTCCAAAATATTTAGCGTTATCTCTTTCTAATTCCATATGTGGGTGTCAACTTTACCTACTGTCCATTGCCATACTTCATCATAATACACGATATACGAACAAAACTAAGTGTAAGAAGTCCCACAGGGACCGGAACATTCACAAAATCCATATTGTCTCTGTCACCGGAGCAGAACATCGTCGATCTTACACATACTTTGTGTGTGATACACCTGTGCGTATTAATTCCAGATCCGTGATGTGCATTATTAGTTTCTGGCTGGAAGTCGCTATAGTCACCGAACTGAAAGGAAGTTGCCGACATTTCCGAATGTTATGGAATATTGTTTCTTAAATCGGTAATAGGATCTTTGTTACTTTTTTGTGTTTTTTTTAAGATGCCAAATAATTTCTCTGTATTGAACGTCAAATCAGTTAAACTTTATACATGCCTCACTGCAGGTCTTACTTCAACTACCGACTCTAAGTCGAGACTGAACTCTAGTCATAGATGTGAACCTCATTTACAGCAGAATCTCCTTTTTTCTGTCCACTGGCAGAAGTGACCTCTACAAAGAACACATTGCTATTACCCACTCCTGGAAAGCAGCATCTCGAAACGGTGAAGCTGGTACGCTGTTCGAATGGTACTTTCGTGAATATCTATGGAAAATTGTTGAAAGAGGGTGAAAGAGCGAGTAGACAGAAAGTTGTCCACTTCACATCCGAGAACGTGGGGGTCGAAGGTTTGCCTGCTCAGGATAGGCGGTGATCTGTGGCAGATCTGACGAAAGAGTACAACGCTGATATAGACGTAGGTGTTTCGGAACAGATTCAGCGTACAATGTTGAATAGGGGCTCTGTTGCTGATGACTCCTACGTGTTCCCACGCTGACTCAACAACATCGTCAGTTATGACTGCAGTCAGCACGCGATCATCGAGATTGGACCGAGGATCAGTAGAAACGTGTCACCTTGTCGGATGAATAACGTTTCCTTTTACACTAGGTCGATGACCGTTTCTTATCATTCAGGCGAGCGGCTGCTGGAAATGCGATTGTGCAAGAAATGCTGGCCTGTGGAAGGCAGTATTATGCTGTGGGAGACGTCGACCTGGTCTTCCAGGAGACCACTGATGTAACAGGAAGCAACATGATAGCTGTGGACTTCGTAAACATCATTACGGGGTATCTACGAGGGTGACTCCAAAAGAAATGCACACTATTTTTTTGAAATCCATCTTTTATTCTACATGTTTGAAAGTTTTACAGTGTGTAGATGCATCCTTTAGGAACAATATTTTCATTTCTCTACATAATTTACATCCCTCTCAACTGCCTTACGCCATCTTGGAACCAGCGCCTGTATACCCGCACGGTAAAATTCAGGACCAACCTGTTGGAGTCACTGTTTGGCAGCGTGCACAAGGGAGTCATCTTCAAACATTGTTCCACGAAGAGAGTCTTTCAGTTTCCCAAGGAGATGATAGTCACATGGAACCAGGTCAGGACTGTAAGGCGGGTGTTTCAGTGTTGTCCATCCGAGTTTTGTGATCGCTTCCACGGTTTTTTGACTGACATGTGGCCGTGCATTGTCGTGCAACAGCAAAACATCCTTCTGTTGCTGATGTGGTCGAACACGACTCAGTCGAGCTTGAAGTTTCTTCAGTGTCGTCACGTATGCATCAGAATTGAAGGTGGTTCCACTTGGTATGATGTCCACAAGCAAGAGTCCTTCGGAATCGAAAAACACCATAGCCATAAATTTTCCATCAGAAGGTGTGGTTTTGAATTTTTTTTATTGGGTGAATTTGTATGATGCCACTCCATTGATTACCTCTTCGTCTCTGGTGAAAAATGATGGCGCCATGTTTCATCACCTGTCACAATTCTTACAAGAAATTCATCTCCACCTTTCTCGTACTGTTACAAAAGTACGCTGCATGCCGTTTTTCTTGTTTCTTTGTGAGCCACTGTCAACATCCTGGGAATCCACCTGGCACAAACCTTTTTTAACGCCAACACTTTCAATAATCTGCAAACACTTCCTTCCCCTATCCCAACGTAGCGTGACAATTCCTTCACTGTGATGCGTCTGTCAGCAGTCACCAATTCGTTAACTCTCTGGACATTGTCTGGAGTGTGTGCAGTAAGAAGCCTGCCGCTGCGAGGACAATCTTCAATATTGCCGTGCCCGATTTCATCACGTAACCTGCCTGCCCACTGACTAACTGTACTGCGATCGACAGCAGCATCTCCATACACCTTTTTCAAACTCTTGTGTATGTTTCCCACTGTCTCGTTTTCACAGCACAGGAATTCTATGACAGCACGTTGATTCTGACGAACGTCAAGTGTGGCAGCCATCTTGAAGACATGTTATGACGGCGCCACTCACGGGAACAGGTTGAACTAAGTTTGGAAACAAGCGGGGAGGTTGTATCTACACACTGTAAAACTTTCACACATGCAGAATGAAAACTGTATTTTTACAAGAATAGTGTGCATTTCTTTTGGAATGACCCTCCTACATGATTTCATGCTTTATGTGTTATGTAACGACAATGGCAACTTCCAGCAGGATATTTGTCCGTGTCACAACGCCAGAATGGTGCTATACTGGTTTACAGTTCATGATGGTGAACTGACGTTGATATCTTGGCCACTAAATTCGCATAATGGGACACCTCTGGGACGGTATCCAAATGTGAACCGACACAATATTAAGCAAGTCATCGTAATGACTCATCAGGGCAACTTATTGCAAAGATTGAGGGGAGGGGGGTGGGGGTAGGAGGGGGGGGGTTGGAAGGGAATATGGTCGAGCTGTTAAATGACAATTCAGCACGTTTCATCCTTGAGTGACGATCAGAGGGAGGCAAAGAGCGACACTGTAGCCTAGAGTACTCTGAAGCAGACTAAACGCTTAATGGCCGAGCGTAACCGTAAATGGCGGTAATGCTTGCTGAGCACGTCTCGTACGGAGCAGACGCTCTGTGCGAACGCGCCGTCCTTCCAGACGAGGCCGAGCCGAGGTTTACGGGCGGCCAGACCCTCGCCTCGCCTGGCAGTACTAAAACGGAATGCGCCAATTACGGGCGATAGCACAATTCATTACGGCCGCAGCCAGCCGCTGTGGGGAGCGTAGCGGTCCGGGCGCGTGCTATCTGGAGAGCGGCTGCGCCGTGGACCCCGAGATAGCTGCTGCACCCCCCCCCCCCCACCCCTCACCGCAACCGCCATTCGCCACTCTGCGACGTCTGCCCACCTCGCCTCGTTCAACCGATAATTGCTCGTTGGGTGGCTTCGGCCGAACGCCGTTCTATGGCGCCCAAGACTTGTCGAAGTCGTGGTCGTTAGCGCTGTACTTTGCCTCACCCCTCCTTCGCTCTCCCCCCCCCCCCCCACCACCACTCGCACTCCCTTTCCCTCTTCCCTCTCGCCATCTACCTCTCTATCTCTTTCCCTCTCTTTTCTTTTTCCTGTTCACATGTACGAAAACTTTGCCTGTCTACTGCTTTCCTTTCTTTCTGCGAAATATGCTATCTTCCAGGACATCAGAGGGTGAGCGAGAAATCGGCTAGTCCATTTCGTTATTTTTCTGCTTCCTTGTTTCGCAGCGTTCCAAAGGTACACTGGAGAGCGATTTGCGCTGAGGATTCCCGGGAGTTATCTGTAAGGCAGATACCAAAAGAACAGAAGAATTCGCCATTAACAACGAATGGTTGCTGGAAATGGAACCTATTACTTGCGGAATACTGACTACAGCGAGATAAAAGATTCCACCCACTGTGTATCCACCCGTATTGTCGGCAAATTCCAGAAGAGAATTGGCAGACTGTCAGGTAACATTTCAAGAGAACCGGAGGAATATTAAGATACACCGTAAGTCCAAAAGGTTCCGAGACTGATTTCATTCCTGGTGTGTAAGCAGCTTTAGTGTATTAGCTGTGGTGGCAGCTTCAACTACCAACAGCAAACAACAGCTGTGCATTCGACCAGTCAGTTGTGAGCAGGCACTGTTAATGTGGCAGACATGCGGTCATAGTTTATCAACGTTGTTGTGTCACAAATTGCAATACAGCAACGAACTGAACATCTCTAAATCCAATGTTAATGGCATCCAGAACGATATTTTCACTCTGCAGCGTATTTTGCACTGATATGGAAATTCCTGGCAGATTATAACTTTGTGTCGGCCTGAGACTCGAACTCGGGACATCTGTTTTTCTCCGGTACGTTTGGTACCGACTGAGATGCCCAACCACAGCTTTACTTCCGGCAGTACCGCATCTCCAACATTCCAAACTTCAGAGAAGTTCTCCTGCGAAACTTGCAAGACTAGCACTCCTGAAAGAACGGATATTACAGAGACTTGGCTTAGCCACAGCCTGGGGGATGTTTCCAGAAGAAAATTTTTCACTCAACAGCGAACTGTGCGCTGATATATTATAGACATTCTTCAGAACGCTCTGAAGAAGGGAAAAGTGTGTGCAAAGTTTGTCCTACGTACCATGACTCCAGAACAAAATCAGTAACTCGTGAACTCCTCTCAAGATTTTGAGTGATATGCAAAACGCGGAGAATTCCTTCCTGGAAAAACACTCATCACAGCTGACGAGACCTGGTATTATCAGTGTGAACCTACTACAAAACAACGAGATGCAGAAGTTCACATAAAGGATCAACGCTTTTGACGACATAACTGACATTCCAACCATGTGAGGCGTGAGCTGAACAACGTCCCAAAGGAAGACTTTTCGGACATTTTCACATGGTTGTATGAACGTTCTGTGCGTTGTACGCAAGTGCAATCGGAACGTAATCGGAATGTAATGACAGTCTTGCTCACAAAATTATTTTATTGTACATCTCCAGCCTCAGCTTACATAAATGCTGTCTCTATTGGTTTCGACTTTATATAAAATAATGATCACATGGTTTTAATTTGTTACATAACATCTCATCAAAAGGATGCGTACAGAACTATTACTTTTACTGTGCGCTTATTTTTGATAATAATTCGCTGTATGTAATCTAACAAGTTCGTGGCGTCCTCCATCAGTAAAGCTGGAATTGAATATGGTGTTGGCCCACCCTTAGCCTCGATGACAGCTTCCACTCTCTCAGGCACACGTTCAATCAGGTGCTGGAAGGTTTCTTGGGGAATGGCAGCCCGATCTTCACGGAGTACTGACTGAGGAGAGGTATCGATGTCTGTCGGTGAGGGCTGGCACACAGTCGGAGTTCCTAAACACTCAAAAGTGTTCTATAGGATTCAGGTCAGGACTCTGTGCAGTCCAGTCCATTACAGGTATGTTATCGTCGTGTAACCTCTCCGCCACAGGCCGTGCATTATGAACAGGTGCTCGATCGTGTTGAAGATGCTATATAGCCCTTCCCGAATTACTCTTCAACAGTGGGAAGCAAAGAAGCGCATAAAACAACAGTGTAGGCCTGTGCTGTGATAGTGCCACGTAAATCAACAAGGGGTGCAAGCCTCCTCCATGAAATACACGACTACACCTTAACACCACTGCCTCCGAATTTTACTGTTGGCACTACCCACGCTGGCAGATGTTCACCGGGCATTCGCCATACCCACACCCTGCCATCGGATCGCCACATTTTATACCGTGATTCGTCACTCCACACAACGTTCTTCCATTGATCAATCGTTCAATGTTTACGCTCCTTACACCAAGCGAGGCGTCGTTTGGCATTTACTGGCTTGACGTGTGGCTTATGATCAGATGCTCGACCATGAAATCCAAGTTTTATCACCTCCCGCCTAACTGTCATACTACCTGCAGTGGATCCTGATGCAGTTTGGAATTCCTGTGTGATGGTCAGGCTACATGTCTGCCTATTAAACATTACGACCCTCTTCAACTGGCGGCGGTCTCTGTCAGTCAACAGACGAGGTCGGCCTGTACGCTTTTGTGCTGTACGTGTCTCTTGACGTTTCCACTTCACTATCACATAGGAAACAGTGGTCCTAAGGATGTTTAGGAGTGTGGAAATCTCGCATACAGGCGTATGACACAAGTGACACCCAGTCACCTGACCATGTTCGAAGTCCGTGAGTTCTGCGGAGCGCCCCATTCTGCTCTCTCACGATGTCTAATGACTACTGAGGTCACTGGTATGGAGTACCTGGCAGCAGGTGGCAGCACAATGCACCTAATATGAAAAACATTTCGTTTTTGGGAGTGTCCGGATATTTTGATCAAATAGTGTATATTGTGAGATACAGAACGAAGATTGGCAATGTTTGCTACAATTTATTTTTGATAATGTAAACTATGACATTCTGTCAGAGACAGCAAAGCTTTTGGAAGAACAGCTGAACGAACTAGACAGTGTCTTTAAAGGATGGTCGAAGATGAACATGAATAAAAACAAAGAAAAGGTAAAAGAATTTAGTTTGAGTTGAATCAGGCAATTCTGAGGGAAACAGATTAGGAAATTAGGCACTAATAGTAGTATATGAATTTTGCTACTTCGGCAGTAAAATAACAGATGATGGTTGAAGTAGAGAAAGCATAAAATGTAGCTTGACAATGACAAGAAAAGGGTTTTTGAAGAACAGAAATTTTTTAACACCGGAAATAAATTTAAGTATTTGGAAGTCTTTTCTGAGGGTATTTGTCTGGAATATAGCCTTGTACGGAGATGAAACGTGGACGATAAACAGTTCAGTTAAGAAGACAATAGGAGTTTTTGGGCTGTGGTGTTACAGGTTAGATCGAGTATACTGAACAGAGTAGACTGGAAAAGAAATTTGTGGCTCAACTTAGCTAGAAGAAGGGATCGGTTAGCAAGATGTATTCTGAGACGTTAAGGAAGCATCAATTTAGTATTGGAGGAAATTGTGGGAAGTAAAATCTGTGGAGGGAGGCATTATAGTATGTAAGTTCAAATGGGATGTAGGTTTCAGCTGTTATTCGGAGATGAAGAGGCTTGCAGATGATATAGTGGCGTGGAGAGTCACAACAATGTAATTTGCCACTTGACAACAGGTGGCACTGTACAAATGTATCGCAATTCGTTTCACATATGAACACTGTCAGTCGTGTAGCTCTGTGTGTGATATTTTTAATTTCAGTGTATAGGAAGGAACTTCTACTGTTTTACGCCATAGTTTAATATTGTTATCCAAATTATTCTAAATTATCGTAAGTGAATATGTGAGCGTGTACCCAAGATAACATTGTATTGACAGTTAATTATGAAATATATTTCATGTGTCCTCCCCTTAGTTTACAGGACATTTGGTGACGCTCTGAAGACTGAAACTTGTTGTAATAAATCAGTATTTATCATCAGTTCCTGGCGATGGAGCTGTGATCTTTTTTACATGCGTAATGATAATATTTGTGTGATCTGAAGCCATGAAAATACAATAAAAGAATTTTTCGGTAAATTGGGGATGAACAAAAACACGAAAATAAACTAATTTTTTTTCGTCACCGGCGGCTAATTATCGCCCAGTAAAACATTTCTACATCTGTTTCCAGAGCCGAACAACTTCCTACAAACCCGTAGGAATAGATTCATAGATTCTAGTCAACACATCCAATACACTTTATACAAGGTGAACAAAAATTTGCGCACTCGTCGCCATAGTGCGGTTGCTTGTGTACTAACTGTACAAAAAATGTCTCTAAAATACTGTTTCTCGTGCATATTTTCGGTAGAAATTGGACGTCGAAGAAGGGGAGTTCGGCCACACTGTACTTACGTCTCATAAGTACCTTAATTAAATATTATGTTTCTGTTCTGCGCAGTTAGTGGAGTACCGTTTTGCCAGGGAATACTCGAACTGGTGAGTTCGATTCTGGGTCGATGTGCAGTAAGGGGTATTAATGGTTAAACAGTGAACCTGGCAGGTTAAGGTACGTGTAATGCCTCTGTTACCGGGGAATAGATAATTCCGGCAGGTTAAACTACTTGTGACTTGTATTAAACTGGATACATAGGGTGGCCAGAAACACCCTAAAAATCCTGTAAGGTTGGTACAGGGTAGGTTGCGCTGAGAAACAATTGTTACGAAAAAATTCGATACAGCTCGCCGTTCCCAAGTTAATTACCATTGAAGTTAGCCAATCAGGACGTTGTACACCCAAATTCAAGCGGCTCGCCACAACTAGTGTCAGTTGTTCTCATAGCGTAGATGTCAGCGCACGAATTTTGTTCAGCCTTTAACTCGGATTCGATCGATCCTTACTACCGTCCCATGTGACGGAAGATATCGGTTTGTTTCCCGTTACACACACACACACACACACACACACACACACACACACACACACAAAGGTTTTGAAGCGGAGTTTTGCCTCGTCACTCGATAGAGAGGTCCCAGATTAGTCTGCTGTGACAACTGTTTTGTCGATATGTATCTACAGGGACAGTATAACTCGAAACATAACGATTACTCCAGGAGCGGCAGCACTACCCCGACCCGCATTGACCGCCAGCGCCAAGCATACAGCGCTACTGAGTCACTGCTGTGTTGATGCTTATTCTTCGTGTTTTACCAAATGTTTAAATGTGTGTGAATTTCTATGGGACCAAACTGCCGAGGTCATCGGTCCCTACGTGTTTTACCGTCCCTATTAATACATATCTATAAAACATACACTCCTGGAAATGGAAAAAAGAACACATTGACACCGGTGTGTCAGACCCACCATACTTGCTCCGGACACTGCGAGAGGGCTGTACAAGCAATGATCACACGCACGGCACAGCGGACACACCAGGAACCGCGGTGTTGGCCGTCGAATGGCGCTAGCTGCGCAGCATTTGTGCACCGCCGCCGTCAGTGTCAGCCAGTTTGCCGTGGCATACGGAGCTCCATCGCAGTCTTTAACACTGGTAGCATGCCGCGACAGTGAGGACGTGAACCGTATGTGCAGTTGACGGACTTTGAGCGAGGGCGTATAGTGGGCATGCGGGAGGCCGGGTGGACGTACCGCCGAATTGCTCAACACGTGGGGCGTGAGGTCTCCACAGTACATCGATGTTGTCGCCAGTGGTCGGCGGAAGGTGCACGTGCCCGTCGACCTGGGACCGGACCGCAGCGACGCACGGATGCACGCCAAGACCGTAGGATCCTACGCAGTGCCGTAGGGGACCGCACCGCCACTTCCCAGCAAATTAGGGACACTGTTGCTCCTGGGGTATCGGCGAGGACCATTCGCAACCGTCTCCATGAAGCTGGGCTACGGTCCCGCACACCGTTAGGCCGTCTTCCGCTCACGCCCCAACATCGTGCAGCCCGCCTCCAGTGGTGTCGCGACAGGCGTGAATGGAGGGACGAATGGAGACGTGTCGTCTTCAGCGATGAGAGTCGCTTCTGCCTTGGTGCCAATGATCGTCGTATGTGTGTTTGGCGCCGTGCAGGTGAGCGCCACAATCAGGACTGCATACGACCGAGGCACACAGGGCCAACACCCGGCATCATGGTGTGGGGAGCGATCTCATACACTGGCCGTACACCACTGGTGATCGTCGAGGGGACACTGAATAGTGCACTTTACATCCAAACCGTCATCGAACCCATCGTTCTACCATTCCTAGACCGGCAAGGGAACTTGCTGTTCCAACAGGACAATGCACGTCCGCATGTATCCCGTGCCACCCAACGTGCTCTAGAAGGTGTAAGTCAACTAGCCTGGCCAGCAAGATCTCCGGATCCGTCCACCACTGAGCATGTTTGGGACTGGATGAAGCGTCGTCTCACGCAGTCTGCACGTCCAGCACGAACGCTGGTCCAACTGAGGCGCCAGGTGGAAATGGCATGGCAAGCCGTTCCACAGGACTATATCCAGCATCTCTACGATCGTCTCCATGGGAGAATAGCAGCCTGCATTGCTGCGAAAGGTGGATATACGCTGTACTAGTGCCGACATTGTGCATGCTCTGTTGCCTGTGTCTATGTGCCTGTGGTTCTGTCAGTGTGATCATGTGATGTATCTGACCCCAGGAATGTGTCAATAAAGTTTCCCCTTCCTGGGACAATGAATTCACGGTGTTCTTATTTCAATTTCCAGGAGTGTATATAGCACTAGATAAAGCTGGGACCGATCTATCGTAACGGGAAAGAAACCGACTCTTTCCGTCAGCACTGGGCGTCGCTTGAAAGACGTGGTGAGCTGTATTTGTTTGGTCTGCCTCCAGTTGCACAATGATAAAACGAAATTGCTAGTGTCTCCTGAAACAGCAGAGAAAATGCGCCTGAAGGCGTAGGAGGGAGAACCTATGTACATTGCTTGATTTGTAAAAAGAAAAGAAAAAAGGTTCCGCTACTGTGATCTTCCATGGGATGTTTTTGAAATTTAGGCTTCGTAAAATATACATTACTATGTTCCGAATATGAAGGAGTGAAACTGACTCGATATTCAATTGACAATACAATGGCAAGTGCCGGCACTGTTAGACTCAGGTAAGTGAGAAAAGGAAAATATAACATCCACAGAAAAAACGATGAATTCATATTATTTCTGATCATTTAACATTTCTTCTATGGTTTTAATTGACAAAACAGTTTAGGTGACTTGGACACACGAATAAAACATAATCATATAATCATTACTCTCTTTATGGGATGGCTATTAACATACACAAAACTCTCGTATGCTTGGGGCACAGGTAAAGATGGTGAGCCAACAGAACTAGAAGTGCATCCTTTCCAGTCACTGGAACTCAAGGCTCGTATACTCCGATACACCAGAAACAACTGCATGGTATATGAAGGATAATCACGCATCTACAGCGGAACAAAGCCATCCACTTGGCACTCCTATGAGAAGTTCTTGAAAAATAAGTATCAGGACGCGTATACATAGGACGTGTTCCATTCATGAACTAAGATTCAGGAATTTAGTAAAGTAGCCGAAATTTATCTGACTTGAATGTTGCGCCTCAGAACGAACGAGACCTGATCACATCTGCGCTTGCCATCACGAATTCAGCAAGTTGATTGTCTCCAAGTCCAACGGTATTAGTCGCAAAGCTGCTAGCATGAGAGTCTTGCCTCTTCTTCCTTCGAAATCCAACAGCCAAGAGACTTCTACTTCCGATCCTAGAAACAGAACTCAAAACTCTGCTACTTGCTTCCTGAGCTCCCCCTAGGCTCCGCGTAAGAAGACGCGTACGGCAGTTTGCTAGTCAATCACGTACAACTGATCCGCCAAACAGGTAAAAGACGGAAACTTCCTGGCAGATTAAAACTGTGTGCCGGACGGAGACTCGTACTCGGGACCTTTGCCTTTCGCGGGCAAGTGCTCTACCAACATTTTTTTTTTTGTGTGTGTGTGTGTGTGTGTGTGTGCATTATATATGGAGCGGTGAGAGAAGCGTGAGGTTCATTATCAGCTGTCAAATGTGCACACCGACTGCACCCGGCACATCCCAACTGCGTGGGGGGTCGAGGAAGACTGCCTGAAGATAGTTGGCAAAGGTTTTCCGATAGTGTGACCATCTATGAACCTCATTGTGGGCTTGCTGCAAGAAATACTAAAAGTCGAGTCGCGACTTGGCAGCGTCCCCATAGAGGTACGCGATCGTCCAACCTTTGACCCAGATGATCGACTGTGATTTAGTCGCCGGAAAGTAGTCACTCTCCGGATGTAAGAAGGAAGCAGGTGTAATATGTTGCGGGGTCACACGGAGGTAGCAAGCCACCATCTGTCTTCCTAGGAGCCATACGTCCTCCACCGCGATACAAATTAAGCGGTGATGGTCGTCATCCACTTGGCGACATTTCGGGCATAGTGGAGTGTCCACTAGTCCAATTGCATACAGTCGTTGGTTGGTGTTGAAGTTGCCACAGGTGACAGAGAACCACAGTGCCCGAACGAAGGTAGGAAGGAATTTTTGGTGCACATGTCTCCAAATCTTCGGCCAATGCAACTTGGGGTGTTTGAGTTCAATGACATTACGACTTATCCGTCGTTGCAGCCAAACATAAAAATCCTTCGCGCATGGTGGTCTCGTGCGCGGAAGCTCGTCTCTGATATAACTAAATTCCACGATAAATGTTGATACATGCGCAAAATGTGGTGTAATGTTGCCCACCGCTACCGGAGGTGTGAGGGACGCTGGAACTAGGAGATGCAGTAGGCGGGATGTAAGGGAATCACGCCCGCTACGCCATTGCTTGTACATAGTGACTAGAAGGAGCGCCGTCGCTCGGCAGTGAACATTCGTAAGTCCGAGTCCCCCCTTGTCCGTAGGGAGCGTGAGCGTTGTGTATCGCACCTTGAGGGGCGATCCAATCATCACAAAATAGCCTAGTGCTGATTGAAGTCGACGTCCGACCGTGAGTGGTAGGGGCAGGATCTGCGAAATATGCACCATTCGAGAAACCACATAAGTGTTCAGATATTCGACTCGCTGCAAAAGATCAAGGCACCGTAGGAGATGTTGTCGGACCATGGTACGTGTTGTCTGTAAAATACGTCGGTAGTTAACTGCCGCAGTATGTTTTACAGATGAGGTAAAGCCTATGCCGAGATAGCGGAATCGTTGCACATAAGGAAACGGACTGATTTCTTCCGGCGTAAGGCCCCTTCCAACCGGCATTGCTGTCGATTTGTTCATGTTCACTACACTACCCGCCGTCTCACTGTGGTCCAACAACAGGTCAAGGACCGTCTTCACCTCTTCTTCAGAACGAACGAGCAGCAGGAGGTCATCCGCATAGGCACGACATTTAAAGGTGTAGCCCCGCAGTTCCATCCCAGAAAGAGAATTTGTTAGCCTCCCAATTAATGGTTCCAACGCTATCGCGAACAGCAGCATCGAAAGAGGGCAGCCCTGGCGAATGGATCGTCGAATTTGGATGGGCCCTGCTATACGCCCATTAACCTGTACCAAGGATTGTGCGCCCCCATAAATCCTTCTAATGAGACCAGTAAAACGGTCTGGAAATCCCATTTGTTCCAGTACAGCGTACAGATAGTTGTGGTGCACCTTATCAAAAGCACTGTCAAAATCAACCGCCACCATCGCCGCTTTAAGCCGGCACTCCTCCGCCAGTGCTATCACATCACGGCATTCGCCAGTAGCTGTTTGCACATTCACCGATCCACCCGGTGTCGTCTGTTCTGGAGAGAGAACGCTACTAATTAACATACGACATCGGGACGCTAGCAACCGTGCAAAGATCTTATAGTCGGCATTAAGCAGGGTGATGGGGCGATAATGAGTGACCGTAATTCCTGGCTTCGGTTTATGTACTGGCACCAAGATGCCTTCCATAAAACCCGGTGGAATAGGTGCATCGGAATTTAACATCTCGTTGTACATTTCCGTCCATCGCGGTGCCATTTCGTTGCGAAATTCTCGATAAAATTCAGCAGGAAGTCCATCAATGCCTGGGGACCGATTCAACGCACCCTTTGCGATCGCATCATGTACCTCCTCACAGCTAATTGCTTCCAGTAAGGTTCCCGCGGCTTCCACCGTCAGTGTACGGGAGACGTACGTGGCTATACGTTCGAGGTCATCGACAGGGGCTGCTTCTTCCCGATAGATGTGTTGGTAATGGTCGACGAATGCAGAGACAATGTCCGCTTGACGCGTCACTCTTCGGTCTTCGCGGGTAATTAATTCCCGTACCAAAACGCGTCGTCGGTGCTTACGTTCATTCACGACGTGGTGCATGGAAGGAATCTCGTGCATTATCGTATCGTGACATCTGGCGCGCACCATGGTTCCCTGAAGATGTTTCCGAGCTAAAGCCACTAGTTTAGCTTTTATCCTTTTGCGTTCGATCCAGACGTCCTGTCCCGGCGGACCATCGTCCAGGTCGCGCAGCGCTGCAAAATAAAAGTCGGTCGTACGGCGGCGCCATTCTGCCATCTTCCTGCTATATGAGATGAACGTACGGCGAAGCGCCGGTTTAGCACAAGTCAGCCACCAATCAAGCTTCGTCGCATACCTTCCAACCCTTCGCTCGCACATCGTCCATGTCTCAAGGATCCGGTGACGGCATTCAGGATCATGTAGATATTGAATGTTTAATTTCCACGGGGCCTTACTGTTCCACACCTCTCTACGGGGAAGAAGCACCGTACAGATGTAAGCGCTGTGATCGGAAAATGCCAATGGCCAGCGTTCCGCGTCCTGGACATCATTTGCATGAGCGCGTGAGATATAAATGCGATCTAACCTGCTCGCCGAATGACTTGTCACATAGGTGTATCCCGGTGCATCTCCATGTCGTATTTCCCACTTGTCACTAAGTACAAGGTCGTTGACAACGATTCGCAACTCTTGGCTGATGTTTGTTTGCGGCCATTGGTCTTTCTGGCTGAGAACACAGTTGAAATCTCCACCAATTATTACACATTCATAACGTCCATGGAAAAGTGGGGCAATGTCTTCTGCATAAAATCGCGCCCTTTCCCGCCGCCGATTGTTTCCCGACGGTGCATAAAGATTGATGATGCGTGTCCCAAACGTCGTGAAAGCCATTCCCCTGGCCGACGGAAGGTAACACACGTTTTCCACTGGGAAGCCATCTCGCACGTAAACTGCTACCCCACTCCCATTGTGATCTCCATGTGACGAATAGGATTGGTAGCCTGCGATGTATGGGAGTGCAGCTATGTGGACTTCCTGCAGCAAAGCAATATCCACATCAGATGCCCAAATCGTTTCCTTCAGTAGGTGTATTTTGGCCGGTGAACGCACGTCATTTATATTTAATGTCGCAATACGGTTCGCATGGCGTTGAATCCCACTCTGTCGATGCGCAACACCATCTCCCTGCATCGGCGCTGGGGGCTGGGTTAGAAGACGTTCTCTCGCCCCTCTCCCTTCACCTTCAGCAATTATTAGGCCGTCTTCGTGAGTGCCGGCTGCCTCTGTATGACGTCCGGCGCCTCCTCAATATCGTCATACCACATCTTTGCAGGCAGTGATATATTCGTGTCCATTGCCACAGCATCTGCGTCTGGAGAGCCAACTGGTTGTGATTCCTCTTCAGCATCACCACGTCCCGGTACCGTCAATGTGACAGACCGCTGCGGGTCTGATCGAACAGTTTCCATTGTCTCATCCTGTTTCGTAGAAGCTGTTGTGTCGTCTTGGTCCACAGGCACATCGTCGTCGGGGCAAGGGGAATCATCCCTAGGAGATGTCGTGCGACGACGCCGTTTCCTCCTTTTCGGGGAACGTTGTTTGCGTGATCTTCCTTCCGTGTCCTCAGATTGTAGGGAATCACGGCTGCCCGACAGAAAAGCATCCGTAGGAACAGGAAGTGTTTCGAGTCCCATCGTTGTACTTGGCGGGAGTTCGGTCGAAACTGATGTTGTCGTCACAGAGTGCGTTACAGACGGAACAGCATCCGTAGTGGCTGGAACTGCTTCGTGTACGATCGGTGTGCTTGGTGGGAGTTCGGTCGCATCAGATGTTGTCGCCGTAGATTGTATGCTCGATGGAGCAGCATCCTCTGTCATCCCGACGTCTGCTACAAGGTTTCGGAGAGTGCCATCGTGATCTTCCACCAGGGCTGTGTCTTTTCGGTCATCAGCGGACGCAGTGAGGGCTTTGGCATAGGTGATCGGTAGTACTGTCATCGCCGGCGACGGCTCCCGCACATCTGAAGGCAGTTGCGTAAGCCGCCGTTGCATACAGTTCGACCTGAGGTGTCCCTCCTGGCCACAGCCAGAACATGTACGTGGTTGACCATCGTAAATCACCACCGCCCGACAACCACCAATTGTCAGATAGGACGGTACATGCTTCTGAAGATCAATAGTGATCTGTCGCACCCCGTTAAGAACTGGGTACGTGGCGAATTGTGTCCAGCGTTCTGCTGTGTGACCATGTACCGTGCCGTATGGCGTAAAAGCCTCGATAACTTCGTCAGCCGGGAGCTCAAATGGCAGCTCAAAAACACGTATTGTCCGTACACCCAGACCAGCATGTTCTACAGTTACCGTGCCGACATTCCCGTCACTATGGCAAAATCGGAGACCTGCTCTTGTCGCCTGTAGAATTCTCTCACACGCCGCGTCATTTACCATCTTAACATACACCGTGGGACTAACGATGGACAGATGAATTCCGACAATATCGTTTGGCGGTATCTTGACGTCCTATCGAATGAATCATTCCACTGCTAAAGCCTTTGGTCGTTCGTAGTCTTTGCAGAAATTGAATCGTAATGTAGTTTTCCTGTACTTGTTCGCCATGATCGTTGTTACTAGCCCGCGCGCAGACTAAGTCCACAAGTAAACAAACACTCGCACACGCGGAAGTATCGGACCTCCGCTAGCGCCGAACTGTCGAATCAGGAATTTAGTAAAGTAGCCGAAATTTATCTGACTTGAATGTTGCGCCTCAGAACGAACGAGACCTGATCACATCTGCGCTTGCCATCACGAATTCAGCAAGTTGATTGTCTCCAAGTCCAACGGTATTAGTCGCAAAGCTGCTAGCATGAGAGTCTTGCCTCTTCTTCCTTCGAAATCCAACAGCCAAGAGACTTCTACTTCCGATCCTAGAAACAGAACTCAAAACTCTGCTACTTGCTTCCTGAGCTCCCCCTAGGCTCCGCGTAAGAAGACGCGTACGGCAGTTTGCTAGTCAATCACGTACAACTGATCCGCCAAACAGGTAAAATACGGAAACTTCCTGGCAGATTAAAACTGTGTGCCGGACGGAGACTCGTACTCGGGACCTTTGCCTTTCGCGGGCAAGTGCTCTACCAACTGAGCTACCCAAACACGACTCACGCCCCGTCCTCACAGCTTTGCTTCTGCCACGAAGTTTCATATCAGCGCACACTCCGCTGCAGAGTGAAAATCTCATTCTGGAAACATCCCCTAGGCTGTGGCTAAGCCATGTCTCCGCAATATCCTTGCTTTCAGGAGTGCTAGTTCTGCAAGTTTCGCAGGAGAGCTTCTGTAAAGTTTGGAAGGTAGGAGACGAGGTACTGGCAGAAGTAAAGCTGTGAGGATGGGGCGTGAGTCGTGTTTGGGTAGCTCAGTTAGTAGAGCACTTGCCCGCGAAAGGTAAAGGTCCCGAGTTCGAGTCTCGGTCCGGCACACAGTTTTAATCTGCCAGGAAGTTTCATATCAGCGCACACTCCGCTGCAGAGTGAAAATCTCATTCTGGAGGTAAGAGACTGTTTCCAGTTCTTGTTCCACTCTCCGTTAAATTTCTGAGACTAGCCAACGGGGCAGAGAAAAGCCGACTTTCCGTCATCACCTGCTAACGAAATCGCGTGGAAATGTTGTAAGGAAGATCGCGTAGAGAGAACAGACGGTCAGGAGCAAGAGAGACAGTAGATGTTTGCGTAACCCACTCTTCTGACGCTAGTTTGATGCAGAATTTTAATCCTTTTAGAGGGTATCCTGCCGTGAGAAGTACAAAACTGCTTCTCTTTCCACTATCTAACTCGAGGCTTTCCCGAGCATCTAAAGAGAAGAGACATTCGTTCAGCCGATCCGGTCGTGGTGCCGTAAATTCGGCCCGTCAAAAAGAATCAATAAGACAAGCAGAAGGGGCCTATCTAAGTTTGTGCCTAGTGTCGTCGTCGTCACGTAGCTTGGCACCTGCAAGACGTCTCCGAAGCCGCCGCACACCTCCAGAGAAACATCTTCCATGGTCTGGCAGGAACCATCATAGTACGGTGTCACTGACGGAGCGACATCCGGGCCATTACAAACTTTTCTTCACGAGGACTCGCACCAGATATGGCCTGACTCATAGGTGAAATCGTAATCCAGCAGTAAATAAGAATTCATTCGCTCATACCAAGTAATATATGTTCATACTCGGTCTAGGCAACGAAAACTATCTATATTAAAATCAGAGGACTGGCTGGGGAAATCTCATTCATTGATCTCATGCAGGTCCTTCCGATAATAATCGTGGTCTTGCCTGCTCCCTTCCTATTACAGGGGGCGAAAAGTAAACGAACAGCATAAGCAGAGGTTGTAATGTCCCAGCAGGCAATTAGTTGGGCCCTTTCACTGTAACTCTTTCTATTTGATAACTAACGTAGTACTCGATGCACGCGTACACTCTATGGTCTGTAAAGTTTTTTTTAATCGAATTTTTATGTTGTTGACAGATTGCAACATCTCAATTGTTCACGGCAATTAAGGCTGTGTGTATGACCAAAAAGCGATTCTGGTAGCTGGAGTCAGCGGTCTTTGTAAATTCTTCCTTTTGAGTTCTTGTGGTGATATTTCGATTAAAATTTAGTTTCTTAACACATATTTCTGCGTAAGTCAAATACCAGATTTCATAGATTTAGCTTTCACAAAAATCTTCATTCTCTACATTCTCTATTTCAACCCCATACGGGTTGAATTACGACAAAACAATGATGGACGCGTTTTCTATTTCTAACCCAGAAGCCTAATAAATATTTTCAGAGATTTACCTACAAAAACATAGTGAACGCATTATTGTGGCCAAGATAGAAACGAAGCCCACGCCTACTACAGTAGTATAAGTTTATATATCTGCAGATGATGCAGAAATTGATTAAATGTATGATGAGATAAAATAAATTATTCAGGTAGTGAAGGGAGACGAAAATTTGATAGTCATGGGTGACTGGAATTCAAGAGTAGGAAAAGGGAGAGAAGGAAACATAGTAGGTGAATATGGATTGGGGGTAAGAAATTAAAGAGGAAGCCGTCTGGTAGAATTTTGCACAGAGCATAACTTAATCATAGCTAACACTTAGTTCAAGAATCATGAAAGAAGGTTGTATACATGGAAGAATCCTGGAGATACTAGAAGGTATCATATAGATTATATAATGGTAAGACAGAGATTTAGGAATCAGATGTTAAACTGTAAGACATTTCCAGGGGTAGATGTGGACTCTGAGCTCAATCTATTGGTTATGAACTGTAGATTAAAACTGAAGAAACTGCAAAAAGGTGAGAATTTAAGGAGATGGGAACTCGATAAATTGACTAAACCAGAGGTGGTACTGAGTTTCAGGGAGAGCGTAAGGGAACAATTGACAGGAATGGGGGAAAGAAATACAGTAGAAGAAGAAATGGTAGCTTCGAGGGATGAAGTAGTGAAGGCAGCAGAGGATCAAGTAGGTAAAATGTCGAGAGCTAGTAGAAATCCTTGGGTAACAGAAGAAATATTGAATTTAATTGATGAAAGGAGAAACTATAAAAATGCAGTAAATGAAGCAGGCAAAAAGGAATACAAACGTCTCAAAAATGAGATCAACAGAAAGTGCAAAATGGCTAAGCAGGAATGACTAGAGGACAAATGTAAGGATGTAGAGGCTTATCTCACTAGGCGTAAGATAGATACTGCCTACAGGAAAATTAAAGAGACCTTTGGAGAAATGAGAGCCACTTGTATGAATATCAAGCGCTCAGAAGGAGACCCAGTTCTAAGCAAGGAAGGGAAAGCAGAGAGGTGGAAGGAGTATATAGAGAGTCTATACAAGGGCGATGTACTTCAGGACAATATTATAGAAATGGAAGAGGATGTAGATGAAGATGAAATGGGAGGTACGATACTGCGTGAAGAGTTTGATAGAGCACAGAAAGACCTGAGTCGAAACAAGGCCCCGGGAGTAGACAACATTCCATTGGAACTACTGACGGCCTTGGGAGAGCCAGTCCTGACAAAACTCTACCATCTGGTGAGCAAGATGTATGAAACAGGCGAAATACCCTCAGACTTCAAGAAGAAAATAATAATTCCAATCCCAAAGAAAGCAGGTGTTGACAGATGTGAAAATTACCGAACTATCAGTTTAACAAGTCACAGCTGCAAAATACTAACACGAGTTCTTTACAGACAAATGGAAAAATTGGTAGAAGCCGACCTCGTGGAAGATCAGTTTGGATTCCGTAGAGATGTTGGAACACGTGAGGCAATACTGACCCTACGACTCATCTTAGAAGCTAGATTAAGGAAGGGCAAACCTACGTTTCTAGCGTTTGTAGACTTAGAGAAAGCTTTTGACAATGTTGATTGGAATACTCTCTTTCAAATTCTGAAGGTGGCAGGGGTAAAATACAGGGAGTGAAAGGCCATTTACAATTTGTACAGAAACCAGATGGCAGTTATAAGAGTCGAGGGGCATGAAAGGGAAGCAGTGGTTGGGAAGGGAGTGAGACAGGGTCGTAGTCTATCCCCGATGTTATTCAATCTGTATATTGAGCAAGCAGTAAAGGAAACAGAAGAAACATTCAGAGTAGGTATTAAAATCCATGGAGAAGAAATAAAAACTTCGAGGTTCGCCGATGAGGTTGTAATTCTGTCAGAGATAGCAAAGGACCTGGAAGAGCAGCTGAACGGAATGGACAATGTCTTGAAAGGAGGATACAAGATGAACATCAACAAAAGCAAAACGAGGATAACGTAATGCAGTCGAATTAAGTCGGGTGATGCTGAGGGAATTAGATTAGGAAATGAGACACTTAAAGTAGTAATGGAGTTTTGCTATTTGGGGCGCAAAATAACTAATGAGGTCAAAGTAGAGAGGATATAAAATGTAGACTGGCAATGGCAAGGAAAGCGTTTCTGAAGAGGAGAAATCTGTTAACATCGAGTATAGATTTAAGCGTCAGGAAGTCGTTTCTGAAAGTATTTTATGGAGTGTAGCCATGTATGGGAGTGAAACATGGAGGATAAACACTTTGAACAAGAGGAGAACAGAAGCTTTCGAAATGTGGTGCTACAGAAGAATGCTGAAGATTAGATTGGTAGATCACATAACTAATGAGGAGGTATTGAACAGAATTGGGGAGAAGAGGAATTTGTGGCACAACTTGACAAGAAGAAGGGACCCATTGGTAGGACATATTCTGAGGCATCAAGGGATCACAATTTTAGCATTGGAGGACAGCGTGGAGGGTAAAAATCGTAGAGGGAGACCAAGAGATGAATACACTAAGCAGATTCAGAAGGATGTAGGTTGCAGTAGGTACTGGGAGATGAAGAAGCTTGCACAGGATAGAGTAGCATGGAGAGCTGCATCAAACCAGTCTCAGGACTGAAGACCAATTTTCACAGTTCTAGCTTAAAAATTGTCATAATTGCAACTTGTTTCAAAAACTTTCCATCCCCTATTTCACCCTCTTGGGGGTGGAATTTTGAACAATCTCTTATTAACCGACCAACGGCTGCTCCAAATTTCAAGTTTCTATCCTTAGCGATTTGCCCTGGGCGATGGTAAGTCAGTGAATTAGTCAGGCCCTATTTCACTCCATTAGATGCTCAATTCCCAAAAATACTGGACCACGTAATTTTCAAAATGTTTTCATAATGAAATGTTTTCTCAAAACACTCCATCCCCTACTTCTACCCCCCCCCCCCCCTTAGGGGTTGAATTTCTAAAAACTCTGAAACACTTTTTCTTTAAATTTGTAACAGAGAAGGGAAATATAAATTTTCATAGACGTGGCTTTAAAATTTCAATAGAAATTATTTAATAATGACTTATTTTCAGACAAATTCACCCACTGTTTCATCCCCATAGGGGTTAAATTTCGAAAAAAGTTTAAGTACGTATTTCTTTATTTTTGACCGAGAAACCAAGTACTAATTTTCGTAGTTCTAGGTTTCAAAATTGCCTTAATAGCGACATATTTTCAAACAACCTTTCATCCTCCATTTCTCACCCTTAGGGCGGAATTTCGAAATATCCTTTCTTAAACGACGCCTATGGAAAAGACCAACAGCCTAACTAAATTTCAAGTTTCTATCCGTAGCTGTTTGGGCTCGGCGATGATGAGTCTGTCAGTCAGTCAGGACATTTCCCTGTGTATTTAGAGATTTTACTCTGTTTGATATGGTATTTCCCATCTTATTCGTTATATGTCGATTAAAGCAAGAGTTATACAAAATAATCTCTAATTATTTAATATGAATTCGGAAATGAGAGTACAATGAAAGACATGATGTGATTGACAGTGTATACAGCGGTGATAAAAATTGTGGGATAGCGATATGCGCATATACAGATGGCGGTAATCTCGCGTACACAAGGTATAAAAGGGCAGTGCATTGGCCGCGATCATGATCGCATGACGGAAATTCAAAATGGCTCTGAGCGCTATGGGACTTAACATCTGAGGTCATGAGTCCCCTAGAACTTAGAACTACTTAAAACCTAACTAACCTAAGGACATCACACACATCCATGCCCGAGGCAGGATTCGAACCTTCGACCGTAGCTGTCACGCGTTTACAGACTGAAGCGCCTAGAACCGCTCGGCCACTTCGGCCGGCTGACGGAAATTAACTGACTTTGAACATAGACTGGTAGTTGGAGCCAGACGCATGGGACACTAGATGTGGGAAATCGTTAGGGAATTTAGTATTCTGATGTCAATTGTGTCAGGAGTGCACCGAAAATAGCACATTTCAGGCATTACTTCTCGCCGTGGACAACGCAGTGGCCGACGAATTTTGCTTAATGAGTGAGATCAGTGGCGTTTCCGTAGAGCTGTCAGTGCTAAGAGAAAAGCAACACTGCGTGAAATAAACGCAGAACGTGGGATGTACGACGAACATACCAACTAGGACAGTGCGGCGAAATTTGGCGTTAATGGACTATGGCAGCACACGGTCGACGCAGTATCGCCTGCAACGCCTTTTCTGGGCTCGTGATCATGTTGGTTGGACCCTAGACGAATGCTAAACTGTAGCCTGATCAGATGAATCCCGATTTTAATGGGTAATATCTGATGGTAGGTTTCAGACCCCCGAAACCGTGGACCCAAGTTATCAACAAAACGCTGTGCTAGCTGATGGTAGCTCATTAATAGTTCGGGCTGTGTTCATATGGAATGGACTTGGTCCTCCGGTCCACATATACCGATCATTGACTGGAAATGCTTGCTTTCGGCTGCTCGGGGACCATTTGCAGCCATTCATGGACTTCATATTCCCAAACAACGACGAAATTTTTATGGATGACAATAAACCAAGTCACTGGGCCAAAATTTATCGCACTTGGTTTGAAGAACGTTATGGACAATGCGAGCGAACGGTTTGGTCACGCAGATCGTCCGCCATGTATTCCGTCGAATATTTGTGGGACTTCATCGAGAGGTCATTTCGCGCACAAAATCCTGCACCGGCATCACTTTCGCAATTATGGACGGCTGTAGAGGAAACATAGCTCTATAGTTCTGCATGGTACTTCCAACGACTTGTTGAGTTTATGCTACGTCGAGTTGATGCACTACGCGGGGCAGAAGGAAGTATGACAAGATGTTAGGACGTATTTCATGACTTTTGCTACACCAATGTATTTAAATAAAATATTACAACTGGTCGCTTTTAACAATGTGGTATGCACTCATATGTTCCCATCTTCATAACAGTAACATATTGATTTACTGCTGTCCTATTTATTTTTAACCGGTTATTTTTCTGCGCGATATTTATGCCATGTTTGACTGATAATTGTTGCTTTCAACATTAAAACTACTGTTGTTGTAGGGTATGTATCGTTTGTGAAACAGTGTATGATACAGCATTATTGGCCAGATTAAAATTAGAAAAAAAGACAGTTACACCTACACCCGCAGTTGAACTCTCCAACTCTAGTATTTTAAAGAAAAACTCTAGCCTCTGCACTGACTGTTCAGAACAGCTACACGATATTCAGTGAAGGTATTTAAACGACGTCTCTTAACATTCGTTCTTGTACCTTCACCCACGTAATCCATAATAATTATATTGTTCCGGACATTGTTCTGCCTTCTGTATGGTGACCCCAAAGGGGAACCCCTTTTGTATCCCAGAAGAAACATTGGCCATAATTCTTTCAGAAGATGAAATCAGTTTCGCCTGTTTTGGTAGGGAGCCTCATTATGATTTGGCTGTTGTTTTGTTTGTTAAGTGACATGGTAGACTCACATCGTGTCCACCAGTAACCAATCATAGTACAAAATTGTTGGTACGCCTTGGCAAGTTCAAGGGCATCTAGTCGACACTTGCCTCTAACTATGCATTCTACATAATCTGCATTACACCCATTACAAGCATGTTATAAGAACATGTTATAAGAAGTCTTACATTTAAAACAGAATAAAAAATATATGTCATAAAAAAGTGGGAACAGTAATAGCAGTACAAGAAAAAAGTTATTTTCGCTCATGAAAATTAGAACAGTTGTAACCTCCCCACTATATTTTGCTTGTATCTGAAATTTAGCCCAACCTCACCTCCCACTCTACAAAAATCTACGTATTACAAAAAATATGTCCCCATAAACTGTTATCGAAGCTAAACTCGTGTGATAACCTTTGACCAAACAGAACCTAATTTGAACTGAACTGTAAATGTTCAGACACCATTGTTGGAGATTTCTTGAAAGTACAACAGCAAATAGCAAGCAGGCAGCGGCTAAGCTAGCTTTCTATTTCTAAATAAAATTTCCAAACTAAATTCAAACGCTGAGATGTGATGGGGAGAGTAACTATTCCTATGAAATTATATTCCAAGACAAGATTTTAGAATGAAGTATGCATTCGAAAAGACCGAGTAAAACTTCGCCTGATGTACACACTTAACATACGTCCAAACAGTACTATAGTTAACAATCTGAACAACGACTTAAAAAGGATACAATGTTAACAGAGAATTTCTATAAAAACCGATCACATGAATTAGTTGATAGGTTAATGCATGACTCAGTGGAATGGGGTAGTCTTTCCCTTTGCTCTGAGCAAGTTTAGCTGGCAGTAATCATTCCTAGCTGCATAGTGCTGCAGTCTTACCTCAGACTTCTTCTCTTCAAAAACAATGACATTACGTCCATCACCTAACACACTTTATTCAACTAAGAAAGTATCAGACTGCGCAAAGGCAAAGACTGTGGCACGTCAAGACCAAAGATTGTTTAACAGTGAAGTAACTTGCTCACCCTCTGACATGAACATCGACAACATACAAAAACCAAAATGACATGACCACGTTACACAGTAACAACATACAAAAACCAAAATGAGAAGACCACCTAACACAGTAAAGACAAATACACGCACGTGGAGTGCTTCCAACAATGGCCATACGCTCTTTGAAGAGGGTGAAACATTGCCTGACAAAAAAAGTTAAGCACCCTGAAGACATGGTTGGTAGTCAGTGTAATTTCGTGTACACACACACACACACACACACACACACACACACACACACCATCGTTGGATATGGGAATGATCAGAACTACAATTCTTTGTGACAGAACGGCCGGAAACGTTTTTTTTTCATGCATGATGTTGTTACCAGACCTGGTAGAGTATATAACGGGCGTTAACACCGTCAGGTGTTGAATGATCAATCGTGTCAGAACGTTATTAGGTACCAGACAGAGTTTGAAAAGGGCCACATTGCTGATCTTCATTTGGACGGATGGCCGAATCGTACAATATCCAGATTTGTCGGACATTCGGATGTGACAATAAACCGATGTGGGACTGCATGGGAATTTTTAGGGGAGGCATTCACATCGTGAAGGTTCCGGTCGACCATATCTGAGCATCACAAGCGAGGACTGCCGAATCGTAACTCGTTCAAATCTGCCAGTGCCATCAGAGGACAAGTAATGGATTGCCTTCAACTCTCTGTGTCATCCTTCACCATTGGTTGCAGACTAGCAGCAGACGGACTGGGGAATAAACTATCACCCGACACGTAGATTATCTGTAACACCACAAGCAGACTGCTGCGTTCGGAGTGGTGTTGGGACGGGGACACGTGGACTGCTGATGAATGGCGTCGTCGTCTTCAACACCGAATCGCAATTTGCGTTACCCTGGATGACCATCGTTAGCAACTCCGGTTGCAACCTGGGAAGAGATACCACTCTTCCATTGTTTTGGAGAGGCGCAGCAGTGTCACTGGCGGCGTCATGAATTTGGGAGGCATCGGGTATGAGTTCAGGCCACTGTTGGTAGTGACTGAGGCAACTCTGACGACACGTTACGCCACGGACATCCCGCGTCCTCATCTGTTGCCTCTCAAGCGACAGAATCGTGGTGCCAGTTTTCAACAGGACAATGCTCGCCCACTCACGGCTCGTGTCTCTAAGAACTGTACTCCTGTGGCCAATATACATGGACCCAAGATAGAAAATAGGAGTGATACGCTGAATTACAGACGCATATCACTAACATCGATTTGCAATAGGATTTTGGAATGCATACTATGATAGAACTTATGAATTACATCGAAGAAAACGATTTATTGACAAATTGCCAACATGGATTGCAAATAACATCGTTCTTGTGAAAGCAACTGGCTCTTTATTCTCACGATGTAATGAGTGTTATCGACGGAAGACTTTTGACACCGTTCCTCACAATCGACTTCTAGTGAAATTGCGTGCCTATGGAGTACCGTCTCAGTTATGCAGCCGGATTCGTGATTTCCTGAGGTAGTAGTAATTGACGGGAACACATCGAGTAAAGCAGAAGTAATATCCCGCGTTCCCCAAGTAAATGTTATAGGTCCTCTGGTGTTCCTGACGTACACAAACGATTTAGGAGGCAATCCGAGCAGCCCTCTTTGTTTCCAGATGATGCAGTCTTGTAAATTCATCAGATGATCAAAACTATTTAGACATGTTATCTGTATGATACGAAATGTGTCAATTGACTCTAAATAACGAAAAGTATGAAGTTATCCACATGAGTACTAAAAGAAATGTGCTCAATTTCAGTTCAACTCTACATCACACAAATCTAAAGGCTGTAAATTCAACTGAATACTTAGGAATTACAATTACGAATAACTTAAACTAGAAAAACCACGTAGGTAATGTTGTGGGGAAAGCAAACCGAAGATAGCGATTTATTGTCAGAACTCTTGGAAAAATCTACTAATGACACTGCTTACACTAAGCTTGTCCGCCCTCTTCTGGAGCATTATTTTTTTTATTTTTGACTCAATTAGTATTTTATGATACAATAATTACCGGTTTCGGCTTTCAAAGGCCATCTTCTGCAATAGAGAACAGGAAAGCTTAAATTGAGATCTGAACCAAGTGCAATTACTCTTTTGGAGTGCTGCTGAGAGGTTTCGTACGAGACAGGATTGACGGAGGTTATCTGAAAAGTTCTTAAGAAGAGCAATTCATTCTATATTATCACGAAATAGGAGAGAGACTGCTACGTATATGATACGCCAATTGGGGTGGTAGCCATTGAAACACTGCAGTTTTTCTTTACGGCAGGACCTTCTCACGAAATTTAAATCAGCAACTTTCTCCTCAGAATATGAAAATATTTTGTTAGCGCCCTTCTATATAGAGAGAAATGATCATCAAAATAAGAGAAATAAGAGCTCGTATAGAAAGATTTAAGTGCTCATTTTTCGCCGCTCGCTGTTCGATAGTGGAACGGTAAGCAAATAGCTAGAAGATGATTCGATGAACCCCATGCCAGGCACTTTACTGTGGATTGCAGAGTGATAATGTAGATGTAGATCTCTAGGTATGCACTCAATGGAACATGAGTGGGACCAGCTGGGATGTCAACTCCGTCCCAGCGGCAGTATCCAGGATATAAAGGACCAGTTACAACAGTTTTGGGTCAGCTTGCCTCAGGACAGGATGTCACCCTTGTCAACTGAACCACCGGCTGCACCCAGGTCAGAACGGGTGCAATCTCATACTGATAACTGGGATCGTACTGGCAAGATCTTTGTAAATTGGACTCGATTGTGTAGTGACTGAAATATAAGTAATGTCATATACCCTTTCAACACATTAAATTTCTTCCGTTCCTCCTTCCCTTCTGTGCGCTTCGCTTTCTTCGTCAGGCCGTGTACACTAAGGAGAAAAGAAAAAGAAAAAGGAAATGACGACGCACCACGGAGGAATTATCCGAATGGGATGGAAATCGGTAGATGTGACGTATGGGTATAGATATACAGACAAACTGTATAGATATACAGACAAACTAATGATCACAATTTCATAAAAATTGGTCCTTATTCAAGATAAAGGCTTCGAAAAAGTTTCACGAACTGAACAAGTCAATAACGCGTAGGTCCACCTCTGGATCTTAATCAACCAGTTCTTCGGCTTGGCGCTGATTGGCAAAGTTGTTGGATGTACTCCTAAGGAATGTCGTGCCAAATTCTGTCCAATTGGCGAGTTGGACTGTCAAAAACCCGAGCTGGTTGAATGGCCCTGCCCAAAATGCTCCAAATGTCCTCAATTGAGGAGAGATCCGGCAACCTTGCTAGCCAAGCTAGAGTTTGGGAACGCCGGATACAAGCAGTGTAAACTCTCGGCATGTGCAAGTGGGCCTCATCATGCGGAAATGCAAGCGCAGGATGGCTTACCATGAAGCGCATCAAAACGGGACGTAGAATATCATCGACGTATCTGTGTGCTGTAAGAGTGGCGCGGATGACAAACAAAGGGGTCCTGCTATGGAAAGAAAAGTGACCCCAGACCATCACTCCCGGTAGTCAGGCTATGTGGCGGGCGACAGTCAGCTTGGTATCACACCACTGTCCGGGACGTTACAAGATACATCTTCGGCCTGGAATCTCATTGACTGGCTCTGAGCACTATGGGACTTAACATCTGTGGTCATCAGTCCCCTAGAACTTCAGAACTACTTAAACCTAACTAACCTTAGGACATCACACACATCCATGCCCGAGGCAGGATTCGAACCTGCGACCGTAGCGGTGACGCGGTTCCAGACCGAAGCGCCTAGAACCGCACGGCCACACTGGCCGGCTCATTGACTGGAGTAGAATTTTCTTCAGTCAGCCACGAAGACAAGAGAAGGCGTGTCTGAAGACGTCGCGGACAGTGGTGGGGTGCTAACCTGACTGCCACCAGCCACACGTACTGACAACCTGGAGTGATGATCTGGGCTGCCGTTTTCATTTCATGACGGGACCACTCTGGTTGTCATCAGCGGCATCTTTACAGTACAGCGGTACGTCGACGGTATTCTGCGCCTGTTTTGTTCTCCTTCATGGCAAGCCATCCTGGACTTACATTCCAGCATGATACTGTTCGCCGTAAATGGAGAGAGTTTGTTCTGCTTTTGTTCGTGCTTGCCAAACCCTACCTCGGCCAGATAGGTCGCCAGATCTCTCCCTCAATTGAGAACAACTGGAGCACTATGGACACGGCCCTCCATCCATCTGGGGGTTTTGACAATCTAACGCTTCAGGCCGGCAGAATTTGGTACGATATTTCTCCGGAGGACGTCCAATAACGCTATCAGTCAATTCGAAGACGAATAACTGCTTGCATGTGAGCCACAATTGGACGAACGGTTTACTGACTCAGTCAGTTTGTGGAACTCTTTCTCTTAAATAAATCATCCAATATGTCTGTAATTGTAATCGCCGGCCGGAGTGGCCGAGCGGTTCTATGCGCTACAGTCTGGAACCGCGTGACCACTACGGTCGCAGGTTCGAATTCTGCCTCGAGCGTGGATGTGTCTGATGTCCTTAGGTTGGTTAGGTTTAAGTAGTTCTAAGCTCTAGGGATCTGATGACCTCAGAAATTAGGTCCCATAGTGCTCAGAGCCAATAATTTTTTTTCTGTACATGTATGTCACATCTATCGCTATCTGTTTGCCCCAGGACAAGAGGTGCTGTCCTTACGCTAGAGGTGTACGTGGTGAGATGCAGAACACACTGTGCGAGGGCAGCTGGCATCTGGCTCGTAGGAGGGAGGCGCGGCCGGGAACGCAGGCGGCGGAAGCCAGGCGGGCGCACAGTATCCGCGGCCGGCGCCCCTGCTCCTGATGGGCAATGCGTTACACGGAGTGGGCCGCCCTCGCTGGCGCATAACTGCGCCGCCCATTAGCTATGATAATTGGCGGCCGTCCGTCATCGCCAGCGTCGACACCGGAGATGCAGGGATTACGACCGCTCCGGCTACGGGCTGGGCGGGCTGGTGTGGGGAGCTCGCTCGTGTCATTGTCGGCGCTCCTTGCTGCCGCGCGCAGCACCTCTCGTGAATGTGCTCGGGCCCGCCGGGGCGGATGCGTGTCGCGCCGGCGGAACGCGCCGTTACTCGAAACAGATAGTTAACTGATACTGGCCGGCAACCGGGCTGGCGTCCCTGCACGGCCGCCAGCGGAGGCTACACGCGGTTTCCCGGTTATAACTGCCCACGTCGTGCTGTGCTGACTCCACTGTAGCTTGAATGGATTTTTAAGTTTGTTTTATATGCCCGACTTCTAATTTCACCACACCAGTCTCCAGGGTTGAGCAGTTATTGCCCGATGACGACACGCAATACAGTTTGTTAAAGCGGAGTTCGCCGTTATTAATTATGTTTTTAGATTTAATTTTATTACTCGTACAGGGACTCAACGTTCCTTTGTTTAACAGCGAGTCGTCGAAATAAGTATGAAATACTAATGTCTTTGCAATACATTATGTCGACTATTGAGTTACAGTTCGTACATATTTTGCCATTTTAGAGAAGAGAAACCTTAAGCGCTTCTGCTTCTATAGTCTCAGTATCAAATGTTCACTAATTTCAATTTACTTCCTACCTCAGTTCAGTATTTAACACAAATTATATATCAATATCATTTCAGAGATATTACGTCGGTTCCACACTAACGGAATAACACGTAATTGTCATTTAACATAACTTTTATTAATAATCCTTTTTCTTATGACGTAAATGTTAATGAGTGATCACTATCTAGGAGGAAAGAGGGATTGATCCTAATCATGAGATAATAGCTTTTAATGAGCCCGCAATCGTTAATTAAATAAAAAGTCACGTTCAAGGATGATATGCGAACAACTTTCGTTACGTCCGTTTTCACGTATCTGTCAAAACTAATCCTGTCACCCACAATTCAAATTAACACTGACGTTAACCCCTTTTGTCGGAACATCGGATCGTAACTATAATGTGAAAGTTTATTATAGTCCCCGAATTAATTCCTTTCAGATACGCGCACGACCGAACAGCAGAACGGAACACAAACGACTTGTTTTAACAACCGAACAACGCAATGACGTTACAATACGACAATGTCCGCCCAGTGAACATCTCTTTGACTTTATCTTCTCTACTCTGCTTCATTAAATTATTCCTAATTACAATTTATTCAGCTATTTAACGAAAACATCTAACAAAAAATAAAATAAATTTATCCCAACCTAAAAGATCCGTTATACGGTGACACAGCTGTTTCAGTGCTGGCTCATCTGCTACCAGTCTCAAAACACAGCTGCGACAGATAGGGGACGAACATCAAACTTTCTAACGAATTAAAATTATGTGCTGGACTGTGTCTCGAACTTGGAACCTTTTCCTTTCGCGAAGTTCACTGCATACCTGGCGGGAGTGGTATTTCCGAAAGATATTGTGGAGAAATGGCTCTGCCACGGCCTAGGCTAAGGTTTTTTTCTTTGTTGTATACGACTTCATACACAACGGCAGAGAGAGGTGGGCTACACAGTGGTGTGGCAACTGTCGTCGTAGGAAAGCTGGGCAGGAGCAGGAAAGACCAGCGAACAAGTTTCATTGATGGACAGAATGACTAAATTGACTCTGGCACGCTTCGGATTTTTTGACTTGAGGCAGAGTCCCTACACAAAGGACAAAGTAATCGGTATCGACACGTGTTATACACGTCCACTCCCGAGAATAATAACAAAAAAGTTATAAATGGTTATCGATACCGTATTGCAGACGATCATTGCTTACGCACAACTTAGTTACATTAAAGCATCTCACCAAACAAAAACTCAGTGACAGACCACATTCGACACCAAACCACGCCTTGTCTTCGCCACAGAACACGCAAGAGTACGTAGTCAAAAAGCAAGTGCTAGCGTCCCTTGAGAGCGGGCAGAACTTTGGTTGGCTCGTTTATCCTGAAGTCAAAGCCTGCTTGAGTTAAGCTTACAGATAAACCTCCAAAGATAACAAGTGTTGTAGTCGATACTGGGTACCATAGGCAGAAGACAACATAGACTGCGGACGCACCAATCTCTGTCATGTTGATGCTTGAAACCAAAATCTAAGTCACGTGACTCGGGGCATCAAGCTAAACTCGTTGCAGCAAGACGAATCTCTGTCATTGCACGCTATGCGTAGTGGAGCTGACACTTTTTCTCTTTTATACCTGAAACCTAGCATACTTTTTTAACAATAAAATGACTTCCGGTACTGCTAATATACGCTGTGTACTTGTACAGTTAACTTAATTTTTCCGAAATTCCTAATATTAATGCTAAGATTATCGTTATTACACATGGCTAATTGAAAGATATTAGCAGCTGTTTTCATAAACGACAGAATTACTGTTATTTGGTGAATGCCTGTTTTCTTTGCACTATCAGTTGACATTCACCACTTCCAACACAGTAGAAGGCCAGCTATAGGTTCGGCAGGCAGCATTAATTTTCTGACGATTCCTCAGCAATATGTATAAATGTTTTATTACGCTTTTATAAGAATTCCAAAACAAGCGTTTGTATTTTATGTCTCTTGCTTAATCCAGTGCAGATACCAAAACAATGGACATAATACATTAAAAAATAATTGAAAAACACTAGTTTGCTTTTGTTCTACAGCAGAGCTGTTCTACTGTAGAAGAAAAGAAAACTAGCGGATTTCATTTATTAGCCGGCCGGAGTGGCCGAGCGATTCTAGGCACTAAAGTCTGGAACCGCGTGAACGCTACGGTCGCAGGTTCGAATCCTGCCTCGGGCATGGATGTGTGTGATGTCCTTAGGTTAGTTAGGTTTAAGTAGTTCTAAGTTCTAGGGGACTGATGACCTCAGCAGTTAAGTCCCATAGTGCTCAGAGCCATTTGAATTTTTTTATTTATTATAATATTGTTCTACCAAGAGCCGACAGAAGATTCAGTTAACATAAAAAAAATTGCAGAGAATTCCTGTAGTGAGTTACATATTAACGTTAGTCTTTCATCGAGTTTTACATCTAAGAATCAACACGCATTCAAATTTTCATATCATGGAAATATCTTTGCTAGTATTTTAAAATAGTTCACGTTTACAACTAAGACGTTGGTTAATTACCTAATGGGATACAAAACAAGACCTATCTGAGCATATGTGAAGGTCATTACTTCCGCTTCTAGTAGAAAGAACAATATTTGATCTGCATAAAAAAACTGTGCACTATAAATGCATAGTGACGCACTCGGCTTCGTGCCCCGAGTCACGTGACTTCGGTGTTTGTTTCAATAAATAGACGTCATGCGCTGTCTATGTTGGCTATGGTGTATGCTGGGCACAGAACTATCCGTGCAGTAATCCTGCGATAACTATTACGTGGAGTAATTAAAATATAGAAATAGTAAAGCTAAATAGAAATAAAAACTTTGAGGTTCGCCGATAACATTGTAATTCTGTCAGAGACAGCAAAGGACTTGGAAGAGCAGTTGAACGGAATGGACAGTGTCTTGAAGGGAGGATATAAGATGAACATCAACAAAAGCAAAACGAGGATAATGGAATGTAGTCGAATTAAGTCGGGTGATGTTGAGGGTATTAGATTAGGAAATGAGACACTTAAAGTAGTAAAGGAGTTTTGCTATTTGGGGAGCAAAATAACTGATGATGGTCGAAGTAGAAAGGATATAAAATGTAGACTGGCAATGGGAAGGAAAGCGTTTCCGAAGAAGAGAAATTTGTTAACGTCGAGGATGGATTTAAATGTCAGGAAGTCGTTTCTGAAAGTATTTGTATGGAGTGTAGCCATGTATGGAAGTGAAACATGGACGATAAATAGTTTACACAAGAAGAGAATAGAAGCTTTCGAAATGTGGTGCTACAGAAGAATGCTGAAGATTAGATGGGTAGATCACATAACTAATGAGGAGGTGTTGAGTAGGATTGGCGAGAAGAGAAGTTTGTGGCAGAACTTGACTAGAAGAAGGGATCAGTTGGTATGACATGTTTTTAGGCATCAAGGGATCACCAATTTAGTATTGGAGGGCAGCGTGGACGGTAAAAATCGTAGAGGGAGACCAAGAGATGAATACACCAAGCAGATTCAGAAGGATGTACGTTGCAGTAGGTTCTGGGAGATGAAAAAGCTTGCGCAGGATAGAGTAGCATGGAGAGCTGCACAAGCCAGTCTCAGGACTGAAGACCACCACAACAACAACAACAACAACAACAACAACAAAGCTAAATATTGAAAGTTGCTATTTAACAGACAACTTTCACCAGAACTGAAATTGCACCACTGACAAAAACAACATGCAATGATATTCTCTCACCCGTGGATGAATGAGAACTAGTGAAGTATTCCCTTACTGGTGCTGCTTTCTGATTTACCTAGTGCTCTGTTCTAATATAAACTACACAAAATTTCCTCTGCGGATATTCGTGCTGGTCTTTTCCCATTAGTGTGACAGAATTTTTTCTGTTATTTGGCACTTCTTTCGCCTCTGATAATGTTCTGTTAATGTGAGAAAATTCCTAGTAGTATACTAGCTGGAAGTCCGCGCTAAATTGTAGGTCCCCCTGTGATTGGCTAGGTAAGTCAGTTCAAAGATCGGAGGAAGACAAGTTCATACCATCTCTAATAGCACCGTATCTAGTGCAGCACTGTGATGTTCCAGTCAACTTTCGGATTGATGTCAGTGTTGTTTTTACCAGGGATTGTGTAAGTAGTACTTGATAGAATGGTAGAAGTCCCCAGATCAAAATCGTTCCTGCCTGCTCATCGGTCAAGGGGTGAACACAGGGTCATCAACATGCCGCTAGTCTGCTAATTCTTCCTACAGATGATCCGTAACATCCTTTAAAGAAGCTGTAGATCAGAAGATACAGTGTAATTAGAAGAATAAAGAAGCTTTCCATTCGAGAGGTACTGTAATTTCTAGGTGCTGTAATGTATTTTCCATTTAACGTTCAGCTTTAACGTGTTTGTATTTTGTAACTGGTATTGCAGAGATATATTCTAAGATCACCACCGCTTTCAATACTAATTTATCAATTTTACAGGTTGTTGAGCTCCGTGGCTTTGAATTATATTAAGAAATTCACCAACATGTCACTTCTTTATGTATTTTTATTTACAGCAATACGCGTTTGGGGGTTTCATACTCCTTCAGTTGGGGTAATACATATCCGTCTTCAGTTAGCACATCGTTAAAAATGTCGACTGCAACTTGGTTGCTACAGTTGGCCCACGAAAAGTATATATTTAGTAATAAGTAAAATGCCACGCATTTTTGTTGTCATAGCCGATTTCAGACCATCCGATGCACAAAGTAGTCTTACATCATGCAAGTCAGTTGTTCTGCCTTTATTCATTGTAAACGTCACTCCAACCGTGAGGAAAATATGTAATATTAATTCTGTTATATAACATGATTATACGATTTCTGTAATATTCAATGCAGTACACTTAACAAGTCGCTGCTGCACTTATTAATAAACATACATATCACTCAGTACATTCAAGCTAACCAATTTCAAATTTTTAGTCACACAGAAAATGAAATTAGAAAAAGTTAACCTACGCATCCAACTGACTTTAGCAGTACTTTCAGAATTTGTAAACAAATTGTAACTTTTATCTCAGCCATAATTTTCCCATGTAAACAAATATGCAGTTGGTGACACGGAGGATGCTTCGCTGTTTTTCAGCAGTGTTTAAACGAAAACCGGTTTCTGTCATCATTATGAATGCTAAAATTGGAACAACACAAGCAGAGTACAAATTAAGTATATCTAACGAGTAATATACAGTAAAAATACACTTCACGAAATACAGTAGTTAAACAAAATTGTTATTTTGCACCGGCCACCTGCAGAGTCCAAATTGCAGTCCATGCTTTTATCTATGTAATAACTGAACATTGAGATACGTATGACGGCAATTGATGATGGTTATCGACATAGAGAGAAATACATAAAAAAGTGGCTGTTTGCTGTAGTTCTTAAAATAATAAACCACTATTTTTCTGAGCTGCTGCATATTCGGCCGTATGTTAGGAAAGAAATGCTGCCAAAATAAAAATAATAAATTGATTGACGTTCGAAAACTATTATAAATCTTTCCAGAAAACTACTATATGATCTATATGATGCTGGAGTAAATCATTAGAGTACATCAAGTAGTTGGGTACTAGTCGCCATTTTTCATTCAGTGCTAATAACCCCAAATAAGTCATGCTCAAATCTACATATACACTGAAACTCTGCAAATCGCATTTAAGTGCCTGGCAGAGGGTTCATCGAACCACCTTCACAATCCTCTATTATTCCAGTCTCGTATAGCGCGCGGAAAGAACCAACACCTGTATCTTTCCATATGAGCTCTGTTTTCCCTTATTTTGTCACGGTGGTCGTTTCCCCCTATGTAGGTCGGCGTCAACAAAATTTCCGCATTCAGAGGAGGAACTTGGTTATTGGAATTTCGTGAGAAGATTGCTCCCCCGCAACGGTAAACGCGTTTGTTTTAATGATGACCATTCCTTATCTTGTATCATTTCAATGACACTCTCTCTCCAATACAAAACTTGCTGCCCTTCTTTGAACTTTTCCGTTGTACTCCGTCAACGCTATCTGGTAAGGATCCCACACAGCACAGCGGCACTCTAAAAGAGGACGGACAAGAGTAGTGTAGGCAGTCTCTTTAGTAGACCTGTTACATTTTCTAAGTGTCCTGCCAATAAAACGCAAATTAGCCTCCCGCACGACGTTTTCTAAGTGTTCCTTCCAACTTAAGTTGTTCGTAATTGTAATTCCTAGGTATTTAGTTGAATTTGCGGCATTTAGATTTAACTGATTTATCGTGTAACCGAAGTTTAACAGATTCCTTTTAGCACTCACGTGGATGACCTCACACTTTTCGTAATTTAGGACCAATTAGTAATTTTCGCACCATATAGATATCTTTTCTAAATCGTTTTGCGATTTGTTTTGATCTTCTGATAACTTTACTAGTCGATAAGCGTCAGCGTCATAGGCAAACAACCTAAGACGGCTGCTCAGGTTGTCTCCCAAATCGTTTACATAGATAATGAACAGCAAACTGTAACACAACCTTGGAGGACGCCAGAAATCACTTCTGTTTTACTCGATTACTTTCCGTCAGTTACTATGAACTCTGACCTCTCTGACAGGAAATCACGAATCCAGTCACATAACTGAGACGAAAATCTGTAAGCACGCAGTTTCACGACAAGCTGCTTGTGTGGTACAGCGTCAGATGCCTTCCGGAAATCCAGAAATACGGAAACAATCTGAAATCATGTTTTCTTTGAACCTTTCAGCAAGTGTATAATCTGAATCGGGAACTCGGTAAAAGTATCCAATTACTATTTTATTCCAGTTGCCAAGAGTGACCTCTGCCTATACTAACTCACAGGAACTATCTACTTCAATTTCGCAACAAACAGGCATTTTTAACGAGACATGAATTACTCCTGAGTCTCTTTTATATTTTCCTCGTAACTGAAACAGACAGACTTATGTTCTCTTTATCCACTATCTCACCCCTTCCTCTCTCTCTCTCTCTCTCTCCACCCTTAGCACATTCTGAACACTCTTGGCTAGCGATATCATGTATGTCCAGCACACACCCACAAGAGACTGTCAATGCGGTGTGTGTACACCACATGACCGCAGGAACCGATAACAGCAGGGCGTGGCAGTTGCACGGCGGCAGCTGATTGGACACGTGGAACAGGCGGTGCCCCCTGCTGCTGCTACAACCTCATCCACATAACGAGGCACGTCATCGCTCACTCTTTCCAGCAGCTTGTCGCGAATAACAAGGAAAATTCAAATATAAAAGAAGTGTGATATTTCTTACGTTTAATTCTTCTAATGCTAACCGGCAATGTGTTCATACTTTCGGGAGAGGCGAGGCAGGCCTGTGGTAAATGCGGTTAACAAAATAATTTACTATGATAGTGAACATTAAGAGAAAGTAAATCACAAATGGTACACTGACGTACCTCGGACTGTCGAAAGCGATCTGGCAATTCAAGAGACGGGCACGCTTCGTCTGCGACTTCGACGATCTTAGCTATCAGTTGCTATTATTAAGTTGCGGTTTTATCGGTAACGCATTATAACCCAGTGTTCAAAAAATGGCTCTGAGCACTATGGGACTTAACATCTATGGTCATCAGTCCCTAGAACTTAGAACTACTTAAACCTAACTAACCTAAGGACATCCCACACATCCATGCCCGAGGCAGGACACGAACCTGCGACCGTAGCGGTCGCGCGGTTCCAGACTGTAGCGCCTAGAACCGCTCGGCCACTCTGGCCGGCGAGTACAAAAGTCAATAACGTTTCACCCCCCATAGGCGATCTGACATAACACGAGGAATCAGTCACACATAACAGCCTAGACACATCTCATCCTCCATAAGAGACAGACATCACCAAAGACAGCAGACTAAAGGACCCATTGAGTGCCCAAGCTTAACTGAATGTGTAATAAATAAAGTGTTTTCCTTTTATCCATACATCCCATCCTAGAAGAATAAAACATCAAGGATGATCTCTTCAGCGCACGCTAGACAGTATTAAGAAGAAAGAAAGCATCTGTATTTAATATCAAGCATGCATTTCTCGCGGTGTTTCTGTGTTTTTTCCCAAACACTGTATCTCATCAGAACGTGCAAACAGAGTGTGCATCAAGTGGAACACATTATTGAGCTGGTAGAACGTAGTCCTTCAATAAGCATACGCAGAATTTCTGCGTGTATCGGTGTTTCAAATACAAGAACGCGGAGGACATTTCGCATAAACGGCCTCTGCTTATCGTTTACAGCGTATTCAGCACCTTCGTGAGTGAGACGCAGGTAGACGATAAGAATTTTGGTGCCCGCTAATTGCAAATCTCCGAGTAATCCAGTTAATGCCGTTTACTGATAGAAATACACTCCTGGAAATGGAAAAAAGAACACATTGACACCGGTGTGTCAGACCCACCATACTTGCTCCGGACACTGCGAGAGGGCTGTACAAGCAATGATCACACGCACGGCACAGCGGACACACCAGGAACCGCGGTGTTGGCCGTCGAATGGCGCTAGCTGCGCAGCATTTGTGCACCGCCGCCGTCAGTGTCAGCCAGTTTGCCGTGGCATACGGAGCTCCATCGCAGTCTTTAACACTGGTAGCATGCCGCGACAGCGTGGACGTGAACCGTATGTGCAGTTGACGGACTTTGAGCGAGGGCATGCGGGAGGCCGGGTGGACGTACCGCCGAATTGCTCAACACGTGGGGCGTGAGGTCTCCACATTACATCGATGTTGTCGCCAGTGGTCGGCGGAAGGTGCACATGCCCGTCGACCTGGGACCGGTCCGCAGCGACGCACGGATGCACGCCAAGACCGTAGGATCCTACGCAGTGCCGTAGGGGACCGCACCGCCACTTCCCAGCAAATTAGGGACACTGTTGCTCCTGGGGTATCGGCGAGGACCATTCGCAACCGTCTCCATGAAGCTGGGCTACGGTCCCGCACACCGTTAGGCCGTCTTCCGCTCACGCCCCAACATCGTGCAGCCCGCCTCCAGTGGTGTCGCGACAGGCGTGAATGGAGGGACGAATGGAGACGTGTCGTCTTCAGCGATGAGAGTCGCTTCTGCCTTGGTGCCAATGATGGTCGTATGCGTGTTTGGCGCCGTGCAGGTGAGCGCCACAATAAGGACTGCATACGACCGAGGCACACAGGGCCAACACCCGGCATCATGGTGTGGGGAGCGATCTCCTACACTGGCCGTACACCACTGGTGATCGTCGAGGGGACACTGAATAGTGCACGGTACATCCAAACCGTCATCGAACCCATCGTTCTACCATTCCTAGACCGGCAAGGGAACTTGCTGTTCCCACAGGACAATGCACGTCCGCATGTATCCCGTGCCACCCAACGTGCTCTAGAAGGTGCAAGTCAACTACCCTGGCCAGCAAGATCTCCGGATCTGTCCCCCATTGAGCATGTTTGGGACTGGATGAAGCGTCGTCTCACGCGGTCTGCACGTCCAGCACGAACGCTGGTCCAACTGAGGCGCCAGGTGGAAATGGCATGGCAAGCCGTTCCACAGGACTACATCCAGCATCTCTACGATCGTCTCCATGGGAGAATAGCAGCCTGCATTGCTGCGAAAGGTGGATATACACTGTACTAGTGCCGACATTGTGCATGCTCTGTTGCCTGTGTCTATGTGCCTGTGGTTCTGTCAGTGTGATCATGTGATGTATCTGACCCCAGGAATGTGTCAATAAAGTTTCCCCTCCCTGGGACAATGAATTCACGGTGTTCTTATTTCAATTTCCAGGAGTGTACTTTCATTCACGACTGTACCAATAGCACTCGTAACTCGTATTGGTGTCCCAGCGAAAACCCACTCCCTCTATGGACACACATTGTCAAGAACACTTCTCTGTAAATGTGTCGGGTGGCACGATCGTTAGGTGAGTTGGCCTGTTGTGTTGTTAGGTCGTCTTACAAAGACACGTAATAGAAATTTTCTTGAAAGCAAGCTTCCAGCTTCCATATTGGGATATGTTCCGTTGGCTACAGCGCACGGATGGCCAACTCGCTTCAAAACCTGGACACAATGCAAATAGAACAAGGTGCACGTTCCGACATGAGTCCCACGAAATCTTGTGTAGATTGCACTGGCGCATACTTATTCAGTACTACGGTGACATTCTATTCTCAAGTCGATATGACGCGGTTGTCGGTAAACACTGAATCGTACAACGAGACTTTTTTCGGATATTATTTGTGTGGCCTCTTTGATATGTGACAGCGCTACTGCCCATGTATCAGGATAAAATAAGGTGGGTAGCACTCCAGAAGATATGTTAATGACACTTTTAACCGGTGTCGCGACATATATCGACTTACAAGTAAACCGTTACAGATATTATCCGAAATCGTCGGCTACAAAACTTCCTCTGCGTGGCTCCACTTTCGTAAAGGCTCTCTTAATACCTTAATAGCATATTTAACTAGCTAAAAGGTATTTGCGTGTTTTTAGTGGACAGTCATCTTTCTACTGTGCGGAAGTGCCACACGATAGACAATCAATGAGCGATAATGGACAATATGCTGAAATAATGCCAGACGCCGACATCAATCCATCTCGTTCTGCAGCACGGATATGCTATAATTTAAGCTGCTCGGTTGCCGATTGGTCGGCAATTTGATGATAAGCTGGAAGCTCGGAATAAAGATATCCAGCGTTAACGAGAAGAGTTTACCTGCAAATATTTCCGTGAGAAAACGACGCTTGACGTGTTCAGTCGGTTTTGGCATCTCTGGATCCATTCGTTTCGAGAGTACAGAAAATGACAACGGAACAAGATAAACAGGTGCCAGCTGAGGTTAAATTTCTGCTTTTAGGACCGTCTCCCGGTGGGCAATCCGACAGTGAACTTTCTGGTATCGATAGTGACGCAAGCGACAAATATGACTACGATTTCGACTGCTAAACATAAAATATCGAATAAAACAGTTTAATACGACAGCTTGCCCTTCTAATATGTTATCAATGACATCAGAATACTTTATACACAAAGTTTTACTCGAATCCACCAAGTTTATAGTTTTTGATCCGCAAAGCTGGATCTGCCGTTTTGAATTTTGAAATTCCGACATCGGAATCGGAATCAGCGACCCCAAAACTCTAAAAGGAGGGATTTTATACCCGTTTCATATCCGTTTTCCATTACGTCCAGATTTTGAAGCGAATTGGCCCCTACAGCAGCTTGACTGGAGGGAGGTTGGGGGGGGGGGGGGGAGGGAGGCAGAGGGTCTGCACATTCTAGTCGCCAGTTAACACATTATACGTATCTAACATTCACCGGACGACAGATCGGCACAAATGGGTCACGTTTCTTATCCACTTTAGCTCTTTGGATTTTGGGCTATGGGGATGGCAGAAATGCCAAACCTACAAAGAATAAGTGAACACATGAGATTGACTGATCGATCGAATTATGAACATTGCTGACCCCATAAAAGAACACTAACTAGACCTCAGAAGAGATAGACTCGGTGTTGTTAGAGGAATTTGAAAGTTCGTTGAAGACGGAATTTTTGAAAATCAACTTTGAACTTAATCATTTGCCTCTGCTTAACACAGTCTGTAGGGTTGTATTCTAATAGCTGTATATTTGTAACCATAATATTTGGAAGCTTGTTATGTGGAATACTTTTTTCTAATTAGTGTCCTAAAATATTTACTATTTCTCCTGAAACATCGCGCATATTTTTCTCACAATTCGATAGTATTCTAAAAAACCAACAACAATACAGTTTGGAGTATGATCAGAGGTCAGTTTCAAAAAGATAGTGACTTCTAGCTCATATCCGAATAAACACAGTCATCAGAAGCGGGTAGCTGGCAATGGGCACTAGCAAAATAACGCAAACGTAAAAAATAAATGTATATTTTACTAGTAGAATTGTAGACCAACCCATTTTAATTACAAGATGGACACAACGCCTGTCAGATGTGGGTACTAAAGAAACTGTAACCCTAATTTTCTACAAGTGTGGGGGGATCAAACAAAGGAACCATTCAACACATTATGCCTTGACATGCGGAATTAAAATTTGAAATTGAAGTTGTCCGTAGGTCCAAATTTTACGCAGTCACCGACACAGTGGGGGGCGTTTAGCATGACGAATATGGTGCGTTCAATTTTCTTAAATAAATAGAATTTTATTGCCGAGCCAATTAAAAATTTCGGAATGAGCATAAAAGCTATTTGGTGATCGCTTAAGAAAATATTCGAAAGACAGGTGTTTCTGGATGATATATCAAAGCACAGTTCTGATATACACAGCAGAAATACTACATGTATAAGTTAAAGCTACAACAATAACGCAGATGCAAAATACCTGGCACGTGTAACAAAGTGAAAATGGTTTATTGCAGACCCAGACTGACAAAAAAAATACAGTGATTAGATGGAAATGGCCACATAATTACGTAGGAAATATAATGTATTTAATGATGAAAAATAGAGATAGTGAGTGAAAAATATTATGCTCGAAAGTGCGCATCCTGAAAATTTATGTATAAAGCACTTATGAAAATACTGTAGTATACCCACTGATCATATAATATACTCTATCCGCAAGTGACGTGTGGTTATGCCCGAAACTTATTTGGCAAAAATGTGTGGATAAGTAAAAGAAAATTAAAAGAAACAGTTTTTGACTACATTTACGTCTTAAAAGTGACCATCATTACAGTCTTTTCATAAAGTGCCGCATCTGCAGTGTGAACTACTTACTATTCGTCTTTCTTTTTTTCTCTATAAATTAGTGATAATCATAAATGCGAAGATCAACCGAAATAGCATGAAAATTCTTAGGACTATTCAAGAGAAGAACATCTCATGCATGTATGCAATAGTAGATCTTGCTTATTCGAGGCAAGCTGCCACAGGATAGTGGGTCCGCTACTGTTCAGTAGTGAGAATTTTTGATACTTTTTTATTTCGTCCGTTTCTTGCACTGATACAAAATTCTATTTCAGACGATACCGGTTTCGGGCTGACACGCTCATTCTCAGACGACACGTCTTGCCATTAATCGTAGTTATTCTTACCAATATGGTGCCAAAATGCACGAAATGCTTCTGTACAGCGATGTATACTATGAGGAATAAGTATCCTCATTGATCTTAGCCTATGGGTCTGTTGCAACTGGCTGAGTTTTGTTTTCGACCATTTAACCCTAGTTTTGCTACTACAGAAAGGGCGTAATTTTTATAAATACTTGCAACTTCTGATTTATCGGTGACAGCATTGTTATTCAATTTATCTGTGGTACCATTTTTTACACTGACAGGTTGTCTTGTCTCGCATTTCAAAATACACCTTGTAGTTTTAACCTTTTTATCTGCGTAACCAATGTATTTCAAGATGTGCATATTTATGGACATTTTAATGAGTTTCCGGAAAATATTACAGTATATTCCGCACAATGCAAGTAACGTCGGATCCTGACGCCGCCTATCCTTTATATAGAGTTCCGCTTTCGTCTTACACAATATTTTAGTTGTCCATGCCTTAAGATTTTTTTAAATCGTCTTTCTGGACTGTTCTTAGGAAATCTGCTTTCAAACATTGACACACATTTATTACAGAATATATGAATTTGACAGTAGCATCTCTTTCCATATGTACCTCGTCCCATTACACCTCCGTTAGCTTAGTCTTATAACATAATACACTGGTATCATTAATAACTATCACTGCCTTGTAGGGACCTGCCCTCGAGTTATAAAGTGCTACATTGTTTATTTCCATTAATTCTGCCTCATAATCAGATAGTCCATTAACAAATAGGTACAAACTAATTGTTTCAGCGTGAGCACTGGCAATAAAAATGTTATCAGTCAGGGTCCTGATATCTTGCTGCACGCGAGTTGGAAAATTCACTGCTGAAACAAGAGAGAAGGAGCTACATAACGGTTTTCGTACATTTTTTTGTGTCTTAATCTTTTGAGAAATTTACACCGAAATCTGCAAAAACTACTAACTGTTTCTTCTTGTCTGACAGCTCATTAATGACTCTAGATTTATCATAAATGGAGTAAGGTTAAATAGAGGGGATCTTCAGACTCTCGCGCTACTGTTACAAGGCCACTGATAATACTGAAAGAACTATTGGGACCAAGGAGAAGAATAATTCATTTTCTTGTATCTTCATGAGGCATAACGAAATACTGAAGTAGGATGTCTTTTCCATCCTAACGGATGTGTCTGTGTCGTACCCAAGACTTTTATGAGTGTTTGCTTATTGGAGTGTTATGTTTGTTGTTTTAGATGAATACGTGAATGAAAGGACGGAAGGGGTGAAACAGATAGATGAAGACAGAATTATTTCGAAGCACAACATCGAGGTATATATATACACGAGTAAATATAACTGACGGATATAGCCATCCAATCATTCCATGGAGGATTATATCCGTCATGCCCACTTGGCCCACTTAAAGGCTTTATTCTCAGGCAATTCAGGCAATATGTCCTATATAAACCATATGAAAGATTAGTGTACGTAAAGGTGTATTTATTTATGTGTATGTACAGTAAGTTCGATGACTTGGTCGACACGTAGAGTGGTTCCTATACCACTGTCGATCACAAACAGAGCAAGGATGGGAGAATGGTGCTAGACGCTTGAAGCATAGCCGCCCGGAGTGGCCGAGCGGTTAAAGGCGCTACAGTCTGGAAACGCACGACCGCTACGGTCGCAGGTTCGAATCCTGCCTCGGGCATGGATGTGTGTGATGTCCTTAGGTTAGTTAGGTTTAAGTAGTTCTAAGTTCTAGGGGACTTATGACCACAGCAGTTGAGTCCCATAGTGCTCAGAGCCATTTGAACCATTTTTGCTTGAAGCATACTTGCAGACGGCTGGAATAGTACCAGCAGTAAAGCTCGTTCTAGCGTTGTGAACAGCGCTAAGACAAATAATTTGATATAGGACGACTGTGATTGCCTAACAGGAAAACACATTAATATCGGGTATGGGTAAATAACTGTTATCGTTTTAGATGCCCACTCACATCAGGTTACTTTATTTTCTTGACGTTCGCACGCATTACTTAGTCTATATTAGTTAGTTACATGCTAGATAGATCATTTGAACGCTTTCTTTTTTCAGCCAAGTGTTGTTCAACGAGTCTTGAAAGAAAGGAGGAAGATTTAGAAGTTAAAGTGCCGTTGACAGCACGGTCGTTAGAGATGGGTCACAAGCTCGGATTACGAAAGGATGGGGAAGGAAGTTGACAGCGTTGTTTTCAAAGGGACCTGCCCGGCATTCGTCTGCAGCGATTTAAGGAAATCACGGAAAACTTAAAGCTGAATAGCCCGGCGGGGATTTAAACTGTCGTCCCCCAGAATGAGAGTCCAATGTGCTGACTACTGTGACACCTCAATCGGTGGAACGAATCAGTTCACAGAATTATGTATAAACGATTAATTTGAACATTAATGAACATGTTAATTTTTAATTACGCAACTACACTTACAACTAGTTCTTTTGCTAAGCGTCAAACATTTAACCCTAGAAGACAAAAGGGAGGAAAATATTACACTGCAAGTAACCATTGTATAGTTTATTCAAATGACGTCATAATTTATAGTTTATGAATCAGAGGTTAATTAAAATTATTACATCTCCAGTGGTATGTTACATACCAAATTAAATATAAAATGTACTGTTTTATACTCTATTGCGATCATAAATTTTACGAAGGTTTAATAATCTATGGTTAATATAATTGGGCAAATGATCAAAAATTTTTATTGTTGCAGATTGAACTCTTTTTCTGAGCCACTGACTGTTTAAAAATGGGTAATAAAGGACTTTTTTCTCCTAGTATTGCAGGTAAGGACATCACTATTCTTATCAAATTGTGATGGATTATTTATGACTATAGAGAGTGATTATAATGAAAGTTAAACTTCCAAACCACTGTAGGAATAACACCACTGGTCAGAATGACATCAAATTGCAAGGTGATATTACCAGAGAAGGGGGAAAATGTATGGCAGAAGAAAAAAAATAGTTACAAAATGTAGCAATAGATGGTGCTGTAGGCATCATAACTTAATAGCAGTTGACTATAAATGACTAATCATACAACAATGCCTAAAGTGTTCGTTTGACGTTAAACAAACTGTGCTACACAGTGTGTATGGGTGTACAGGTGTGAAACTGTTAGTTAGGTAACCCCAGCCACCACGACAAGCTCATACATCGGATGGAAAAAATCTGTTTTTAATTGTCCTGAGGTCAAAAATCGCCTAAAAAGCATCAATTACATCGATTTAATTTTCCTGAGGCCAAAATTTGCATTAAAAATCATCAATCAATATCAAATCGGATAATTAATTTCAGTGTGACTGGCGCAAAACGTGTTCAATATGCTGTCCACAGTTTTCTGCAACAAGTTGAAATTGAGAAACAGCATGTTCCACAACTGATCGAAGTTTTTCCAGGGTCATGTTCAGAATGTGTTGCGCAATGTGTGCCTTTAATGCAGCTAAGTTTGCAATCGGAACACTGAACATATCTTTCAGATGGCCCCACAGCCAGAAGTCAGACGGATTAAGATCAGGTGATCGGGACGGCCAGGCTGTAGGGAAATGGCAGCTGATATTTCTAGCATTTCCAAAACGGCGCTTTAGCAGCTGCTTAACTGGATTTGCAATGTGCGGAGGTGCGCCATCTTGCATAAAAATGATCCCATTCTCACATCCACGCTGTTGGAGAGCTGGAATGAAGTGGTTGCGCAAAAGACACTCATAGCGCTTACCAGTGACGGTACAGGTAACAGGACCGAGAACACCTGTCTCTTCGAAAAAAAATAGCCCTCTATAAATGATGCCGTAAACCTGCACCACACACTAACCTTTTCAGGATGAAGTGGCACTGGTTGATTTGCGTGTGGATTTCCCGTAGCCCATATTGGACAATTCTGTGTATTGACATATCCTGTCAGGTGGAAGTGGGCTTCGTCTGTCCACAAAAACTACCGCTGCCAATCATCGTCCACTTCTATGCGAACAAGAAATTCTAAATCAAAGGTCACTCTTGCTGGCAGGTCAACATGAAGCATCTCGTGCACATGGGTAATTTTGAATGGATGGCCAAGAATGATGTTTCATAGGATTTTACGCACTGTGCTCACGGATATGTCCAGTGTTCGGGCAATTCTCCGTGCACTACACATCTGCACACCACCACTCGTCTCCTCCTGCATTGCTGTGGCCACGGCTTCCACTTCTGCAGAGCGATGTATGCACAGTCGTCATTCTTGTAGTACAGTAGCAGAGCGCGATCCTGCATTGAGACACTCATGGCGAACGTCGCAGATGCGAAAGTAGAAAAGGCCGTGTACCCGGTGTAATTATACCAATTCAATGGGTCGTTCGCATGACAGGTGTTTTCGTTTACGTTTTTCCTGACACCTACAGCGCCATGTATTGATCAATTTTCACACTATCTTGTTTCTACTGCCATATGTTTTCCCACTTCTCCGATAATATTCCGTTGCAATTTGACGTTATTCTGTCCAGTGGTGTTATTTCTACAGCGTTTTGAAAGTTTAACCTTAATTATAATCATTCTGTATATATGGCTTATAGCTAACGAGAATGACGAGTTTCAGGCTGCTAGGTGTTGCAGTGCTATTAGTTAATGCTCCGTCCACCAATTGGTGCCTTTCGTCAGCCAAGATAATCTGTTCTCTGCCAGTTATGACGTTTTTTATTGTTTATACTGGTAAAGACACAAATTGTGGCAGTCATTATTCTCAAGAGTGAATAACATATCCGTTTGTTTTGGAACGCCGGCCGCGGTGGCCGAGCGGTTCTAGGCGCTTCAGTCCGGAACCGCGCGACTGCTACGGTCGCAGGTTCGAATCCTGCTTCGGGCATGGATGTGTATGATGTCCTTAGGTTAGTTAGGTTTAAGTAGTTCTAAGTTCTAGGGGACTGATGACCTCAGATGTTAAGTCCCATAGCGCTCAGAGCCATTTGAACCATTTTTTGTTTTGGAACTTTGCTCGCGAGGATTATTAGTGTTAGCTCGAAAACTGGTAAGGTAGTACATATATGGTTGTCAGACTAACGAGTAAGAACTTCGACTCCGTGGGAACAGTGAAGCGAAACAGATAGGAGTTCCTTGACATTACATGAAAATGGTGCACACGTAACGGCCAGAGAAACAACCATATTATTTTGAAATGGGAGGACAAGATAAAAGTCTTGATGGTCAGTACGTTCCATGATGACACATTCGAAAAGTAAATACATAGGATGGCATTATGAAAAAGCCACGTGTTGTCATGGACAACAACAAGAATATGAGGGGGGAGTTACAAAGCCACCAAATAGCCAAGAACAGACTGAAGTTTGTTGTTTGAAGATTTTTCGCCATTCCTTTCGTGTTTCACGCTTCAGCACACACCCTTTGTACATAACATGGCTGCGGGTAAAGAAGATTGGAATTCATGATTAGGTCGGGGTACCATTGGCCGTATGCTTTCCACAGCAAGTGTCATTGGGCACCCACCTCGAACACTGAAATCGACTCGTCTTACAGCCAGGCGATTCCCAGAAATTTTTTCCAAGCATGACGAAGAAAAGAGCGACATGAAAGTGTGGAGAATGCACGAGGAGAGGTCTTTGAAAACGGCATCTTATCGTTGTGTAAAATGTGAAGTTCCTCTCTGAACAGTATTATGTTTTGAAATATTTCACGCTGAAAACAACCTGTACTTAAGTGAAATTAACGTGTAATTCTCTTCAGTACATTCTATTCGATCCCAATCACCTTTAGCTTTGCTGGGTAATTTAAATTCAACTGAAAACGTTTTATTAGTGAGTAAGAAAGTGCACGATGCAAACCCTATTGAAAAATACCCAATGGAGCAGAGAAGCGTACACGAAAAACATCCAATTAAGTAATTAAAGTAAAAAGGGCTCCCATCCCCCGGTTCTGGCCAAGGTTTCCATCAGGTTTCCCTTGTTTGTAAGGCAAATGCTGGAACCGGAAATTCCCTCCCAAACATTCCTCATTGAGACTTACGTTATCTGTGCCCTAGCAGCTCACCCGGTACTGGGATGGCAGTCCCTGTCTGTACGGTGAGTCATTACTCAAAACAACTTACTCTACCTAAAATGTTAAATAGCAATCAATTATGTATGTGCAGTTCGGGTGAGCGCCGCAGGTTTCTCCTGAAAACGTCGCCATAGTATTTCGTAGTAATATATAATTTAATTATCAATCTTCTTAATACAATGGTTACACAGAGTAGCATAATGGTTACACAAGTTTTGAAAGTCGGTTGCCGCTGGATTTCTCATGGACCAGCTATGCAATCGTTTTACGCCGTTTCTTCATTTCCTTTTCGACGCTGCCATAGCTCTCGCATTCACTCAGCATTGGAATTTTTAGGCTTTTCGGATTCCTTGAATGATAGCGTTCCTCTGACTTGGGCCTTATATAATTCCGAGAACATTTATGAGTTATATGAGACGACATCTTCCATTAATCTATAATTTTCAGTTTAATATCGATTTTCACTTCTATTACGGCGACCAATTTTACATGAGACTGGAGATCTTTCCACACAGGCGTGGAACCACCATTACTAGTTTGATTTTTTATTTTATTTTTTGTTTGGTGTTTCTTATCCGTTTAAAAAAGTTTTCAACGAAAAAAGGGTTTATGGACGTATTAGCTTGACTTTGAACAGTTACAAAGTTTTGTCTAGTGAACGGATCTCTTCATATAAACTATCTTTATCATTGTCTTCTTGACATTTTCCATATTTTTTGGACGTAGAAATCACTTTCCTTACCCTCATGTAGCTGAAATTTTTAAAAGGACAGTTTTCATAGTCAAACCGCTTTTTGTGATACCCTTCGGTTCTTTGGTAAGCTACGAGAACTTCATTCTTCAAATTATTTCGCTTGACCTCATTTAGTTTTAACATTTCTTTGTTAGCTTCTGATCCGGCTTTTGGGCCGGTTAGCAACACGGCAAAAACTGTTAATTAACTCGATCTGGCAAAGCAATAAATAAATTAGCAATATGAATGAGATTCTAAAAATGCCAAACCACTCATAGTTTGGTACCAAAACCCAACATGAGGCCGAAATACCGAACAGTTCGGTAAAAGAACAGATGCCAACCCAGTTGGTACGATGTCATCACTAGTGCTGCCAACTCTCCAAAACGAAATAAGCTAAATTTATCTACAAAAAGCAACCAGAAAAAAGTTGAAATAAAACAAAATGTGTTACGTGCAGTTTTTTTCAGTACTTATACTGTGTGACAGACTAGCATGAATTCATATCTATTTTCTTAATTTCGAATATGCTGGGCAATACCGAAATGCAAACAGTTAACTGTAACATTATTTGATTTATATATATCAGGAAGTCATTTCTGAAAGTATTTGTATGGGGTGTAGCCATGTATGGAAGTGAAACATGGACGATAAATAGTTTAGACAAGAAGAGAATAGGAGCTTTCGAAATGTGGTGCTACAGAAGAATGCTGAAGATTAGATGGGTAGATCACATCACTAATGAGGATGTGTTGAATAGAATCGGGGAGAAGAGAAATTTGTGGCACAACTTGACTAGAGAAGGGATCAGTTGGTAGGCCATATTCTGAAGCATCAAGGGATCAGCAATTTAGTACTGGACGGCAGTGTGGAAGGTAAATATCGTAGGGTGAGACCAAGAGATGAATACACTAAACAGATGTAGGTTGCAGTAGGTACTGGGAGATGAAGAAGCTTGCACAGGATAGAGTAGCATGGAGAGCTTCATCAAACCAGCCTCTGGACTGAAGACCGCAACAACAACAACAACATATACTTGCCGGCCGAAGTGGCCGAGCGATTCTAGGCGCTTCAGTCTGGAACCGCGCGACCGCTACGAGCGCAGGTTCGAATCCTGCCTCGGGCATGGATGTGTGTGATGTTCTTAGGTTAGTTAGGTTTAAGTAGTTCTAAGTTCTAGGAGACTGATGACCTCACATCTTAAGTCCCATAGTGCTCAGAGCCATTTGAACCAACATATCCTTGATAATATTGAAACAATAAAACGTCATATTTAAAACCTCTAAATGCGTGATATGCATCACTATATTTGCTAATTTAAACATCAATTTGTATCCATGAAACCTATATTTAGTATTGCTTCATCCAGAGCAGCTGTGCATTCTATTGAGGTTGAAACCTTAGTAGCTGTTGTTCTCCTCAGTTCAGTCGCTGGCACATTGTGTACTGCAACTGTGAAGCATACAACTTCTGATGCATTCTCCATAGACCAAAGTCTGCTTTGCTTAGAACAGCTTCCTTCATTATTGTGAAGCTGCAATACGTTGTTGATGCCATTTTATACTACAATAGGATTTCCAGAATCGCTCTCAACTGTTTATATTTCGTAGTTATGTTTTTGTTCTTATGTATGTGTATTCGGACGAGCCCCGAATGCACACCAACACCTTTTTTAGTTTGCTTTCTTGTGGCTTTTAGTCCAGTTTAATAATACATTTTCATGGGATATTGAAGGGTGTTTTGAAATTTTAGATCAATGCAAATACTTTTCCTTTAATGAATATAGGCTCAGTCGTGGGTAAAGCAGGTGGTAGACTTCAGTTTATTGGTAGAATACTCAGGAAATGGAATGAGTCTACAGAGGAGATTGTTTACAAGTCACTCTTGCGACCGGTTCTAGAATATCGCTCAAGTGTGAGGAACCAGTACCAAATAAGAGTAACGTAGGATACTGAGCGCGTACAGATAAGGCCAGCAAGAATCGTCACAGGTTTGTTTGATCCATGGAAGACTGTCACACAGATACAGAAGAAAATAGTCTGGAAGACTCTTGAATTTAATGTGAAGCATCCCGAGAAAGTTTGTTAACAAAGTTTCAAGAATCGGCTTTACATGATGACTCTAGGAATATACTACAACCCGCTATGTAGCATGATGTAGGGATCGTTAGTATAAGATTAAAATAATAACAGCACGCACATTGGTCTTCGAACAATCGTTCTTCCCGCACTCAGTGCGTGAATGGAACTGGTGCAGCAGGACGTACCCTCAGCTATGCACTTCACGGTGGTTTGCAGATTATAGATGTAGATTGTAACGCTTTCCCACAGTCAGGAAAAAGAAAGTAAAAAGTATCAAATGATTGTGAGAAAAGCCATACTTCCGGACTCCAGCTAAATCACTCAAGAGTATGAAAAAGAAGCCAAAGTTACCTATAAGAAAGCTGATATGGCAACACTGATCGTCAGAGTCGAAACAAATATTGCTCGACAAACACGTACAGACATGATCTATCCATTGTGGTCTTAACCATTGTTAATATATTATTAGCTCCGTAGTTATTAGCGGTTCATATCTGCCGTTTTTTGTCACACAATGAAGTTGGAGCGATGAATGAACAGACATTTTCACTTCCAGAATACGCACAAACCAGTACCTAAAGGGGCCGTCACACGTTCAATATTTAGTGACAATAATACTGTCTACAACATTACGTCAAGCCTTCAATGTATTTTAGTGACTCTCTCACCATCAACAATAATGTCTTTATTTTCAATTTGCGGTAAGATTTCGTGAAGAAAACGTGACGAATCAGGAAAAGGCGTCTGCAATAATTGTATTAGCATTGGCTGGCAAAAATAAACAACCGGAAGCTATGAAATACAGGAAATGGGTTCTTGAGTGGTGAATCTACTGACGGAAATCTGAACCACTGACCCGAAAGATTTCTTCAACTATTTTAGAATGAGCCCGAATCATAAGACAGACTACTTATGGGCCGGCCGGGGTGGCCGAGCGGGTCTAGGCGCTACAGTCTGGAACCGCGCGACCGCTACGGTCGCAGGTTCGAATCCTGCCTTGGGCATGGATGTGTGTGATGTCCTTAGGTTAGTTAGGTTTAAGTAGTTCTAAGTTCTAGGGGACTGATGACCTTAGAAGTTAAGTCCCATAGTGCTCAGAGCCTTTTGAACCAAGACTACTTATGATGATACGGGGCAAAATTGAAAACTGAACACAATTACGATGATACCATATATCCCCCTGTACCAGTTGGGGAGCGAAGCTCGCTGAATATCCAGCACCAAGGTGTATAAATGTCTGACGCTTTTTTCGGCTCCTTGCGGAAATTTGTTCGCATTGTATTAATTTTCTTTTCACAGTTCCTTTTATCGCTTCTGGATATGGAAAACAGCAGTTCTGTGACACACGGTAACGCCCTGCGGCTGTTGCGCGAAACACATTAAACAACTGAACAGTTTTTTTTTGTGGTCACATGTCTTCTGTTTTGACGCATCCCGCCACGAATTCCTCTCCTGTCCTGTATCTACCTCTTCATCTCAAAGTAAACAGTTAATATTGCCAAAGTGGAGAATGTTTTTCTGCCCGTCAATACTGCTCTGGAATATTTCCGGTACTGACAATACGCGAGTACTCACACTCAGGTGGGCAGTATACTGGTGCATTGTCAATATACTGACAGTAGTACTGAACGTGTGATGGTCCCTAAACAGTCCTGAGGACCACCTTATCAGTGTTGACTTCTAGTAATTTCTTCACTTCGCGTGTGCCACCGACGTACGATATACGCTCCTGCCGTCTCAGCAAAGAAAGATCCGACTCCCAGCAGGACATTACGGTAACGATCAGATAGCAAGTTTGAGAATCCAGCGAATGTCCTCGATTCTTACAAGCGACGGGGTGAAAGCCTAGCCGCTTATCAGTCGGTCGCAGCTCGATGGTTATGGCGGCCCACTTTAGTGCGAGCCACGGGAAATCGACGGCTGGAAATAGCCTGGGCTAGCAGTACTTCCAGATCCGCCCCGGCCCTTGCGCCCGCTGCCCGCGTATTTATGACCGGACTTGATTCCACTGCGCTGCGCTACGCTCAGCCGGCCTCTATTTGCGTGCTATCTGCCGACACAACTCCGCTGCCCGCCCGTGCACTCCCATTTCCCTCCCCTCTCGCTACGGTTTCTCTCCATTTCCGAAAGCTAACTTCTCGAATGGTGTTCTCAAAATAGCGCACTATCGTTATGGTCGAATTAACATTCTGCAAATTGCAACTATGTTCCTCGTGTGCAGTACGCAGCTGCGGTTTCGCTCGTGTTCAGTGCACAGGGAGGAACGTGCGAAACGGGAATTAGCTTTTGCATCAACACCGAGTTAGACGGCATCTGGGATATAAACCGAAACTCTGCTGCTGTTATTAAATAATACTTCCAGCAGCGCAGAGTTTAATGGCTGGCGATGATGAATCTGTAACTGAGAACAATATATTTCTCCTCTCAGTTTACAGGGTAAACAGAAGTGACAGTTCTCCAACCATTGTACAATTTGGATAAGTTATTCATTTCAATTTATTTCTATCTATATTATTAAACGACTAGACCAGTCACAATCTCGGTTGCAAGTTGTTTATCGAACGGCTTCCAGGATCAAACAGTATTTGATTTTCAATCTTTTGTATATAAGGGGAAGGCAAATGTAAAAGAAACAGATGGGAAAAAAGAAAGTAAACCGTTTGTTGAAACTTCCTGGTAGATTAAAACTGTGTGCCGGACGGAGACTCGAACTCGGGACCTTTGCCTTTCGTGGGCAAGTGCTCTAGAGCGCAAGTAATCACCATAATTATTAACACATTTGGGCAGGCCCACATGTTCACAAGGCCGTTTCGACTATGCCGCGTAAGTTTTGCTGGGAAGCCCTCACACTTCCCCACGCAGTCCCGATCTCTCCACATGCGATTTCCATATGTTTGGACCCTTGAAGAAAGACAGTCGTTGTCTTCGAGCGAAGTGGTGCAGGCCTGGGTATAATCATGGTTCCTTAGACAACCGGAGACATTTTTCCATGAAGCCCTGACCATCTTGTCACACAGACTGATAAACGTATTAACAGCTATAGCGATTACTTTTGAAATGCCGGCCGCGGTGGCCGTGCGGTTCTGGCGCTGCAGTCCGGAACCGCGGGTAGCGTTCTCGCTTCCCGAGCACGGGGTCCCGGGTTCGATTCCCGGCGGGGTCAGGGATTTTCACCTGCCTCGAGATGACTGGGTGTTTGTGTTGTCCTCATCATTTCATCATCATCCAGGAAAGTGGCGAAATTGGACTGAGCAAAGATTGGATAATTGTACGGGCGCTGCTAACCACGCAGTTGAGCGCCCCACAAACCAAACATCATCATCATCATCACACTACTACGGTCGCAGGTTCGAATCCTGCCTCTGGCATGGGTGTGTGTGATGTCCTTAGGTTAGTTAGGTTTAAGTAGTTCTAAGTTCTAGGGGACTTATGACCTAAGATGTTGAGTCCCATAGTGCTCAGAGCCATTTGAACTTTTGAAATAACAAACAGTTTATTTACTTTATTCCATTTCGTTGTCACTTGACTGTCCTTATAATTACTGACCGAACTTAAAAATTCAAAATGACCTCAAAATCGACGTATTAAGAGGTACAAATTTTATGTTAAAGGTTTACCATAGCAAGACAAGTATTACAGTTAGAAACTGTCTTGAGACAGTGCAACTCATAGTTCGCAGATTACCCCGACTGTATTTATCCAGTAACGGTATATGAAAATGAGAGCACTTAGCCATTTTCAACTATGTTTTTATACAGTTTCAAATATTTTGTAAACTTTTTCTTGTTTGTACGCTTAACGTCAAATACATAACACATTATATCATTTGTAAAATAATCAGACGTCTGAAGCTGTTTTATAAGTGGCAGTTCAGTTTCTCAATTGATTTGGGGTGAGGTTACTGGTCTTTAGTAGACCTGTCATTTGTTTTTACAGAAGAATGCAAAGACTGCTGGACTCCCATTTCGGGGAGAGTAAGTTCGAAGGAACATAGGAAAATGAGAAGCAGTTCTGTTCCTATACCCCGGCTTAGAAAGTAGACTGACAAAAGGCAACTCTGAATTTACGTCATTTTTGGAGGTAGAGAATGTTGACTAGAATACACTACTTCTGAAGGCAGCAGCGGTAAAATACAGGGCGTGGAAGATTACCTCAACTTCTACCGATAACAGACAGTCGCTAGCAACATCGGAGGAAATGAAAGTAAGGTAGTATACGAGACTGGAGTGAGACATGAATGTATTGAATCCTTCAAGTTATTCAGTCTGTACAGAGAACAGGTGGTAGATTGAACCAAGGAGAAATTCAACGAAATAATAAAAATACATTTTCTAATAGATAATTCCACTCACGCTGCAATATTCTACAGTGTCGGAGAGGAATTCCGCCTTATGAATACTTCTTTGTAGTTTTGTTTTCACCCAGACATGTTGAAAGGTGGCTACACTGAGCCACAGCGCCAAAAATCGCGCCAGAGAGTATTGTTCCGCCGCCTCCACTGGCAGTGATTATTGAGACGCAGCGACAGGCAGTTCTTGCCGACAAGTTGTGGTGGACACTGCTTGTAGCTGAAGTTGGAATGAGATGGGGTAGTAGTGAGTGTTGTTCGATGTTTTATGCAGCTATGTGATGGGAGAGATAGCAGATGTTATTCCAATGGAGATATTGTAATGGTCAGAGTGCTTTTCGTCAATATATATGAAGGTAATAAATATTATGTTGTCAATTTATTTGTGTGTCCTGAATAATGCGTCATTACAGGTTCAGTCAACAAAGCATCTGGCTTGTGTTCTTGTATTAGAGTGTAATTCTGGGTTTCTTGCACAATTATAGTATTTCTAATTTTCTTTTATCACGTCAGTATAAATGATATTTAAAAATTCTTGTCTTGTTGAAGAAGAACCGTGCCAGATGTGCGTTGAGTCATACTACCACATACAGAACAGCTACACTTGTGCTTTGTTGGATTCGTAGATTTTATAGTTGCTGGGGACTTAATTAGTTAATTGTGTTAACAGAAATTTTCTTACATTCTTTGTTGTCATTCTATGCAGTCAGATAGCGTAACAATTAGTTGTCAGGGCCAGCCGTTTACGAGACTTGCGTAATCGGACATACAGCTACTAAAAAATATTTGCATTCATATTTAATTTTAATTTAGCCCCCATGCAATGTTTCAGCAATTTTTATGCTAACTTCAGTCAGTCTGTTTATGTTCCTTCTGCAAAATTCACGAGATGATTATTGCAATATTCTAATTAGCAATGTTTCTTCTTTGCTACAAGTTTGTTTCGGCTATAGTGCCATTCTCAGGTTAACCTTTAGATATTACATTTGGTGAGTCTACTTAAGTTTATAAAAGTTGTACGTAAAGTTCACTTTACATACAGACTTACATCTAATTGGAATAGATAGCCATGTTGCATCAGCGAGTAAACAGCCGATTGTATACTTGTTGCTAGATTTTTGTAATCATGTAACTTCTCTTTCTATAGAAAATTTTCGTGAACCTGTGCCCAAAATCCAGAAGATTTTCGCCAGCTATATCAAACAGTTTATAATATCATGTGGCTGAATTAATAGCCAAAAAAAGTTCTTTTGGGGCGATGAAATTTCTGGGGAGGTGTATTTGTTCCCCGGGGGGGGGGGGGGGGGGAGGGGGGGGCGCAAGGAGGTAAACGCAACGCAAGTTGTAACAAATTCTTCATTTCTGAGTGCTGGAAGGGGGAGAGATGATTTTTTATCCAGAGAGTACCATTTCTTCCACAAAATCCCCCTCCCGCCTCCGATTATATGTATGGTGAGGGCCGTAACATATAGACACAAATTTATGCGCTTCTAGAGAGTGGGATGCAGCTAATATAGTAAGTATCCGGGAATGGGGGTGCATCTGTAGTAGTAAATATGCCAGTGAGGACTGCTTTATGTATCATGTTGCTTTACCTGACACGATGCATTATATTACATAAAATGGGTACTAACATTGACAGTTAAAAAGCGCGAGTATCTCAAGATATTTTAATTTAAATGTCTTTAAAGCTGCGAGATAAGTAGAAAAGCTAGTTCCCTTCCTTTACATCCCTAACTTTAGCCAGGACATATTTCCTTTCTTTGTACTACAAGAGCATTTTTCGTTCTGGCGTTACATGTAACTGAATCAGAAATGATTTAAGTTTATTGATACGTTCAATGAAGATACTCTCTGGACATAATATTGAAAGCTAAGATTGGTATCGACTTGAAGCAAGTGAATATCAGCCTGAAGTCACACACAGTCTTCTGAGTGCTATCGAAACCGCTACACCCCTCAGCCACTTCGCCAAGAGTCTTCTTTCAAGAGCTATTAATAACTGCTGCTGTGTCAGATTATGGGTACACAATGGTATAAGAGGTCGTGTATAAATGACACTCATTCCTGCAAATTACGTATCACAGAAATGAAACACACAGTTAAATATCTAAGATTATAGTGTAATGCCTATTGCGCAGGATATCATCTGATCATAGAATCATCTGATGGCCAAAATTGTCAGCGAGAAGAGCCAAAACATTGGCAGCTCTAATTCCAACGGCCCTCCACCGATTCAGTGTAAGGGAGACGAGCAGCGAAAAATATGAGGGCGCACTCTAGTGGTACTGAGGATACGAACGGTATTGACACAAAGACGAACGTTGGTCCTCACAGTTTAATTATACAACGTAAGCAGAACTAACAATTTCGAATTGCATTTCCTTCTGTTTAAGAAATACACACAACTGAAAAGATAAATTAGTTTTCTGTCAAAAATACAGCTTAATGCTTGAAATTCTTCTATAATCGTTAGAAATTCGTCCATCATCGTTAGAAATTCTTATAAGATGTCTTACTTCTTACGATATGTCCGTGGGAAACGTACGTATCAAGACACCACGGCGACGCACTCAACTTGTCGAACAATGTCTTTGCGAACGAACACAGAGATCGCTGGTCACGACAAATTCGTAGGTGCATGTATAATTTGTAGTACTCCTATTTTCCTGTAATTACACGATTTAGAAAATTCAAGCTCCTCCATCACAAACTACCACGGACAAACCTTGATAAACAGTCTTGATGACTAGTCTGTAAAATAAAAATTACTCTCAAAATAACTGCAGTATCGGAGATCTCTGTATTCATTACACTTATTCATGAGTGTGAGTCTCTATTTTATACTTCACTGAAGGATGCAGTCGATTTCGCGCCTGTGTTTCGGACACCACGGGTTGACAGAGTTCGTACATTTGTTGATCGCTTACCTTCTGTCTTCTATCGTTGCTCCGTGCTGTTACTGCATTTCATGGTTTTGTTTAGGTTCTGCTGACTGAGGACGGATATACTCGTACTGCTCACGCGTCTCTTCATCTCAGACTGATGCTAAGCAACACAGTGGGCTGCCTCAGAGAATCCTCTGTATTGTTGAGATCTGCGTCAAGTCGCGATATGTTGTTGTTTGCTCTAAGAGGATATGCGGAAAGTAATCATTGCACAATTAATGAAACTGTCCAGCGATAATGCCAGGAGCGTAACTAGGATGGGACGACGGGGGCAATGACTCCGAGGATAAGGTGAGTATGGAATTTAAAAATAAATAAATAAATAAGAATTTTTAAAAAATAGAATAAATTGGGAAAATAAAAAATGGGAAGGATAAGTGGAAAATCTTGTAAAATTCAATCAATCATGAGGAGTTTTTCGCTATGTTAAAATAAAGAAGTATTGTTTTGGGAATCACGTATAGATTTGCAAATTATTTATCTCCTTCAACGAGGTAAAAGATCAGTTAATTAAATTTATTGGGCGAAAGGGATTACATGCGATTATGTGTTTCAGCCAAGGCTATTACGGAGCATCCTTCCGCAGTGGCTATGAAGCAAAGCAAGAGACAACCCTATGTTTCGAAACAATTGAGAATAACTATACCTTTCTTGATCACAATATGTTACGGCAGAAGGATTTAAAAAACTTGTTCCTGAATACTTCAAGGTAACGATAAAGAAACCAAAAGCAGCGCGTTGGCCTAGCGGATAAGAAACCATCTGTACTCTCAGAGATTCATTGACGTTCTCAAGGGTGTGAGAAACATAATTCGTAAGAGTAAAACATGTAACGAACAAAGTATAGCAGTAGGTCTTAGAAATATAGTTTCACCCTATTCAGATTCTATACAAATAAGCCACTAGAAAGAATTAATACACCACCTAAAGTCCTGCAGTCTGCGGCTACGAACGTTGCAGCTGCATGCGACATCTTAGGTACAGCGCTGTCAGAAACAAAGATGACTAGATTGATTAGGGTTTGACGTCTCGTCAGCGACGAGATCAAAATGCACTATGTGATCAAAAGCATCCGGACACCCCCAAAAAATACTTTTTTCATATTAGGTGCATTGTGCTGACACCTGCTGCCAGGTTCTCCATATCAGCAACCTGAGTAGTCATTAGACATCGTGAGAGAGCAAATGAGGCGCTACTCACGGTCTTCGAACGTGGTCAGGTGATTGGATGTCACTTGTGTCACACGTCTGTACGCGAGATTTCCACACTCCTATGCATCCCTAGGTTAACATTTTCCGATGTGATAGTGAAATGGAAACCTGAAGGGACACGTACAGCACAAAAGCATACTGGCCGACCTCGTCTGTTGACTGACAGAGACCGCCGACAGTTCAAGAGGGTTGTGATATGTAATAGGCAGACATCTATCCAGACCATCACACAGGAATTCCAAACTGCATAAGGATACACTGCAAGTACTATGAGAGTAAGGCGGGAGGTGAGAAAACTTGGATTTCATGGTCGAGCGGCTGCCCATAAGCCACACATCACGCTGGTAAATGCCAAACGACGCCTCGCTTGTCCTAAGGAGCGTAAACATCGGACGATGGCAGGGTGTAGGTACGGCGAATGTTCGGTGAACGTCATCTGCCAGCGTGTGCAGTGTCAACAGTAAAATTCGGATGCGGTAGTGTTGTGGTGTGGTCGTATTTTTCATGGAGGGGGCTTGCATCCCTTGTTGTTTTGCGTGGCACTATCACAGCACAGACCTACATTGATGTTTTAGGCACCTTCTTGTTTCCCACTGTTTAAGAGCAATTCGGGGATTGCTATTGCATCTTTCAACACGATCGATCACCTGTTCATAATGCACGGCCTGTCGCGGAGTGGTTACACTACAGTAAAATCCCTCCAATGCTCAGAGTCCTGGCCTGAATCCTCTAGAACACCTTTGGAATGTTTCGCAATGCCGATTTAGTGCCAGACCTTACCGACCGACGTCGATACCTCTCCTCAGTGCAGCACTCCGTGAAGAATGGGCTGCCATTTCCCAAGAAACCTTCCAGCACCTGATTGAACGTATGCCTGCGAGAGTGGAAGCTGTCATCAAGGCTAACTGTGGGCCAACGCCAACACCATATTGAATTCCAGCACTACCGATGGAGGGCGCCACGAACTTGCAAGTCATTTTCAGCCAGGTTTCCGGATACTTATGATCATATATGTGGTGTCACCGCCAGACACCACACTTGCTAGGTGGTAGCCTTTAAATCGGCCGCGGTCCGTTAGTATACGCCGGACCCGCGTGTCGCCAGTATCAGTGATTGCAGACCGAGCGCCACCACACGGCAGTTCTAGAGAGACTTCCTAGCACTCGCTCCAGTTGTACAACCGACTTTGCTAGCGATGATTCACTGACAAAATATGCTCTCATTTGCCGAGACGATAGTTAGCATAGCCTTCGGCTACGTCATTTGCTACGACCTAGCAAGGCGCCATTACCAGTTACTATTGATACTGCGAATCATGTACCGTCAAGAGCGACGTTCACCATTAATGGATTAAAGTTAAGTATTCCACCAGCTACGTCAGTTTTTTCTAAATTCTAATTTCCTTTTCCTGTTCCAGACCTCACGCTCGCCTGCGTGAGCTAAAACGCGTGCCTTTCGGCTTCCTCTAGTAACACGGTGTTGGCTCTCCTGCCAACCACAACAATATAGAGTAGATGGAGCTCAAACTCGACGAAGTGAAGGATTAATAAGGAAATCGGCTGTGTCCTTTCAAAGGAACCATCCCTATATCTGCCCCAAATGGGCAGAAATTACGGAGTACCTATTATGGAAGGATGGACGGAGATTTGAATCGATGGCATCTCGAATATAAGTCAAGTGCCTTACCACGGCAACATGTCGTTTGGTTGCTCTGAGAAACAGCTAGCATCACGCGGTAAGCTATTTGATGAAACTTTTAAAATATGTGAAAGATGAGCCAAAGAGCACAAAATTTTTAATAAACGTGTTAAAGGATTAGAGAAGCGCTTTGACGAGATTTTGCGAGAACGAGAGGCAGTCAAAGCGCGTAAGGGGCTTAAAGCGACACTTTTTTTATCCAGTGACTGACAACATTTATTCGCAGTTGATTGCCACGTTATAAGGACGAAGTAGACACAAACGTAGGGATAAAACATTTTTTTCATATCTGTGACGAAGATCTTAAAAATGAATCACTGAATGACATTTTCTCTGGACATTTCTATTTCCAGCACAGCTAACGTTGATAAGAACTTAATAAAAGCCGTCCTGATGTATCTAACAGAACACACGGCTGTTGCAAAATCCGAGCGTTTTTTCCCATTTTTTTTTATTTGCTGACATTCTACAGTGAGTCTGAAATGGTTACCCGGTTTGAAAACTGTATCAATAGGATAAAAGTGGTGCGAATGGCCACAGGCTTGTTTGACTGGTGAGAGAGACTGTAATACAAATGTTGAAAAATCTTAACTGACGAAACTCTAGCACCCATCTTTCATCGAAGTAACCACGAATATTCTTCACCATTTACTTGTCTATTTCGCAAAAATTGTACAGATAAAATTATGGGAAAAACAGCTGTAAAAAAGAGACGCAGGGGCATTCATTCTTCACACGCTGCATGCACGAAAGTGAGTGGAGCAGACTGTAAAGCATGGCTCTGTCCTCTTACATGCAGTTTACTGTGATTCACAGAGAATAGATGAAGATGAATTTGTTGTATAAGTTAGGTAGGAAATGAAATGCCCTGAAATATAGATTTTTCCTCAAATAACGGACTACTTTGCACATACAAGAATGAAAAAAAGCTGATTTAAATATGACAAGAATATGGGTCAATACGCATATACATTTCATTTGGAAGTTAACCTTCTCACATGAATATTCAAACTTATGTACTTCTTTGAAATTGCCTGTTCCTTCTTGTTTCGTCTTTCAATACAGTATTAGATACTATTTCACTTTTTGTGAAGTATTTCAGTGTAGTAGTTAATTAATTTTTAAAATTGTTTTCATTCTGAACGTCAAAAAACTCTCATACTAGCAATGTAAAGATTCTCATAATGAACAGTTTGGTTTTATATAACTGAAAAATACTTTGGATAATGTGCAGTATTTGTTACATGCTATGATACAGGAACAAACAAATAATTAATCTAATTTATTGCTTCATCAAATTGTGTACAACAAAAGAAACTTTTTTTTAAGTTTTCCTACTTATTTCACTTTTGTCTCAAGTGGGAGGAGAGCGGCGAGGGCAATGATTTAACTTAATATGTGTTTGTGTGTGTGAATGGAGTGGAGGGGGGGGGAGGGAATGGTGCTTCAAAAATGGTTCAAATGGCTCTGAGCACTATGGGACTTAACACCTATGGTCATCAGTCCCCTAGAACTTAGAACTACTTAAACCTAACTAACCTAAGGACAGCACACAACACCCAGTCATCACGAGGCAGAGAAAGGAGGGAATGGTGTATGAGAGGGAAAAGCGGATGAGGTGACGGGTAGGGGAAGGGTAGCTGTGCAAGGCAATGTGTGGGCGACGTTTTGTTGAGTTGGGAATTTGAAAGGGTGACTCTGGACCCCCATGGCCATACTTAACACCCCTTGTTACACGTGGTGGAATCTGCATCCAGAAAAGACGTTGAAGAAACTATAGTGTTTTAAACGGAAACTATCTCGAGAAAAATGAAGTTTATTTTTTATTTGAAGACACGGTCTCTGACTAGCATTCTGAAGGCCAGGAAATTTTTCTTTTCTTCGTAAGTATTTTTGGTGCTCCCGGTCTTGATCCGTTCCTGAAACGTCTTGAGCTCGGAAGAAATAAGATTCTCGGAATGTACTGGGGTGCAGGGGAAAGTGTCTGAATTCCTGAAGACGAATTTCAGCCACTCTGGCCGGATGGGGATAACGGGATAGTGTGCCGCAAATGGGGCGTTGGGACGCTGTGTACTGTCCAGATCTGCTATCCCAGCGTACACCGGAGGCTTCGACGATGTCCACTAATAATGCAGTGCTTGGACCATCATTCTTGGGTTCGCCCTCCCTAATACTGCTTTTTATGATCCATTTAATATCGCTTCTTGCCAATACTACTGAACACTTATACTGTGTTCAACTCTGATCTCGTAATCGGATGCTACCGAATTCTTTTCAGGTGGTTCGCAGCTGTCAGCGTGTTTCCGATTACTACCACAGGACCCATACAAAATCAAGAGAATGCCTCCCATAGCGTCATACTGCTCCACCACTCCCTGCGTCCGTGGCGCGCAGCGACCTAGTGTAGCCGATACGTTTCCATTGATCGACGGTCGAATCCCCATGGTTTCGTGGCCACTGCATTCGTAATTGACGATGTCGTTGGGTAAACATATGAACACCTAGGGGTGGTCTGCTGCGGAGATCCTCGTTCAACAATGTACGATGAACGGTGCTCTCCAAACACTTATGGTGCACCAATATTGTGCACTTTCGACAGAGATGTCACAAATCATCATCTCTTCTACTTTACGCAGCAGAGAAGCCTTCGAACCCGCCTTCCTGTGAAGAATCGTAGACGTCCATTAGCGCCTAATGGTAGTTATTGTTCTACCTCTTTCCGTAGATGTTCACGACAGTAGCACCTGAACATTCAGCCAGCTTCACCGTTTTCGAGGTACTCGTTCACAGGTTCCGCGAAATAATAATCTACTCTTTATCAAAGCCTCCTCTCTCAATGGACTTCTCAATTTACAGTCCATATATTAGCTATGGTGATCCACCGGCCGTATCTGCTCCGCTTACATACTTCTGTTACCGCGTCACGTGCTCGAAACGCCACCAGGCGGCATCCAACGCCGCGGTGGGCAGTGGTCATAATGTTTTGTCTTATCAGTGCATTCACATTTGAAGAGAACTGCCATTCGTTACTCCAAGTGGAAATTTTGTGCCCATCTTTTTGCATTTCCGTAGGTTCATCCAAAGCCTACACTTCCCTGTATTCAACACCATCTTCAGCGAACACTCTTACAGTGCTGCTGATCCCATGTGAAAAAACACTTCCAGTACTGCGAACGTCTGCGCTCCTGTTAAGCTTGCTTGAGGCTGTGGTATACCCACCTTTCCAGTCAGCCATATGACTCTGCCAGTTCAGTTTTGCGAGAGATTTTGTTGTGTCACGTTTGTATTTCTCGGGTAGGATGCTGTCTTTCAGGATGTGTATCGCTGCTGCTCTTTCTTCTTTTGTCGAGACAGCCGGCCGCTGTGGCCGAGCACTTCTAGGCACTTCAGTCCGGAAACGCGCTGGTGCTACGGTCATAGGTTCGAATCCTGCCTCGGGCATGGATGTGTGTGATGTCCTTAGGTTAGTTAGGTTTAAGTAGTTCTAAGTCTAGGGGACTGATGACCTCAGATGTTAAATCCCATAGTGAGCTTAGAGCCATTTGAACTTTCTTCTTTTTTTTCAGACAGGGACGACATAGTGATGACGCTGCACAAGAAGGCAACAGTATGTACACTGGAAGACAAGAAAACGGCGCACCAAATAGGAATTATCCGTATTTATATATATATATATATATATGAATAAATGAACCAGTTTTTTTTAAATTCTAAACAATTGTATATATATATATATACGGATAATTCCTATTTGGTATATATATATATATATATATATATATATATATATATATATATATATATATATATATATATATATATACAAACAATTGTTTAGAATTTTAAAAAAAACTGGCTCATTTATTCAAGGGAAAGGACTTCACAAACTGTGCAAGATAATAACGCTTTGGACCACCTCTGGCGCTTATACAAGCAATTATTAGGCTTCGCACTGATTGATAGAGGTGTTGGATGTCCTTCTAAGAGACATCGTGCCAAATTCTGTCCAATTGGCACGTTAGATCGTCAAAATCTGGAGCTGGTTGGAGGACCCTGCCCATGATGTTCCATAGGTATTCAAGTGGGAAGAGATCCAGCGATTTTACTGCCCAAGGTAGTGTTTGGAAAGCATAAAGACAAGCAGTAGACACTCTCGCCGAGTGCGGGAGGGCATTACCTTGCTGATAAGCCCATCCCAGGCTGGCTTGCCATGAAGGGCAACGGATCGGGGCGTACAATATCATCGACCACTCGCTGCGCTTTAAGGGTGCCGCGGATGGAAACCAAACGGACTAGGCTATGAAATGAAATGACACCTCACACCATCACTATTGGCTGTCGGGCCGTATGACGGGAGACAGTCAGGTTGGTATCCCACAACTGTCTGTGTCGTTTACAGACACGTTCTCGCTGGTAATCAGGGCTCAGTTCGAAGTATGACTCATCACTCCAGTTATAAGATTCCAGGTCGAATGTGCACAACACCACTGTCAACGGGCTTGTTGATGTACAGAGGTCAATGCGCAGTGGGCGCCTTCCTGTGAGTCGGCTACTAATTGTCATTGTCACTAAAGCACCAGTTGCACGTCATATCGATGATTATGACAAATCCGCGGCTCTTAGTGCCTCTCTCAAGATTTCTCAATCCTCACATTCTGTTGTCTCTCTTGGTCGACCGCTTCCTTCTTGACGTTGTGTTCGATCATGATTCATCCTTTCCCACCAACACAGTCGAATGGTGGTGTCGCTCCTATTCAAATAACTCCAAGCAGCTTCTTTAAACCCAACTGCGCGTCCTCAATCAAATGCTGATTTCGGCATATACTGTTCACGTGCCTGTTTGCGAGGTAGCTGGCCAACTACACGGAATGTAATTCACTGTGCCCTGGTATCGATATGTCCCCTGTTTATAACCCTTGCCAGCTGCATGGTTAAAATGCGCTGCAACGTCACACATTCAATCAACGGCTGCCATAGTTTACAATTTTCCTTTTTTCGCCGATACCTGTATGAACATAAATTTGTGACCAGTTTGCATATTTTTCTTAGGGGGTATTCCGAGGTGTTACTACACTTTCTGAATTTTACCTTTAGCTATAAATGAAGAAATTATGAAAAACTTGGGTGTACAACTTATAACCGAAAAATTACTCCAACAAAAGGGAACTGCAAAGAGCATGTACTGCGTATTTCACCTCACAGAATACCTCGACAAGCAATGGTATACAGCCCTATTGGATGAAGGAATGTGGGAGAGCCGAGGAAGAGATGGTAATGCCGGAACAGGCCAGAAGGACTACCTAACCGTCGATTGGCAGAAGAAAAAGAATAACAAGACGAAGAACTTCACCTATGAATTAATAGGTGAGTTTCAATACAAATAGCACCTTCGGCATTCTTTATTTGTACTAACCAAATCCTGCATATTTTTGTTATTGTAGAAAGAAACCTACTGATAAATCTGTAATTTGTTTTGCGACATCGCCGTCTTCTTGTAGCGAAGCAGATATGATCTGGTTACGCTGTTCCAATGTAAGAACAAAGAAATATTGCAGTCCGAGAGAGAGGGAAGGAAGGTGTAGGCATACACTGGTAAAGGTACGCAAATGCTGCAATGGTTCAGATACATACGTTTTTGTTGCTGGTAAACTTTTGGGGTATAAGCTATAGTTCACGAAATTCTTCTGTTCCTGACGTTTCGCCTAGAACTGCGTTGGACATCTTCAGTGGCGTTACTCCTACTTTGAGTCTTGCCGACTGACGAGTCGGACATCTGCGAGCGACATACACTATGTGATCAAAGTATCCGGACACCTGGCTGAAAATGACTTACAAGTTCATTGCGCCCTCCATCGGTAATTCTGGAATTCAGTGTGGTGTTTGTCCATCTTTAGCCTCGATGACAGCTTCGAATCTCGCAGGCATACGTTCAATCATGTGCTGGAAGGTTTCTTGGGGAATGGCAGCCTATTCTTCACGGAGTGCTGCTCTAAGGAGAGGTATCAATGTCGGTCGGTGAGGCCTGGCACGAAGTCGGCGTTCCAAAACATCCCAAAGGTGTTCTGTAGGATTCAGGTCAGGACTCTGTGCAGGCCAGTCCATTACAGGGATGTTATTGTGTAATCACTGCTCGATCATGTTGTAGGATGAAATCGCCATCCCCGAATTGCTCCTCAACAGTGGGAAGCAATAAGGTGCTTAAAGCATCAATGCAGGCCTATACTGTGATAGTTCCACGCAAAACAACAAGTGGTGCAAGCCCCCTCTATGAAAAACACGACCACACCATAACATCACCGCCTCTGAATTTTACTGTTGGCACTACAAGTACACACACTACACACGCTGATGTTCACCGGGCATTCGCCATACCCACACCCTGCCATCGAATCACCACATTGTGTGCCGTAATTCGTCACTCAACACAACGTTTTCCCACGGTTCAACTGTCTGATGTTTACGCCTCTTACACCAAGCGGGGCGTCGCTTGGCATTTACCAGCGTGATGTGTGGCTTATGGGCAGCCGCTCGACCATGATATCCAAGTTTTCTCACCTCCCGCCTAACTACCATAGTGCTTGCAGTGGATAGTGGATAGTGATGCAGTTTGGAATTCCTATGTGACGGTCTGCATAGATGTCTGCTTATTACGCATTACGACCCTCTTCAACTGTCGGCGGTCTCTGTCAGTCAACAGACGTGGTCGGCCTGTACGCTTTTGTCTTGTAGCTGTCCCTTCCCATTTCCACTATCACATCGGAAACAGTGGACCTAGGAATGTTTAGGAGTGTGGAAATCTCGCATACAGACGTATGAGGCAAGTTAGACCCAATCACCTGGTCATGTTCGAAGTCCGTGAGTTCCGCAGAGCGCCGCATTCTGCTCTCTCACGATGTTTAATGACTATTTAGTTCGCTGATATGGAGTACCTGGCAGTAGTTGGCAGCACAATGCACCTAATATGAAAAACGTATGTTTTTAGGGGTGTCCTGATACTTTTGATCACATAGTGTATATACTGTAGAAAAATGGGCGTGGCCAGAATTAGACGTGATAAGCAGAGACAGTCTTTGTCAAAGATAAATCTTAACTATCGACTGTTGTCTTGCCAAATATCAGAAACACTTTTAGAAATTCTGCAGAGCAACTGCTCATATGTCTCTAAGTTTCATGGTCTCGTCTTTGGTGTTACAACTACTCCTATGTTTATATATTTCAGTGGCTTCTCTACATTCATGGCTATAGGTTAGGTTAGTGTTTAACGTCCCGTCGACAACGAGGTCATTAGAGACGGAGCGCAAGCTCGGGTTAGGGAAGGATTGGGAAGGAAAGCGGCCGTGCCCTTTCAAAGGAACCATCCCGGCATTTGCCTGAAACGATTTAGGGAAATCACGGAAAACCTAAATCAGGATGGCTGGAGACGGGATTGAACCGTCGTCCTCCCGAATGCGAGTCCAGTGTGCTACCACTGCGCCACCTCGCTCGGTTTCATGGCTATAGAAAGACATCGGGAAATTACGCAGAATCAGCGGCGACGATTGAATATGTGTACCGGACTAGGATTCGAACCCAGGATCTACTGCTTACTAGGCAGGTGCGTTAACCACAGCGCCATCTGGCACAGAGCGTTATGGCAAGTGCGCGGACTATAACGGCTCGTCTCACAGCCGACCCACATTCCCAGCGAGCGTCACCTGTCCGCAGTCTCTGCCCTTTCCCTCCATGCTCCCTACTTTGAGACTACCACAGGAGGTCAGACATCCTTGTGCATCCGCACCGAAGAAGGTGGATTGCCCACCTAGGCGAATCAGTTACATGAATGCGTGGGGTCACGTTCAAAATAACAATGGATTCACTTTCTTCAGTGCAGATGCACAAGCGTGCCGACCTCCAGTGTGAATCTAAGAGTAGCGATCATGCCGCTCGGGCGGAATGTGTGAGACGCGCGAAGATAGTCTGTGCAGTTACCATAACGCTGTGTCCCGGGTGGCGCAGTGGTTAACGCACCTGCCTCTTAAGCAGGAATACCGAGCTCGAATCCCAGTCCGGTACACATTTTCACTCGTCGCCGCTGATTCCGAGTAATGTCCCGATGCAGCTGACATCAGTAATCCCTTTCCTCTGCTTTTCTTTCTCTCCCCACCCTCCCCCTCCCCCCGTTACATATTCAACTTACGTATTATAATGTGCAAAAGAAGCATTGTTCGCTTAAGCACTTCATATTACGCATAAACTCAGGAATGCATCACGTCACTCCTTACCTCGTTCTTATTAAAGTAGTAAATGTAAAAGGAAGTGTTGTCCAAAGTATTCATTTCCTAAGCTTCCTGTTTTATATCCAAATCACAGTAATTGTTAATAACAATGACCATCAATACAGACAGATTCGTATTTTTTAATAGCTTTTGTGTTAGTCATTCATGGTTAATACACAACTGAATTATAACAGCTTTCAACCTATTCTTTAATGAGGCTTTAAATTCCACTTCCTTATTCAAAAATTTCTTCTGGACAGGCGTAGCAGCTCGCGTGGACCACTATTATCAGTGAATGGTTCAGTGGTGCTTCGCTTACTCGCATCGCACTTAGCAAGATTTATTTCTGTAGTATCAAAAGCACCTCATTTCGTTGCAGACAATTATAATCAAGATAGGTATGCACTGCATATTAGAGATACGTTTTCTTTTTTTCACAGCTAAGCCATATTATTCTAGAGCCAGGCTCAGACATTGTTTAGTGCGTTTAGGGAATAGCGAGTCCTTATTCATTTAGCACAGATTCAGACTACCTTCTGCTACAGTATATGTTAGTTCTATAAGTGTATCAATTACAGTTGTCAGACCAAACGTACTATCGCACTCAGACTACTGTTGTTAAAAAAAATATTGTATTTTTCTATACTCACAGGATAGCTACAGATCATAACCAGTGATTAGTTCACTCATGACCCAAGACTCTGGCACAGCTACGTATATAAATGTTGGTTTGGTTACCAATCATAAAAATATAGTGAAATTGAAAGATTGTAGGAAAGTCCTGCATAAGAAATTGAAAAACACACATCAAAAAAAGTTTTGCATCACCCCGGTTCCCAGAACTCCTGAAGACAGACGTTGACTGTGGATATTGCATCACAGACACAGTGTCTTTGACCTTTCAGAGATGTCACTAAACCCGCCCAAAGATGTTAACAACCATGCATGAGCAGCGCCTGTCACACGGAGGGAGTCCGACAGCCGATCAGTTCCAGTCATTCCACCAGGAAGGAGGTACACGGCTCGTGTTGTCTCTAGTTCAACCATGCCTAGACGATCAATACCGCGGTTGGATCGCGCCCGCATTGTTACTTTGTGCCAGGAAGTTTTTTCAACAAGGAAAGTGTCGAGGCGTCTCGGAGTGGGCCAAAGCGATGTTGTTCGGACAAGGAGGAGATACAGATAGACAGGAACTGTCGATGACATGCCTCCCTCAGGTCGCCCAAGGGCTACTACTGCAGTGGATGACCGCTACCTAGGATTATGGTTCAAACGAACCCTGACAGCAATGCCACCACGCTGAATATTGCTAATCGTGCAGCCACAGGACGTCATGTTACAACCCAAACCGTGCGCAATAGGCTGCATGAAGTGCAACTTCACTCCCAACGCCGATGACGAGGTCCATCTTTGCAACCACGACACCATGCAGCGCAGAACAGATGTCCCAACAACATGCCGAATGGACGGCTCAGGATTGGCATCACGTTCTCTTCACCGATGAGAGTTGTGAGTAGGCTGTATATGTTTTCTTATTGGCAACGTTACGTAGCGCTCTGTATGAAAATCATTGGCTGTGCTGTGTGCAGTCTGTCGCTAGTTTGCATTGTTGTCTGCCATTGTAGTGTTGGGCAGCTGGATGTGAACAGCGCGTAGCGTTGCTCAGTTGGAGGTGAGCCGCCAGCAGTGGTGGATGTGGGGAGAGAGATGGCGGAGTTTTGAAATTAGTAATACTGGATATCATGAACTGCTATATACATTATGACTTTTGAACACTATTGAGGTAAATACATTGTTTGTTCTCTATCAAAATCTTTCATTTGCTAACTATGCCTATCAGTAGTTAGTGCCTTCAGTAGTTTGAATCTTTTATTTAGCTGGCAGTAGTGGCGCTCGCTGTATTGCAGTAGTTCGAATAACGAAGATTTTTGTGAGGTAAGTGATTTGTGAAAGGTATAGGTTAATGTTAGTCAGGGCCATTCCTTTGTAGGGATTATTGAAAGTCAGATTGCGTTGCGCTAAAAATATTGTGTGTCACTTTAGTGAATGTTTGAGTACGTTCAGTTTTGCTCAGCTGTTTGAAAAGCATATAATGTAAGAGGTTTATCAGTACAGTAATTCTAAAATTGTTCTAAGGGGACGTTTCAGAGTCGCACAGTCTTCAACCAGACAATCGTCGGAGACGTGTTTGCAGGCAAGCCGGACAGGCTGAACGCCTTAGACACACTGTCTAGCGAGTTCAGCAAGGTGGAGGTTCCCTGCTGTTTTGGGGTGGCATTATGTGGGGCCGACGTACGCCGCTGGTGGTCATGGAAGATGCCGTAACGGCTGTACGATACGTGAATGTAATCCTCCGACCTATAGTGCAACCATATCGGCAGCATATTGGCGAGACATTCGTCTTCATGGACGACATTTCTCGCCCCGTCGTGAACATCTTGTGAATGACTTCTTTCAGGATAACGACATCGCTCGACTTGAGTGGCAAGTATGTTCTCCAAACATGAACCCTATTGAACATGCCTGGGGTAGAATGAAAAGGTCTGTTTATGAAAGACGTGACCCACCAACCACTTTGAGGGATCTACGCCGAATCGCCGTTGAGGAGTGGGACAATCTGGACCAACAGTGCTTTGATGAACTTGTGGATAGTATGCAACGATGAATACAGGCATGCATCAATGCATGAGGACATGCCTCTGGGTATTAGAAGTACAGGTGTGTACAGTACCACCTCTGAAGGTCTCGCTGTATGGTGGTACTACATGCAATGTGTGGTTTTCATGAGTAATAGAAAGGGCGGAAATGATGCTTGTGTTGATCTCTATTCCTATTTTCTATACAGATTTCGGAACTCTCGGAACCGAAGTGATCAAGACTTTTTTTACGTGTGTATAAAGATTATACGCAAATTTAGTACAGATATATGTACAGCAGTCACACGTAGAAGGTCAGATTTGTAGACTTCACGGAGACTGCATAAAGCGTACACAACTATATACATTTGAAGTCCAGATACGAAATTTTCACATGGCCTCACATAATCTATATATATAAAGAAGAACGTCTATTTGTTTGTTTGTAATTTGTACAAATCTACAGTTTTATTCCGATCTTGATTAATTTTGCACATTTTATCTTTAAGACAAAAGAAAGATCACTTCTACATAAGATTTCGTTATCTGATTTGAATATATATATATATATATATATATATATATATATATATATATATATAGGAACGGTTGTTATCAAAAATCTTTAAAAGATTTTGGCCTATTTACTTCCGCTAATGAACATTTGCGCCGACGTAAGCTACATATTTTTTAGTATACACAATATATAAATACAATGTAAAGGAGAAACGTTGTTACAGTTGTAGTACCTTAACCTGTAATTCAAAAAGGAATCAAAGCACAATCTATGATGTAATTGTTATTACTAAAATTTTGGTTTGAAATGGGTGTACATTTGCAAAAGTCAGAACCAGAAGCCTAGAGCCTGATTTTTGTGAATGCCACCGGTGAAGAGATATTCCTTCGTCATATTCCGTTAACACCCAATGATTCAAGTATGCCCTTTGATTTAAAGCGATTGCAGCTTCCCATGCGGACTGTATTCGACCTGACCATCAACAACACGTAGGGCCAATCACTTTTGTGTGTCAGATATCAAACATCCCGGGCAGTGTCGGTCACTGAAGCTGGTGGTTTCATACAGACAGCTAAGAGTATAAAGCATATAACCTGTTGTTTGCAAAATGTCATGTGTGAATAAGGCATGCCGCGTTTGAGACGAGTGAGCTTTTGCATATAATCCGTCACCATTCATGAACTTCATGCATTGATCTCTACGAGGATTCAGACTGCGTTGGATAGCACTCTGTTAATGTGCTCATAGTCATTACCTGTTCGTCGTATCCGTATTTTAGCACTAATAACAGCTAAGGAGAGCTGAAGTAATTGGGGCACTGGGATCAAGCACAAAGTTTCATTTGTAACGACAGTAGCAGTACTGGTGTGGTAGTTTTTGTTCATCCGTGGATCACTGCTACAGGGATACTGGACATCTACATCTACATCTACGTGGCTACTCTGAAAATCACAATTACGTGCCTGGCAGAGCGTTCAGCGAACCACCATCCTCACAACAATTCTTGAGTAATAATAACCTCTTCAGCTTTATTTAGTGCTTTATGACAGGATCACTACCGGTTTCGTGGCACTAAAAGCCACATCAGGTGAACATATGATTAAAATATTAGAGCGTTAATGCTGGGAATCTTTTTATCCAGCATTCGTTGACCATCAAAACAATCATATGTCCACCTCGAGATGCTGGGTAAAAAGATTCCGAGCTTTTCCGCTCTAATAGTTTAATCATACGTTCACCTGATGTGGCTCTTAATGCCACGAAACCGGTAGTTACCCAGTAATAAAGCACTGAATACAGCTGAAGCGGTTATTAATACCCAAGATGAATACTCATGGCTGTGGTTGCCCAACCTACAAGGTTGTCCGCACCCACAATAATTCTCTATTTTTACTATCTCGAACAGCGCGCGGGAAAATGAAGATCTATATCTCTCCGTACGAGCTCTGATTTCCCTTATTTTATTGCCGGCCGCGGTGGTCTAGCGGTTCTGGCGCTGCAGTCCGGAACCGCGGGACTGCTACGGTCGCAGGTTCGAATCCTGCCTCGGGCATGGGTGTGTGTGATGTCCTTAGGTTAGTTAGGTTTCAGTAGTTCTAAGTTCTAGGGGACTTATGACCTAAAGATGTTGAGTCCCATAGTGCTCAGAGCCATTTGAACCATTTGAACCTTATTTTATTATCATGATCGTTTCTCCCTATGCAGGTCGGCATCAAAAAAATATTTTCGCACTCGGACGAGGAAGCTGATGATTGAAATTTGGTAACAAGATTCTGTCGCAACGAAAAATGCCTTTGTTTTGATGATGTGTACCCCAAATGCTGTATCATGTCAGTGACACTCTCGCCCCTATTTCGTGATAATACAAAACGTGCTGCTCGTCTTCGAAGTTTCTCGATGTACTCCGTTAATTCTATCTGGTAAGGATCCCAGACAGCGCAGCAGTACTCCAAAAGACGAGCAAACGTAGTGTAGGCCGTTTCTTTAGTAGGTCTGTTATTTCTAGGTATTTACTTGAATTTACGACCTTCATACTTAACTGATTTATCGTGTAACCGAGGTTCAACGGATTTCTTATATCAGTCATGTGGTTGAGCTCACACTTTACATTACTTATGATTAATTGCCAATTTTCGCACCATACAGATACTTTTCTAAATTGTCTTCTAAATCATTTATATAGATAAGGAACAGCAAAGGGCCTATAATACTACCTTGGAGAATGACAGAAATAACTTCTGTTTTACTCGATGACTTTCCGTCGGTTACTACGAACTATGACGTCTCTAACAGGAAATCACGACTCGAATCACGTAACTGAGACGATATTCCATAAGCACGCAGTTTTTCTATAAGTCACTTGAGTGGTGCAGTGTCAATAGCCTCCTGCAAGTCTAGAAATACGGAATCAACTTGAAATCCTTTGTAAACAGCACTCAACACATCGTGTGTGTGTAAAGAGCTAGTTGTGTTTCACAAAAACAATGTTTTCTAAATCCGTGTTGACTATGTGTCAATAGACCGTACTCTTCGAGGTAATTCCCAATGTTCTAACACAATATATGCTCAAAAATCCTGCTGCATATCGAATTAATGATAATGGTCTGTCATTTAGTGTATTACTTCTATTGCCTTTCTTCGATATTAGTGTAACTTGTGCAACTTTCCAGTCTTTGGATACGGATCTTTCGTCGAGCAAGCGGTTGTACATGTTCGTTAAGTAGGGAGCTATTGCACAGCATAGTCTGAAAGGAACCTAATTTGCTATACAGTATGGACCGGAAGACTTGCTTATATTAAATGATTTAAGTTGTTTCACTCCTCCGAGGAAATATACTTCTAAGTTACGTTGGCAGCGGTTCTTGATTCGAATTCTGGAATATTTACTTCTTCTTCATTGGTGAAGGAATTTCAGAAGGCTGTGTTAAGTAATTCTGCTTTGGCAGCACTGTCATCGATAGTGTTTCCATTGTTATCGCGCTGAGAAGGCATCGATTGTGTCTTGGCGCTAGCATACTTTCCATACGACCAGAATCTTATGTCATTATATTAGTAATTAAGGACAATAACAACAACATAATTCATATACAAGTTGTCCCATTTGTCTTAACCACTGTTTGTCCAGGTGCAAATTACAAAATGTTTCAAGCAAATGTTCTTTAGCCGTCAGGGGGACATCAATCAGCGTGATTGCCTTCGTTGTAGCTTTGGTTTTTACGAAGATATGAACAGCGGCGTGGCTCTCTTAAATGGACCCTGTATTTTTTTCGGATTCATTTCCTCTCCTAAAGACCAATTCAAAATTGTATCACAGTCTACCATTCACTGAAACACAACATTATTAATTACATAACGCAACATTGACTTTGAACCCAGGATCATAAACTCGTCCACTTGCTGGAGTTGTCACAAAAAAAAAAAAAATGAAAACCAAGTAAAAAATTAACACAAAATTGACTTTCACTCTCCTGTACCATTGCCCAGGAGTAGAACATTCAAAGGTCCTCAGAATGGTGACCCTGGACATCGATACACTCGTGTCCTCGTTGAATGAAAGAATTATTTACTGCTTCCAGTGTTGCCTGCTGAAGAGAATTACAGGCAAGCACGATACATTCCTTCATGTCCTCTGGAGTTGTTGGAATATCGTGATAGACAACATCTTTAATGCATCTCAAAAGAAAAAAGTCCAGAGGATTTAAACCAGGAGACCTAGCAGGCCAACTAACTGTTCCTCCTCGACCAATTCATCTGGCAGGATACCTTAGGTTCAGAACACCAAGTGCACGCAAGGCATTATGTGCTGGACATCCATCGTGTTGATAACACATAAGGATTCTCGGTCTTAGCGGCACTTCATCCAGAAGAGGAAGGTGGCATACGCTGTGCCGTTTAGACGACCATTGATGAAATAAAGTACAATAATTGTAGTACCAAGCATCCCACACCAGACATTAACTCTCCATTGACGCTGATGTTCCACCTGTCTAAGCCATCGTGTGTTGTCGCTGGACCAATAATGCATGTTCCTTATATTTACCTGTCCTTTGTTTGAGAAGGAACATTCATCGGTAAATAGAACATTGGTGAAGAAGTTCGGGTTGGCGAGGATTTGCTGCTGTGCCCACTGACAGAACTGTACCCGATTTTGGAAATCATTTCCATGAAATTCTTGATGTAGATATATATGGTAAGGATGGAACCGGTGACGTGTCAGAATACGATATACAATGGTTTTAGGAATGCCAATCTCGTTTGTTTTCAAGCTGTTGTGTGCTCACATGTTGATTCATAGCAACGCACGAGAGAACAGTAACTTCGGCAGCTTCGTCTGTGCGAGTGCTACGACGATTACGTTGTTGTGGGTTGAAACTTCCCGTTTCCTGAAGTGTCTGAACAAGAGGAGGAAACCTCATTCGGGAAGGTTGGTTCTTGCCAGGATATCGCTCTCTGTACAGTTGCGCTCCTACGTAGCATTTCGCCCACCTTCAATAACAACAATAAAAGAAACGTTCTGTCCATACATGTTGTAGGAAGGACAGCCTTTACTGTATGCCTACTCTACACAACAGTATTTAAAAGGACTAAACTACTGTACTAAATGTACCCGTACATAAGAAAACAGTATTGCTATTTCTGTTGTGCTAACTTACATTCCCCATAGATGAGTAGCATTTCTATCTTCTCTTCGTTGGTGTACATTCTACTCACACAACTCTACAAATGACGATGCTTGACGGAATGACGGGTGTGCATTCTACTAATGTTTACATTTGTCCTCTGTCAACGTCAGCACGTGGATGTGTTCAATTACCCCGGGTACCTGCACTAAGCGCTGGGAGCGTCAACGTCAATGTTGTGTTATGTAATTAATAACGTTGTGTTTCAGTGAATGGTAAACGTGATACATTTTTGAAAAGGTCTTTAGGAGAGGAAATGAATTACCGAATAAAAATATAGAGTGCCATTTAAAAAAGTCATACCTGGGTTCATATCTTCGTAAAAAAAAACAAAGCTACCACGAAGGCAATCATGCTGATTGATATCCCCCTGAGGGCTACAGATCATTTGCTTGAAACATTTTGTAATTTGCATCTGGACAAACAGTTATTTATGGTGGTCAAGATAAATAGGACACCTCGTATACAAGAATTTACACACTTACTGCTCTAGTTTAATAAGGGTGGAACATGTAACCGGCTGTGATTCTTCTGTAAAGCAAAAATCGTCTTTGCATTTACCTGAAGTAACTTAGTGGAAACACTAAATCAAGATGGACGGATAAAGAATGGAACCCACATCTTTCCGAACTCAAGGCCAGTAGGTTTAAAACAGCGCTTCCTCATCCGATTTATCCCCAGTTTACAATTTTTTTTGCAAAGAATTTATATAATAATGTAAAAACTAGTGTTACACTGTTCATTAATTTCTCACTTCCAGTCACTGTACACACTACAGGCACTACACACCCACTATTTTATAATGTAACACCGTAACACTGTCAGCTGACAGCAGGACCACAGCAAGAATGTTTGGTTTCTATTTTGTGTTCCGCAAGTTCCCATTTAGTAGTCTGAAAAACAGAGCCAACATACCCCCGTAATGAGTGATATGGTGAGGTCAGAAAGAGGGTAAGGTGTTAGTATTATACGTTTCATAGTTTACGGAGTAAAATTTTCTAGAATATAAAGAAGAAACCAAAAGAAACTGGCTGTTTGTCTGTGAAGACAGCACTCTAAGGCATACCATGCTGATGGCGTTCTGGTTACTAACATCTTCGTGTGTTCGCAGCACTTCAACTGAGAATCAATATTCATTCCTATAAATTTTGTGTTTGTTACTCAGTGTATAGAGCGACTGTCTACATTTAATTTAAGTGTCATTTCCTCAGTTCAAACTGATATTCAAGGTATTTGTTTTCTTCCAGTTCAATGTCACTACGTTGCGTATTGACCAGTTTTAAACTTCCCTCAGAGTTTCATTTCCTTTCTCTGCAAAGAGTTCTCTTGTTTTCTTAGCTACTATAATAATGCTGTCATCACCGATGAAAATAATATTTTTCTCACGACCAACTATTGGAAAAGTCATTGATGCATCTCAGAAACAATTTTGGTCCTAATAGGCTACCAAGAGGAGCGCCTTTTTTTTATATTGGCTTTCGGGACGTGCACATACAGCCATCTCAATATTGGAGTGTCATTTATGACGACACGTACGTTAGAATAACACAACACCTAGTTCCCGAGCATAGAAAATCTCCGACCCGACTGACCCGACTGGCAGTCGAAACCGGGCGCCTTCGGTTAGCAATCTGTCATGCTGACCGCGTACCTGCTGAGGCGGACGAGGAACGTTTATGTTAATGTACCTGGGTCTCATAAGTGTTTCATTAAAATTGTAGCCTTATTTGACGTCTGTGTGGTCACTGCTTTATGTACTCTATCTGCTAGGTACGATCGGAGCCAGTCAGCGCCTATACCTAATAACTGTAGCTTATTCAGTAGAATCTCACGGTCAACGTATAAGCAGCCTCAGCAAGAGTTAAAGAATATGTCTCTGACAAATTCATCCTTTTCAAAAGCATAAAATACCATTTTTGTTAACTCTACAGTGGCTGATTTGGTTCTTCTGCCAGTTTGGAACCCAAACTGTGATTTACTTAGAAAGTCGTAGTTATTCAAGTAAGTCGTTAATCTGTTTCTTTCATAATAGATTCTATTATTGCTTGACTTCACGTCAACAGGAAAATGGGCTGGTAGTTTTTCGTGCCTTCTACAATATCGTTTTTTAGCAGAGGCACAACATTTCCTTATTTTACGTACTCTGGAAAGTCCCCTGATGAAAATGCTTCATTTATCGTGTTGGTTAAGGGAGCTTTTTTGCTCGGCATGCATTGTTTCAGCATATAGATGGTGCTTGCAATTGATCAATATACAGTAAAATGTTATTGCACAATGACCTACTGCAAACTTTTTTTGAGTGTTTCGTTCGCTTTCTCTGCCAGGTGTTCTCTTCCTTATTCATGGATGTTTATCTACACTCCTGGAAATTGAAATAAGAACACCGTGAATTCATTGTCCCAGGAAGGGGAAACTTTATTGACACATTCCTGGGGTCAGATACATCACATGATCACACTGACAGAACCACAGGCACATAGACACAGGCAACAGAGCATGCACAATGTCGGCACTAGTACAGTGTATATCCACCTTTCGCAGCAATGCAGGCTGCTATTCTCCCATGGAGACGATCGTAGAGATGCTGGATGTAGTCCTGTGGAACGGCTTGCCATGCTATTTCCACCTGGCGCCTCAGTTGGACCAGCGTTCGTGCTGGACGTGCAGACCGCGTGAGACGACGCTTCATCCAGTCCCAAACATGCTCAATGGGGGACAGATCCGGAGATCTTGCTGGCCACGGTAGTTGACTTACACCTTCTAGAGCACGTTGGGTGGCACGGGATACATGCGGACGTGCATTGTCCTGTTGGAACAGCAAGTTCCCTTGCCGGTCTAGGAATGGTAGAACGATGGGTTCGATGACAGTTTGGATGTACCGTGCACTATTCAGTGTCCCCTCGACGATCACCAGTGGTGTACGGCCAGTGTAGGAGATCGCTCCCCTCACCATGATGCCGGGTGTTGGCCCTGTGTGCCTCGGTCGTATGCAGTCCTGATTGTGGCGCTCACCTGCACGGCGCCAAACACGCATACGACCATCATTGGCACCAAGGCAGAAGCGACTCTCATCGCTGAAGACGACACGTCTCCATTCGTCCCTCCATTCACGCCTGTCGCGACACCACTGGAGGCGGGCTGCACGATGTTGGGGCGTGAGCGGAAGACGGCCTAACGGTGTGCGGGACCGTAGCCCAGCTTCATGGAGACGGTTGCGAATGGTCCTCGCCGATACCCCAGGAGCAACAGTGTCCCTAATTTGCTGGGAAGTGGCGGTGCGGTCCCCTACGGCACTGCGTAGGATCCTACGGTCTTGGCGTGCATCCGTGCGTCGCTGCGGTCCGGTCCCAGGTCGACGGGCACGTGCACCTTCCGCCGACCACTGGCGACAACATCGATGTACTGTGGAGACCTCACGCCCCACGTGTTGAGCAATTCGGCGGTACGTCCACCCGGCCTCCCGCATGCCCACTATACGCCCTCGCTCAAAGTCCGTCAACTGCACATACGGTTCACGTCCACGCTGTCGCGGCATGCTACCAGTGTTAAAGACTGCGATGGAGCTCCGTATGCCACGGCAAACTGGCTGACACTGACGGCGGCGGTGCACAAATGCTGCGCAGCTAGCGCCATTCGACGGCCAACACCGCGGTTCCTGGTGTGTCCGCTGTGCCGTGCGTGTGATCATTGCTTGTACAGCCCTCTCGCAGTGTCCGGAGCAAGTATGGAGGGTCTGACACACCGGTGTCAATGTGTTCTTTTTTCCATTTCCAGGAGTGTAATAGCGCATCAGGGAAGTATTTAGATAATCAGATTGGAATCCATATGATCCCCTTGTGTCCAGCGATCGTTGAACACAGACAATGGAGAAAAGAACAGTAATCGATTGCGAAGTGTGTTGTTTTAATAGCAAATCTATATTTCATCTATTACATAGACATCTCCGGTGCTAAAAATTACAAATCAGGAGAACCATAAACAAATATAAGACATCTGAAAACATATCGTAAGTGCAAACATAAGCGCCATACCGTTACACATCGTACAATAACCAGTGACATTAGTCCAAAGCGTTACGTGATAAACAAATGGTTCAAACGGCTCTGAGCACTATGGGACTTAAGTTCTGAGGTCAACAGTCCCCTAGAACTTACAACTACTTAAACCTAACTAACCTAAGGAGATCAGACACATCCACGCCCGCGGCAGGATTCGAACCTGTGACCGTAGCAGTCGCGCGGTTCCAGACTGTAGCGCATAGAACCGCTCGGCCACCCCGGCCGGCTTACGTAATAAACAATTCTGGTTACTGTACACCATGCAGGAGTGTAACACGAACTAGAGCCATTACTTACATGGTTGAGCAGGACGAAAATATGACGTCATAGCCGTGTGGGGCCCTCTATCAAATGGTTCAAATGGCTCTGAGCACTATGGGACTTAACATCTTAGGTCATCAGTCCACTAGAACTTAGAACTACTTAAACATAAATAACATAAGGACATCACACACATCCATGCCCGAGGCAGGATTCGAACCTGCGACCGTAGCAGTCCCGCGGTTCAGGACTGAAGCGCCTAGAACCGCTCGGTCACCGCGGCCGGCTGCCCTCTATAGAGGTACTAGTTAACAGCTAAATGGTTATAAAGCCATATCATTTTTAAAAATATTTTTAAAGATTATAGTCCACAATAAACCACAACTAATGGTTAAAACATGGAAAGCAAATCGCTTGTTCGGAGCCACAAGTGTGGCCCGCTCAATGCCAATCAATACAGAATAGTACGTAAGCTTTTTTACGAACTACTTCCAGAAGATCCATTTGCAACTCGAAATAAAAAGTACCGTACAATGTTAAAATAATGTACCGAAATAATTAAACTTTAACGGAAATAAACGATTTGGGAGACAATCTGAGCAGCCGTCTTGGGTTGTTTGCAGATGACGCTGTTGTTTATCGACTAATAAAGTCATCAGAAGATCAAAACAAATTGCAAAACGATTTAGAAAATATATCTAATTGGTGCGAAAATTTGCACTTGACCCCAAGTAACGAATGGTGTGAGATCACCCACGTGAGTGCTACAAGGAATTCCTTAGACTTCGGTTACACGATAAATCAGTCCAATCTAAATTCAAATAAATACCTAGGTATTACAATTACGAACTACTTAAATTGGAAGGAACACATAGAAAATGTTGTGGGAAAGGCTAACCAAAGACTGCGTTTTATTGGCAGGACACTTAGAAAATGTAACAGACCTACTAAGGAGACTGCCTGCACTACCCTTCTCCGTCCTCTTTTAGAATACTGCTCCGCGGTGGGGGATCCTTACAAGATAGGACTGACGGAGTACATCGAAAAAGTTCAAAGAAGGGCAAGACGTTTTGTATTATCGCGAAATATGGGAGAGAGTGTCACAGAAATGATACAGGATATGGGCTGGACATCATTAAAAGAAAGACGTTTTTCGTTTCGACGGAATCTTTTCACGAAATTCCAATCCCAACTTTCTCCTCCGAATGCGAAAATATTTTGTTGACACCGACTTACATTGGGGGAAACGATCACCACGATAAAATAAGGGAAATCACAGTTCGTAGGAAAAGATATAGGTGTTCGTTCTTTCCGCGCGCTACACGAGATTGGAATAATAGGGAATTGTGAAGGTGGTTCGATGAACCCTCTGCCAGGCACTGAAATGTGATTTGCAAGTATCCATGTAGATGTAGATGTAAGTTGTACAATAATACATGGCGTGCCCCCTCTGGTCACGCACTAAAATCATACAACTCATAAAATGACATTAGTGTCATCTCTTGGATTACAGAATAAACAGGTGGAATAAAGCAGCAGTACAATGTCGAAAGGTATGAAGCTACACCGTGGCGCGTAAAAATGAACAAATAAGTAAAATAAAGAAATGAAATAGTACAATGAAAAATTACAGTAAAAAATTGTGTGCGCTTCTCGCGCATAAACTAAAGTAATATAAATCGTAAAAATACTTTGACACCCTCTCTGGTCTTGCAACATTTAACACGTGGAATAAAACAGCATACAGTGTCGACAGGTAATAAACTAGCCAGACATGAAGCTAACTTTTGTTGTAAGGTATGTAACTACATGGTGCTTACGTTTGCACTTGCGATATGTTGGCAGCTGTCTTACATTTGTTCCTGATTCTCCAGGTTTTGTAATTTTTAGGACTGAAAGTTACTATGTAATAGTTGAAATACAGGTCTTCTGTATTAAACGATTGATTTTGCGATCGATTAAGTTCTTTTTTCCACTGTCTGTATTACGTGAGTTTATTGGCTTTGCATTATTTTTTCACGCGCCACAGTAGTGGGCTAGAAATATGTGAATAGACTGAAATGGATGATACAGAGGAGGGAGGGAGGCGATCCAGACAGCGACGGACACGGGAGGCTTGCGGCCATACTAATGGTGCGCTCAGCGGCGTGCCTCCGTCCCCGAAGCTAAGCCAGCGGCGCTAACGACGGAGCCGGCCGCGGGGGCAGGTGCGGCGCTGGCGTCGCGGCGCTGGGCCGCCGTAATTGATGGCTGCTGGGAGGCCGCCAGCGCCACATGATGGATGGACGCCGGCCACCGGACTCGTCCGCACAGCCCTCCCTGGGCGCGAATAACCTCCTCCGCGCGCCCGGCACAGCTGCATCTGCTATGCCTTACAGTCTACGTCCAGAGTTTAGCAGCAGAGTGACAACGTGTGGAGCAGCAACACTTGTATTTCTTGTCAAAGTAAAGCCTGTCCTGGCAAGAACTACTTTTACGATGATGATGACGATGAAGCGCGATTTAGGGCATGCAGCAGCTACGTCATCAGCGTCCTTATTGTACATCAACGTACGAGGAAAGATCGGAAAGTAACGTACAATAATTTTACTACCGAAAATTTTTAATAGGTAACAAACCAAAAAAAAGTCACAAATGAACTTACATGTTTTACCCAACTTTCTACATAGTCACCAAAGCTGTCAACATATTTCTACCTTCGTGTTACCAGTTTCAATATGCTCTGTTCACAGAAGTCCGTTTTGTTTGAGTGTAGCCATCTGTGGACTGCTGATTTCAGTTGCGTATCTGTCGCAAAGCGATAGCCAGCCAGGCATTTCTTCGTGGGATCAAGTAGATGAAAGTCCGACGGTGCAAGGTACGGACTGTATGGTGGATGCTGGAGCGCCTACCGCCCCAAATTTGGCGATTTTCTCGCGAACAGGAGCAGCAAGATGGGGGCTAACATTGTCATGAAAAAGTTTTTGACACCATTAGCATTAATGCTGTGGCTTTTGTCGCGAAGGGCACGACGCAGCTTAATATAGGCTACAGCATTTACAGTGGTCCAGTGTTCAGAAAGTCTACCAACAACAAACCATGCGAAACTTCCTGGCAGATTAAAACTGTGTGCCGGACCGAGACTCGAAATAGGGACCTTTCCCTTTCGCGGGCAAGTGCTCTACCAACTGAGCTACCCAAGCACGACTCAAAGGACGGGTCGTGAGTCGTGCTTGGGTAGCTCAGATGGATGCCGGCACGGTAGCTCAGCGTGTTCGGTCAGAGGGCTGCTCGCCCTCTGTAATAAAAAAACAGAGTAAAGGAATCAACGATCAACTTGAACGGATGTCTTGTGACGTCCACCCGGCCAAACGCCACGAACAATACCAAAAAAAAAAAGTTGGTAGAGCACTTGCCCGCGAAATACAAAGGTCCAGAGTTCGAGTCTCGGTCTGGCACACAGTTTTAATCTGCCAGAAAGTTTCATATCAGCTCACACCCGCTCCTGAGTGAAAATCTCATTCTGGAAACAAACCATGCATATCACATAATACTTTCGCAAACACTTCCCTAGCAGAGTCAGTCACTCCGTGGAGGCTTGCTTGGTTTCGGGCTTGTAGTGGTACGCCCTTTCAGAAAGTTGTGCCCTTTTGCAGCGTAACGCTTGAAGTGATGCAAATTGTCATCATTAGATGGATGTTGCGGTTGTCTGTCAGGTTCTTAGGCACCCAGCGAGCATTAAGTTTTCAACGTGTCATCAACATTGTCGTACACGGCACCATAGGAAATGTTGAACGGCTGCGATAAGGTTCGCAGGTGCACACGTTGGTTGTGGGGCCTCAATGGTGCCGACATTCTTGCGGGGCTGCAACTGTTACCGGCCGCCCGGAGCGCGGCTAATAACTAAGCGTCAAACGGCCCTCTTGTAACAATGCGCACCACCTAGAGATATTGTGACGGTACACACAGACGTCCGCATGCATGTCACGAATGTCCTTGCTAGTCTCACTCAGGTTATGCCCTTTCGCCCACAAATATCAAATTACACTTCACTGCTCTTCACAACTTGATGACAGTAAATCCCTTGCCATTTTTATTTTGCAGTTCAGGCTTCTGTCGCTGTTGCTGTACATGAAAACACAATACCCTGTGTAGCGCAAACTTCAAACTATATCGTCATGACAGTTCAACATTTCGACTGCAATACCAGGGCAGAAAAAAATTATTGTGCGTTACTTTCCGATCCTCCCTGGTACACATTGCGACGTCCATTTTGAACGACTCACGCCTCCAGTTCATATACATGTATTTTTAGCAAAATTTTGTGAACTTAAACGAATGTATACCAAAACTTAAATGCGGCAATCGATCTATAAGTAATGGTTTACAGAACAGAGTTTCCGTGGGTCTGGGTATAATTATTTGTGTATCTGTCATCCTAGTATGTTACTTTGTTCTTGACTTAGTTGTGTTTCTCTGTTAGCAAGTTCTGAAGTAAGGAAATACCTAAAGGAAGAGACATTGAAGGATTTGTTGGAAACGCTATTAGCTACATCAAAATCTGAGATTGCCAGAATCATTGATGTGTAGATCGTTGACGAGTACAAGCGTCTTGATTTGTCACATTTACCGCAGCCGGTATGAGTTCAGAGGAATTTATCATGTCCGCGGGTACTTACTGGTATTTTAAAAGTTGCTGAATCGGATTAACGGATAGACGGTCCAAATTTCGTGAGTCAAACAGCTACACAGTAATTTTTCATCTCTGTTACTCCTTATGATCATTTTCCAGGACAGCTTTTAGTTTCTTTCGTTACTTAAAGAGACAAATGTAAATCGAATTAAAGATGAATCGGAGTTATATTCTTCAGTTACTTGTTTTCATAAATATACCAATTCTTGTCAAGGTAGTCTGACTGCCTGTTCCTTGATTATTTGGTAATCTTATTTCTGTGTTTTGATGTCTATCGATTGGGACAGTTTAAAATCCTTCTTAAAAGTGAGAACAGATTATAACGCATCTATAACATTTACGCCAAACTGTGCCATTAGCTAGGAACGCCGCATTATTTCCAATGAATATCATCTTTGGCGGTCTTTAATACGATGTGACTTTCACTTGTTCAGAGTCATATGGAAGTAGTTAGTAATTAAGAACCCACAATCCAGCAAAAAAAAAAAAAAAATCTAAGCTGATTTATTGCAAGTTTCACCACCTGAATTAAGATTGGGATCTAACAACCACTATTCGTCATGTTGGTTCTGATGCTGCCGTTAATGTGAGTACGTTCCTGTCCACAATTACAAGGGCTAAAGTACAGATCGATGTAAATGTCATGTGTATTCGCTATGAATAGAACTATCGACTGAAAACAACAAAATACACCAATTAAGGCTATTTAGTTCTTATTCCTAAGAAGATACGTATAAAAAAGTACCCATAAAACAAAAAACGTTATTTCTTATTCAGCTGGCACTTCCAATATCTCTTGGATTGAGCGACGCCTGTTCTTGCAAGCGAAATTGCTGTGATAATTTGCCAGGGCCACAATTAACAGATTACTTCAGAATTTATGGCTATGTTGAAGCCAATAGAGGATATTTCAGGAACAGTAACCATTTTAGGAGTCTATAGTATAGAGAGACTAAAAAAAACTTTCAATATAACACGTGATCAGTTGTTACTCCATCTTTAAAGATCTCTAAGTCGACAGGACGTTCAACCTTAATGTTTCTTTTAGCTTTCAGTCCCTATTGGTTACAGTGATTCAGCTGTTAGGTTATAACCCAAAGTAATACTTACAGAAAGTCTTAAGGAAACACAAATGATTAAGTTCAAAGTTTATTTTCATAACTTCCACCCCTCCGTCTTTACTACGCTTTCGAATTCTCTTGACATAACCACATGTAGTTCTTCCGAGGTCGTCTTTCTTTTACGAGGGCAGCATTAATCGTAATGAGAACAACCAACAGGGCAGTTTACGCATTATGAGGCGAGCCAGGCCGAGAAACGCAATCCTGACAACGCAGCAGCAAGTAGGGGCTATTGAAGGTCGGATTGGAGAGGTTTCTGTGTTGCCGAGCCACAAATTTGCTGTATCACATGTGTCTGGGAGCAATACATGTCCATAACAAATGAGCTAACAAGTATACGTTGGGGTGACAAAAGTCATGGGATACCTCCTAATATTGTGTCGGATCTCCTTTTGCTCGCCGTACTGAAGCAACTCGATTTGGCATGGTCTCGGCAAGTCGTTGGAAGACCCATGCAGAAATACTGAGCCATACTGCCTCGATAGCCGCCACTAACTGCGAAAGTATTGCCTATCGATTATATCCCATAAACGTTCCATGGTATTCATGTCAGCCCGCATCTCGTGGTCGTGCGGTAGCGTTCTCGCTTCCCACGCCCGGGTTCCCGGGTTCGATTCCCGGCGGGGTCAGGGATTTTCTCTGCCTCGTGATGGCTGGGTGTTGTGTGCTGTCCTTAGGTTAGTTAGGTTTAAGTAGTTCTAAGTTCTAGGGGACTGATGACCATAGATGTTAAGTCCCATAGTGTTCAGAGCCATTTGAACCATTTTTTTATTCATGTCAGGCGATCTGGGTGGCCAAATCATTCGTTCGAATTGTCTAGAATGTTCATCTTACCAATCGTGAACAACTGTCGGCCGCTGACATGGCGCATTGTCATCCGCAAAAATTCCATCGTTGTTTGGGATCATGAAGTCCACGAATGACTAAAAGTGGTTCAAAAATGGCTCTCAGCACTATGGGACTCAACTGCTGTGGTCATAAGTCCCCTAGAACTTAGAACTACTTAAACCTAACTAACCTAAGGACATCACACACATCCATGCCCGAGGCAGGATTCGAACCTGCGACCGTAGCGATCGTGTGGTTCCACACTGTAGCGCCTTTAACCGCTCGGCCACTCCGGCCGGCTAAAAGTGGTTCCAGTTAGTTCAGTTTTGCCAGAGAATCCAGTCCATCCCATGTAAACAAAGACAACACCATTACGGAGCCTTGTTGACAACTTGGGTCAATGGCTTCATGGACTCTGCGTCACACTCGAACCCTACCATCAGCTCTTACCAACTGAAATTGGAACTCATCTGACCACGCCACGGTTTTTCCAGTCCTCTAGGGTCCAACCGATATGATCACGAGCCCAGGAGAGGCGCTACAGGCGATGTCGTGTTGTTAGCAAAGGTACTCGCGTCGGTCATCTGCCAGCATAGCCCATTAACGCCAAATTTCGCCGCACTTTGCTAACGGATACGTTCGTCGTACGACCAACATTGATTTTTGCGATTATTGCACGCAATGTTGCTTTTCTGTTAGCACTGACTACGTTAACGCCGTTGCTTTCGGTCTTTAACTTACGGCCAACGACCACTGCGTTGTCCATGCCCCACGGTGAGAGGTAAGCCCCGAAATTTGGTATTCTTGTTACATTCTTTACACTGTGGATCTCGGAATATTGGTTCAAATGGCTCTGAGCACTATGGGACTTAACATCTGAGGTCATCAGTCCCCTAGACTTAGAACTACTTAAACCTAACTAACATAAGGACATCACACACATCCATGCCCGAGGCAGGATTCGAACGTGCGACCGTCGCGGTCACGTGGTTCCCGACTGAAGCGCCTAGAACCGCTCGGCCACACCGGCCGGCTCGGAATATTGGATATCCCATGCGCGTAGCTCCAACTAATATTCGGTGTTCAAAGTCTGTTCACTCCAGTCGCGCGGCCATTGTCACGTCGGACACCTTTTCACATGAATCACCTGAGTAAAAATGATATTTCTGCATTAGCACTCCTTTTATACCGAGTGACGCGATACTGCCTCCATGTGTATATACGCATATCGCTATCCTATAACTTCTATCAACTCATTGTGAACGCCTGACAAATGTACTAGAGCACGTACTACGAGCGTCGGATCGATATTGGTGAGCAAGCAGCTGCCTCGGAGGTGGAGCTCTGGCGCCACTGGAGCATCTTCGGACAGAAAGTCCTCCCCCTTGCTCTTGGAGCCTTCCTACAAGTGTACAACCTCCAGACTCGCTCCAGCAGCCTTCAGACTCCTGCGCTGTGGGGAGGGGGGCAGTGGGGGTACCAGATCAGGACCAGAACGCCATAACCGTTCACCCTAGTACGCTGTTGGGGTTGTCTTGGCGTCTCGGAGGGGCTCGTTTCACTCCCGGAGGCTGTTACCTCCTGCAAGAATTCCAGGTGACTTTCGCACCACTGGAGCCTTTCGCAAGCAGCCACGCAGAGCCTAACGGGGGCACTGGCCGACTAGAGGGATTTTGACAGCAATGTTTGGCACAGACATCATTGCCGGCTTCCTGGGCAGCGCACCAGGAGTAATCCAAGCCACGCACTCAGAGGCATCGTGGCTGCTGCGCTACAGCGAAGGATAAGTTTCCACATAAGGCACCGTGTTCCGACTGTGCTTCGACTGTGATCGTGCCGTGTCGCGTCTCATGATTTCCCACAAGACATAACGTGTGCGAGCTGTGTTCAGTCAGCAATGGAGCAAACGGACGAGAATGTTGTGGCTCTCAGCAGCTGACGTTATTGCACGTACAAAAGCTTGTTTACTTACCATCACTCACCTTAACAGAACTACTGATATATGGACCTATTCATGACACTAAGACCCAATTTAATAAACGAGTAATCGTTAATTTGGAAGATATGAGACAGTGTAATTATTTTTGGATGGTTGTATTTACCACAGTTCTTTAGTACATGAGGCGGGAACGAGGACTTGGGGAGGGAATTAATCATAGCAAATACGTCGTTTATTAATATTCATGTGACCTGCTGTTAGTGTATTAACACGAACATTTCATTTCGTCGTGAGCGCCGAGTACAGAACCCGAGTGTGGCCTGGAGTCTGTTGCTGAATCGTCCAGCCTCAAGTGCGCCTGTTGATATGGTCCAGAGAGGGTGGACATATCTCAGCATTCTCGTTTTCTTTACCATTTACAACATCATCTACGGAACTTTTGAAGAAACGGAATTAAAAATTGCATTTCATCTCTCTGTCTTCATTTCTTTATCTTCTTTGCAGCCTGGCCAGATGGAGTTTTGCGTCTAGCACGAACCCGAATAAAATACAACCTCAGCAGCACCAATTTGCTACTGCATTCATCACTTACAACTAAAAGAGTGTAAGTAGGCTGTTAAGATTTTTATATTGGTAATGCCACGTAGCGCTCTATATGAAAATCACTGGCTGTGCTGTGTGCAGTATGTGGCTAGTTTGCATTGTTGTCTGCCATTGTAGAGGGGCAGCTGGATGTGAACAGCGCGTAGCGTTGCGCAGTTGGAGGTGAGCCGCCAGCAGTGGTGGATGTGGGGAGAGAGATGGCGGAGTTTTGATAATTTGTAATACTGGATGTCAATTATGAATATTAAGGTAAATACAGTGTTTGTTCTCTATTAAAATCTTTCATTTGCTAACTATCCCTATCAGTAGTTAGTGCCTTCAGTAGTTTGAATCTTTTATTTAGCTGGCAGTAGTGGCTCTCGCTGTATTGCAGTAATTCGAGTAATGAAGATTTTTGTGAGGCAAGTGATTTCTGAAAGGTATAGTTTAATGTTACTCAGGGCCATTCTTTTGCAGGGATCTTTGATAGTTAGATTGCGTTGCGCTAAATAATATTGTGTGTCAGGTTAAGCACAGTCTTGTATAAATTGTTCTAAGGGGACGTTACATATGTCGACCCTTAGCCTAGGATACCTCACTGGAATCTTCTGATTTTTTTCTTGTAGTTTGTGTATTTAGTGTAGCTTTTGTTTATTGCTAGCGCGTAATTGTAGAGAGAATCTCCTTTGTAGTTGCAGTCTTTCATTGTTGTACTGTAAAACAGTTGTGGCATGCATGTAGATTTGCACCAAGTATTTCGCAGCTGCAATTAACTAGATATTATTTTCAGTACTATGTTAATGTGTTCTCTTATTTTTGCTCTTCAAATTGTGCTTTTCTGTGTTATCGTGTGAAATATTGTGACAATAATGACGTGTGAAAAACGTAACACTAGGCTTCAAAATAAACTGAGAATTAATAGTGACGACGAGCGTAGCTTATCAGCACCACTGGGTAGTGAATTAACAGACATTCGAAGTAGTAATTTGGTAATTGTGCATAGGGAGATGGAGCGGGCGGCAAATAATGGTGTAGACAGTCAAACAGGTAGTGAACAGGGAAGCATTATCGATCGATCGGTCGGCAACAGCTCGCCTCAGGAATCCGAAATGATAGGACACAATTTTGCAAATACTGTAGATTCAGGTTTTGCGTCCTCACCGTTTTCTCAAATGAGTCAAGACACATTTTCTGCTTGTCAAAATGTGAATGTTGCCGGTGAAAATGCACTGCCGAAAAGAGTAGAGGAACAGATTCCAGACACTAATGCATTGTTATTACAACTAATGCAACAAATGGAACAAAATCAGACACAAACACAGCAACAGTTAGACACAGATGAGACAGTGGTTAGTTTATGTGACAGCTACACGATTTTATCACGACGCTACTAATGAGCGACAATTTACAATGTTGCTTTTGCGGTGTTTCTGTTTTATATCTGCACAGTTTTTCTGTATTATTCTGGAAAGTAAAACATGTTTTAGTAGTAACTTTTGTGGTATAGCTACAAGGAGACAGCCTTTTCTGTAGCACAACAATACGTTACAGCACAGTACTTTCTTCATCACGGCAATAAGCGTAATAAGTATGATATCTATACGCAAAGCATTTCACTTTGTTTATCATGAGGTCAGTACATTGACTTCTGCAGAACTTAGCTTTTGGAGGACGATAACTACGACACTTCCACAGAGATTAGCTTACAGCAAGACGCATATTTAGCGCTACAGGACACGTATTTGAGTGATTAATTTTGTACTTAAAATATTTATTTTTACATATTTTTGAATTACAAAGAAAGTTTTCCGTGATACATTTCATTCCATTGCTGTAATCTGTAACACCTAAGGGTATAATTACATTAAACCTCAGGGGGGTACACGCCTACTTTGTGTACCATGTGTTTGGCAAGCACAAGGAGCCCTAGCTAATATGGTATTTGCTTATACAATTTAACACATCGGTACCATATTTATCTAACACATAAATTACACAGCTATCTGATCATTTAACAGAGAAACAAACATCTTTTTACTACGTCAGTGACACATGTTTACGCAATTACAGAGTTGGATTACTTCACACTTCAGAAATTGTATTTTCTCTGTACTTTGTGCACTGTTCATATTTTTTTGGAACCATTGTGATACTATGAGAGCTTTGAATGATGTATTTGGTATGGGATCATGATTTTTAAAGAACCTTTGAGGTAGTTGACACTTTTGACATGAGCAGAGAATTTTTTAGATTTTGAAATTATTGGAGGAAGCTACGACGTTTTTGAGATTTGACTAAGGTGTTATGATGTTATTTTTACAACGACGATGTGTATTATGCTGTTGAGGTATGTTTATGTCAATAAGATGATGCTACCATATATGAGGAATGTGATTACGTGTTTATATGTATATGAATAATGAAAGAAGTTAAGGACTCTTGACTTGTGAAAAAGGATGTTGGAAACAGAGAATCGTACTTTAAGAGTTATGAAATGTGTGTGTAAATGCGTGAATGTATCACAATGCCGGCGAAAATTTTTTTGGACACTGTTATATTCATAGGATTTTGTTTCTACACACTTGTGACGTAAATTTTCGACCTGTGAAATTTTCATATGAGACTGTCACTGTAGCGGAAACTGGTGTCGTAAATATTTCCCTAAGAAAGTTAAGAGACCACCTGCACGTAATGCGTCGTGGGCACACAGCTGTGTCAGACACCTGGAGAACTAGCCACTAGGGTGTGCCTTTCTGGAAGCACAGGTAGAAAAAAAAAAGAGGCCTATACGCCCGCTAATGACATTCCTTTGTAGAAAGCATCGCAAAAACGACATGGTCGAACTTGAAAACATATGATTACACTGTGGAGCTCGTAATTTATGATATTTACTAAAATGCCTAATGAAATGATTAGAAACATTTTACATCTATTGTCTTTGTAGTTAAGAGATTTCTCATTTTGTTTAATATCTGGTTTCCAGCTGTGTTGCAGCATTAGTTTTATAAAATAAAATGCATTTGCTAATGTGAACACTTTCTGTCAACAGATCTATTAAATGATAATTTTTTAATCCACATTCTTTAAAAAAGGAGCACTTGGAAAGGAAAGAACAATAAGAAGGGACTAGTAACAGTAACTGGACACATAATTTTCTTTTCAAGTACATGGTAATATTTTTTTTACAATAAGTTGTTGTGGTGCACCACTTTGATTACATAGACATTAAGATGTGAATATAAATTTCCCTTATCTGCATTGTTGTTTTTACTGTAATATTTTTTCTGCTTGAGCTATGTCATGTTTAGGTATAAGTTGCTGCTGTTTGCCAGGCATAGTGCTGCTAAATTTAACTTTGTATTACTCTGTTAAGCTTCTCTTGTTGCTGCACATTGGCTCATATTAGTTGTAATTTTGCATTTTATCTGTTAATTTAGATTTACTGCTGCTTGCTTTGCAAATTGGCATTTTTTTGTCATTGCTGTTTGTGTTGATTTGTTGTGATGCTGCATTGCCTCGTCCCTTGGTATATATATCTGAGCTCAGTAGATTTAAGTTAGCTTAAGAGGGGTAGACTATATAAGAAACTAACTATGATGACTTGGAAGAAATGTATTGAGAAGCTATATGAAAATGGTTTGGGCGAAAAAGAAGGATACTGTACAGTGGAGAAAAACTATTATTGACAGAGGATGTGAACAGAATACAGAAGGCAGGCTTAGATAGGACTTTTGGGAATAATGATGAATGAAGGGAGATCTCCAAGAAGCAAAGAAAGTTTTGTTTGCAAAATACTGCAATGAAACAAACCCTGTCCTTTCCTTTTGTGTTATCCCACTATGTGTTTGTGTACCCTTGTGTAGTTGTTTTCTTCCTGTCTCTGTGTAGTTTCATAGAATTTTTTCTTCTTTTAATATTAAGCTACATTCACTATGATGAGGAATATTGTTATCCTCAAATATAATTGGCATTAATAATATGTTATTTACTTTGTAAAGATGTCAGACATTATTTATTCTGTTTTAATGCTCATGTGTGAAGTTGATGTTTCGAAAGTGATTCTGATCTTTTATGTATGTACTTATCTCATAATTCCTGTAACACTGATGTATATGTTAGTTCAATTCTTTTGTAAAGCCTGTACTACAAATGTTATCTGTATAGTTATGTTCTTTAATGGTGTATTTTGTATCTTTGTAATTGTATTCTTATGTTATAATATTGTAATTGACACCAGTTCATCTAATTAAGTAACTTGTACGTTACATTTCACTGCACACATTCTGTTGGTCATAGTATATGGATAATATGTGAGAAGTAGGGACTGTTAGTGTTTGCACGTGTGTTAATAATTCAGCAAGGGACTGGATAACAGCATTGCTGGTTCTAAGGACAATTCGAAAAACTTTGTGAGTGCACAAGTGGTGGTTTATGGACTTGCTATATTGTCTGCAAGACTTCTAAGGACAATTCGAAAAACTTTGTGCGTGCACAAGTGGTGGTTTATGGACTTGCTATCTTCTCTGCAAGACTCTTCGATGGTGATTGTGCACCTGCACAGTCGCAGCAGATGGCTGCTGGCCATCTCTACAAGGACTACAGTGGGTCTACACCTTTGCTGACTCACCAATACCATTATTTCTACAAGGACTGCAGTGGGTCTGCACCTCTGGTGGCCCACCAATACCACAATCTCTACCAGGACTACAGTGGGTCTACTCTGTGATGACCTACCTACCAATATTCGTCAGAACTTCGAATGACTCTGCTGTGGGTTTGCTCCATTGTGCCCCATTACCTGTCAGCATGTCAAGAGTCAGCACTGTCTTTCCGTTGGAAGGACACCACTACTTCTTCAAGACTGCATGGAAATCCACTACTTCTGTGTGCAATTTCTTTTACTAAAGAGACTTTGTGAAAAAAAATGTAATTACTATTATGATGAATGATCAGGACTGTCTTTATGGACTGTGAGAAAATTTTAGCTTTTGACCAACATTGTATTAATAAGTGTGTGCATTTGATATCTTTCTTACTGTAATTATGAAAAAAAATTTTAAATCTGTATTGGCCACTGCCCAACAAAATTTGTAAAATTTTTTGTGGGGAGCATGGGGGCTATGTAAGTAGGCTGTTTAGATTTTTATATTGGTAATGCCACGTAGCGCTCTGTATGAAAATCACTGGCTGTGCTGTGTGCAGTATGTGGCTAGTTTGCATTGTTGTCTGCCATTGTAGAGGGGCAGCTGGATGTGAACAGCGCGTAGCGTTGCGCAGTTGGAGGTGAGCCGCCAGCAGTGGTGGATGTGGGGAGAGAGATGGCGGAGTTTTGATAATTTGTAATACTGGATGTCAATTATGAATATTAAGGTAAATACATTGTTTGTTCTCTATTAAAATCTTTCATTTGCTAACTATCCCTATCAGTAGTTAGTGCCTTCAGTAGTTTGAATCTTTTATTTAGCTGGCAGTAGTGGCGCTCGCTGTATTGCAGTAATTCGAGTAATGAAGATTTTTGTGAGGTAAGTGATTTCTGAAAGGTGTAGTTTAATGTTACTCAGGGCCATTCTTTTGCAGGGATCTTTGATAGTCAGATTGCGTTGCGCTAAATAATATTGTGTGTCAGGTTAAGCACAGTCTTGTATAAATTGTTCTAAGGGGACGTTACAAGAGTTATAGCTGAGTGTGGAAAATATCACCACTGTTCCCTTCGGCAAGTATAATAACAGGTAATACGAACAGGAAAACAAAATCTATACTTACTGGATCTGTTGAGCTTCTCACCTATGTCCCTCTATAAACTGTCTTTGACAAGGGTACTGTCGCAATCTTCGTGCGACATATCGTGTGGACTTTTGGACTCTGCTGAGTAAGTACTACAAGCTCCTCGTCCATGTTTACGAAAAACACTCAGAGTGTAGCGCGAAGGTCACACAGGGCATTTACGATCGAGAGAGAGTCGTAGAAGTTCGTGCAAAGCTGCACAGAGCCAAACATCAAAGGACCGCCAACAGGCGACCTACCCTCACATTGATGTAGTTTCCATATGACGTATAGTGTTCTCACTCAGCACCTGTCATCTTTCGTAAAATCGCTCTGCCAACGGGTAGTCTACAGCACGCCAAGATCATGGCATCGACACAGCTGGCCATGTGGAAACGACGTCCACCCCGATAGCTGAGTGGTCAGCGTGACGGATTGGCGTCCTACGGGCCCGGGTTCGATTCCCGGCTGGGTCGGGGATTTTCTCCGCTCAGGAACTGGGTGTTGTGCTGCCTTCAACATCATTTCACCCCCATCCGGCGCACAGGTCGCCCAATGTGGCGTCGAATGTAATAAGACCTGCACCAAGGCGGCCGGACCTGCCCCGCAAGGGGCCCCCAGCCAATGACGCCAAACGCTCGTTTCCATTTCATGTGGAAACCACGTACCTGACGCGTATGCAAAATGAATCATGACACAGTCTGAGCATAGTCGAAGCACAGTCTGAACACAGTACTGTGTGTGGAAACCGGCCATATTAGGGGGTAGTGGCACGCATCTCAAAAAAAAAAAAATGTTTGACTTTCTGATTCTGTCTTCCTCTCCACAACGAGCCACTTCAATTGGTGTCAGGACATTGGACTCCCATACAGTACGATGTCAACGTCAGCTTGCCGTATCATCACACAATGCGGTGAGTGCACCAACTTTTTACTTCTATTTTCGTGTGCAGAAGAAACATGTTCAAGGCGGGACAGTCATCGAAATTTTGGTCACAATAGCGGAGCCGTTAGAACCGGCTGACGTGTCACAATTTCGTGGTAATACCAGAGAACGGTATCTGCAACTTTTCCCAGTGTAATTTTCTGCCGGCCGGAGTGGCCGAGCGGTTCTAGGCGCTACAGTCTGGAACCGTGCGACCGCTACGGTCTCAGGTTCGAATCCTGCCTCGGGCATGGATGTGTGTGATGTCCTTCGGTTAGTTAGGTTTAAGTAGTTGTAAGTTCTAGGGGACTGATGACCTCAGAAGTTAAGTCCCATAGTGCTCAGAGCCATTTGAACCATTTGCTGAGTAAGTGACAACAGAGTGTTTTATTTGTCACTGTTATGGCCACATGGCTAACCAATGCACTGAGTCGACATGGCGCATGTTGAGACACAGGGTACAAGTTAATGTATTATAATTGTGAGTGTGCGGAGTATTGTTGATTGATGCTGTGTTATACGTACAAGGCCGGCCGCTGTGACCGAACAGTTCTAGGCGCTTCAGGCCGGAACCGCGGTGTTGCTACGGTCGTAGGTTCGAATCCTGCGAATCACGTGAGTGATCGAGGTTCGAGCCTTCCTTTAGATAATTTTTTATTCCGTTTTTTAATTATTTTAAAGATTATAACAAACTTTAAATAAATTTACTGATATAAAATATTTTCAGTTACTTCAAAACGAATTTTATTTTATTCGTGAAATGACTGCTGACAGCTAATTAACAAAAAGTGTGAATTACAACCAATATTTTCCTTTTAAAAAGTTAATAATTTCAAATGAATTTTAATGGAGATAGATTAAAATTTAACGAAATTTCGGGTAGAGTTTTATTTACATAAAAATTTATAATATCGTCTTTATGTATCAATTTCGTATTTTACATAGAAGCACCAGCACTATCGTAAAAACATTGAAAATAAAGAGTACATTATCTTGCACAATTTATGAAGGACGATTGTTTGTACGAACAATCTGGATTTAAAAGACCCGTTAAAAAATACGCAGTTAACATTCATGAAAACTTCTCTTTCATCAGAAAGCCTGGAAGTGTATAGGCATATCGGATTTCATTAAAACTGCCGATGACAGTTAATGGTGCACTACTGATTACTTTTACAGTCTTCACAGGAATTTATTTCGCAGTTATTTTCCAACAGGTAAGTGAAATTTTGTGTAGGCTTCACTAGATTTTTTTATCATTCAGTAAAAACAGATGTGACAAGGTTAAACAAGAGGAGCACATTTTTGAGGAATCACTTTAATTGTAATTGTCGGTGATTTCTCGTCATCCTGAAGGATTCCGCCATATAATTCAGGCATTGCCGGTTCACCCGAATTTCTGCGGAAGTCGAGAATGAACTGGCAAGTTAGTTCGAATTTATAGAGGAATAAGGGAGGGTAGAGCTGTAAATATCGTACTGTAGCAGGTAAGGACCATAGCATAGTTGAGAGAAGCTAATATGAAATTACTTGGGAGACTTGCATATAAAGATGAGCAGTTAGAATTTACAAAACAGCCTAGTCCTTAGACAGAGCCAATCGCCGCCAATTTCATCACTCCCCTTTTATTGCAAGTCAATTGATGATATAATGTCGTTCTTGGATGATCTGGTATCGTCGGTGAAGATTGGCTATTGGGCAGATGATCAGTTTTCGCAAGTAGCAAAATTACGATTGGTAGAGTAGTTGAAAACTTTTTTTAAGGACCAGCCACCTACCAGCGTGGGAAGGTTCATTGTTTTCTCTTCAAAATCTGGTGCACCCAATCGATCAGAGTCGCCCTGCTACCGTGCTTTGGACGAAGAAGTCGACCAATCGAGGCAACAATGCTCCAGCCCAGTACCAACCTCTTATTTGCTAAGGTATGTTTTGTGGCATTCTCTTGCTTTTTCGTGGAATAAGCGATATTCTCGTTCATCACATTGGCAGCATAATTGAGGTGAGACAGCTTCACATAGAGCTTTTCTGAAATTAGAGAATTGTGGAGGGAGATCTGTGTTTTGTGGTCATTCGATCGTCGCCCACCGTTGGATCATTCATCTTCCGGCCGATGTTTGGTGACAACTGGTACATTGCATGCTGATTTTGGGGAAATATAAGTGTCGCAGTTGTGGTAGCATGATCCATGTTGTAATCAGCCCAGCACTTGCTTACTTTTCCAGGAAACTTGTGTAGCTTAATTTGGCTATAATTTGTGACATCTTGTTGTGCCGTTAATTTTGGTTTTGCAACCTGCCCAGATGAGCAGAGTTTGTTACACTTTCTTCCACACCTCCTCACAGCAGAACGGTAAGCACTATTATAAAATATTTTCTTGAATGTAGTTACATTTAAATTTCTGAAGTATACCATAGAGCTGTTGCTGCTTACAATTTGTATTAACAATTTAGTGGACAGCGTTGGAGGCTCCGTGAGACTATTCGTGGGCAATACTGATGTCTGTAGTAAGGCTGGGACGCCAGCAAATTGTGTCGAAGTGCAGGAACACCTGCAGAGAATAGACGATTTACGCAGGAATTAACAACTGACACTTAATGTAAATAAATGCCAAACATTGCACATAAACAGACCAAGAGATCTACTACTGGTTAATTAGACTGTTGACAACGAATCACTAGGGTCATAGAGCTGAAGTGGAACGGCCACATAAAGCAAATAGTTCAAAAAGCAGATGCTGGGTTGGGATTCGTTGGGAGACTCTTAAGGAAATGTAATTCATCTATGGGAGAAGTGGCCTTAAAAAACACTTCTTCGGTTGATTCTTGAGCATTGTTCATCAGCCTGGGATCACTAACAAGTTGGATTAATAGAAGAGGTAGAAGGACCGATCAGAGAGCGCAACTTTCCATCAGAGGACCGTTTAATCAGCGTGAGGGTGTTACGGAGATGCTTAACGAACTTCGATGACAGTCGCTACAAGAGAAGCATTGTCATCACGGACGGGTTTACTGTGGAATTTTCGACAATACGTGTTGCAAGAAGATTCAAGCAACATATTGATTCTTCCCACATATTATGTCTAGTGAAGTCATAACGACGAGAAAATAATAGAAATCGGAGCAGTTCGCGAATAAAACAGGGGCGGGTGAAAAAATAATTGTACCAGAAGTAGACTCGACACACACTATAAAGTGACTTGCGGAGTAAAGGTGTACATGTAGACTGAGGTGTTGATTGTTACAGGACTGACTAGAGAGTCGAGCGACGTAAAGGTGTACATGTAGACTGAGGTGTTGATTGTTACAGGACTGACTAGAGAGTCGAGCGACGTAAAGGTGTACATGTAGACTGAGGTGTTGATTGTTACAGGACTGACTAGAGAGTCGAGCGACGTAAATGTATTAAACAGTATTACCTCTTCAGCACACTGATATTCCCGGAATAACAGCGGACAAATTGTTCATTTGTTTGTAAACTGAGCGGGTAGCTGGATTAAAAATAGTTAATTATTACTGTCTATGTAACTACGAGGGTTGGACAAAAACGTGGAAACACAGCAAGAAATGAAAACTTGAACAGAAACACAGATGCTAGGCAAGCTTGCAAGCTGTGTTGTTGTGTTTAACCACGAACGGCACCTTTGCAATCGCGTCAGTGCGTTTGTAAGTGTTCTCTGTAGTTGTGAACGCGTTATGTCAGAGCTTCATCATTCTAACATTGGCAACTTGTTGGGCTCTTATGGTGAGTATTTTCGTAACCAAAGGAGCCAAAGTGCTTTGTGTTGTGAAAGGCACCGTGACGAAAATTTATATCGTATACAGGGGAAGATAATGACGGACGGTGATTGAAGACAATTGCGACAAAAAACAAGAAGCGACAGCTGGAAAAGTCACTGCAGAACTGAACTATTGCAATGGAGAACACTATCAGCACCAAACCAACACGAAGAAAACTCTATAAACATTATATTACACTGATTCAAACTTCCGATCAAGTTTACGTCCTAAGGATGAAACACAGCGGGGGTCGGCGCTGAATTTGACAGCCCTATCGTGGTATTCCGTGTGCCTTATAGCTACTCTGCAAAGTTGTATTACTGCCAAGGATTATATGATCAGGTCCATCCCATGGTACCATGTGATCAGGTTCATCCCACGGTACCATGACTGTTCCACAATAGTGATGTTCTGATCCAAGACAACTGGTTTGGTGAGCACGCAGATGAATCGTCGCATCTGTGCTGGCCACCACTGTCACTAGATCTTAATATTATTGAACTTTTGTAGTCTACAGTGGAGAAAATGTAGCGTGATCGCTAGCCACAACCGTTATCGTTACCTGAACTTGACATTATTTTGCAGAAAGATTCCCTTGAGAACGGTGCAGGACCTGTATTTATCCAGTCCGAGAGTGCTAGAAGCAGTTTTGAATGCCAACTGGTTTCCTATAACATATAAGACACATTAATGTATTGTGTTTATGGTGATACCACATTTTTGTCCACCCCCTATCCCTGCAGTCGTTTTTCGCGAGTACTCGTTTCATTTTATTCAATTAGAACATTGCCAGTGGTTAAATATTATCGACTGTTTCTTGCTTGCAAAGTGGATGTGATGTCCTCATCTACGATGTGCTAGAATTTCCACTTTTGGGGATGGTGCTCTGGATCAAAAGTAACAGAAAATATGTGACCGTGGACGATGAACGACGAAATATAACAAGACTGACAGTGAAATCTACTACTAAGGCCATATTTTTGGAACAGCCGATAATGCAGACCATTAACAGCTGCGCAGGTGAAAGTGCTATTTCCTCTCGCCCCCTTTCATCCTCCGCAGTCGTTCTTCTAAGCTGCCTACTGTATGCCGGGTGAACTTGAACTTTGCTGACAATATTTCGGAGTCCGTTAAGAGATACTGTCTAAGTATTTGATGTTAGGGACCCTCAGTGTCTCGTAGCTCGTTACAGAGTAATAACTTAATTATGATTTATTCTGAACTTTTTATCAAAGCTACATTTGTTTTCGTGATAAAACGAAGGTCGTTCGATAAGTAATGCAACACTTTTTTTTTCTGAAAGCAGATTGGTTTTGTACAGGATTCCAATACACAAATTGTTCCCAACTCTTTTGGCTATAAAACCCTATTTTTCGATATAATATCCGTTCTATGCGACGGTCTTACACCGCCTTACTGGGAAGGGCTGTATGTCTGCATCGTACCACTCTATTGGTCGACTTCGGAGACAACGTCTTACGGCATCAATAACGGCAACATCACCCACTTACTGTTCCCCGCGCAGTGCATCCTTCTTTGGGCCAAACAGATGGAAGTCGGAAGTTGCGAGATCCAGGCTGTAGGGTGGTTGAGGAAGAATAATCAAAGGTAGTTTTGTGAGATCCTCTCACGTAAGCCATGAGGCTTTGCGTTGTCACTGGGAAGGAAAAGCTCTTTTGCAGTTTTGTGGTTACGAATTCGCTTAAGTCGTTTCTTCAGTTTCCTGAGGGTAGCACAATATACTTCAGGGTTGATCGTAGCACCATGAGGGAGGACATCAAATACACTCCTGGAAATTGAAATAAGAACACCGTGAATTCATTGTCCCAGGAAGGGGAAACTTTATTGACACATTCCTGGGGTCAGATACATCACACGATCACACTGACAGAACCACAGGCACATAGACACAGGCAACAGAGCATGCACAATGTCGGCACTAGTACAGTGTATATCCACCTTTCGCAGCAATGCAGGCTGCTATTCTCCCATGGAGACGATCGTAGAGATGCTGGATGTAATCCTGTGGAACGGCTTGCCATGCCATTTCCACCTGGCGCCTCAGTTGGACCAGCGTTCGTGCTGGACGTGCAGACCGCGTGAGACGACGCTTCATCCAGTCCCAAACATGCTCAATGGGGGACAGATCCGGAGATCTTTCTGGCCAGGGTAGTTGACTTACACCTTCTAGAGCACGTTGGGTGGCACGGGATACATGCGGACGTGCATTGTCCTGTTGGAACAGCAAGTTCCCTTGCCGGTCTAGGAATGGTAGAACGATGGGTTCGATGACGGTTTGGATGTACCGTGCACTATTCAGTGTCCCCTCGACGATCACCAGTGGTGTACAGCCAGTGTAGGAGATCGCTCCCCACACCATGATGCCGGGTGTTGGCCCTGTGTGCCTCGGTCGTATGCAGTCCTGATTGTGGCGCTCACCTGCACGGCGCCAAACACGCATACGACCATCATTGGCACCAAGGCAGAAGCGACTCTCATCGCTGAAGACGACACGTCTCCATTCGTCCCTCCATTCACGCCTGTCGCGACACCACTGGAGGCGGGCTGCACGATGTTGGGGCGTGAGCGGAAGACGGCCTAACGGTGTGCGGGACCGTAGCCCAGCTTCATGGAGACGGTTGCGAATGGTCCTCGCCGATACCCCAGGAGCAACAGTGTCCCTAATTTGCTGGGAAGTGGCGGTGCGGTCCCCTACGGCACTGCGTAGGATCCTACGGTCTTGGCGTGCATCCGTGCGTCGCTGCGGTCCGGTCCCAGGTCGACGGGCACGTGCACCTTCCGCCGACCACTGGCGACAACATCGATGTACTGTGGAGACCTTACGCCCCACGTGTTGAGCAATTCGGCGGTACGTCCACCCGGCCTCCCGCATGCCCACTATACGCCCTCGCTCAAAGTCCGTCAACTGCACATACGGTTCACGTCCACGCTGTCGCGGCATGCTACCAGTGTTAAAGACTGCGATGGAGCTCCGTATGCCACGGCAAACTGGCTGACACTGACGGCGGCGGTGCACAAATGCTGCGCAGCTAGCGCCATTCGACGGCCAACACCGCGGTTCCTGGTGTGTCCGCTGTGCCGTGCGTGTGATCATTGCTTGTACAGCCCTCTCGCAGTGTCCGGAGCAAGTATGGTGGGTCTGACACACCGGTGTCAATGTGTTCTTTTTTCCATTTCCAGGAGTGTAGAATAACCCTTCCAGAGTTTTGCTTCCGGTTCGATGCGACGAATCCATGTATCATCACCTGTGACGATGTTCGATAAAAAAAAAAAAGTCACGATCTGCCTCGTAATGTGGAAGCAGTTCCGCACTGATCATCTTCCGTTGCTCTTTATGTTCTTCTGTCAGGCGGCGAGTAACCCAACTGGGGACGAATGTGTCGGCACTACCAGCACAGACGTCCAGTCGTACAGGGAGATGTCTAATTGTGATCCGTCGATAACCTCCGGATATCAGGAATACTTGAGTGTAAAGGGGCTGAAGCGGGAATATTTCTCTATGTCCCACAACAACATTCCGCATATTTTCAACCGAAACTGGCCAAGAAAGAAGATGCGTTGCATTGCTTATTGAAAGCCTCTCGTACCTTCACAACAGTAGAAGGGTCTATAACATATAGTAAGAAAAATGCACAACACAAAACACAGAGTAATGCAACAACCTCAAATTAATCTTTTGTCATTACTGGTGGTATGTTCATCACGAAACACGTGTAACATACAGTCTACCAGGTCAGGAGTTCTCAGACGGCCAGTATATTCCATCCGATCACAGCAGAATTCAGTTCTCATAGGCGCCTATGTGCAGATGCGTAAGGACTGTCACTTGGATGCCGGCGCTGTGAAATCAGCTCAGCATGATGTCGTTGTTCCGTTCATCCTACGACTTCAGTGAAACCATACACGATGTGCACATCTAACAATTCTTCATCAGTAACCCTATTGATCCCGATGTGTAACACAAGTGACACGATTGACACAGCCAAGGAAACAAACCCAAGACAGAACTGAGTAATGCTTCACACATTCTAGAAGGCAAAGAGTGAAGTGGGTCCTACTATTGTCGACAACAAGTACCGTGAGTCAGTGGAACAACTTTGATTTCAAGCAAAAAACTCAGTCGACGTTTCCAGAGTTGGGCTTAAGTTTCCTGCTCAGTACAGATATACAGATAAATGAGCGTGAGAAATCCAACGAAATATCATTGCTCTGTAACGAAGTAATGGAGACCACGTGTCTCTTATACCAAAATACTCAGAAATTGGTAACTGTGCAAACAGTCGCAAGAAAGCTCAGATCGAACGCAAGTGTAGCTATTCAGTTACTAACACAGCAGAAAAGAGTGTACGATAGTCAAAGTTGATATAATAGACCATCGCAATCTTTCTGTTTAAAATCCACGCAGTCCAGAATCGGCACACCAATCTGGAAGAATTCCCGTGAGCATTGAGACAATCATCCAACCAACAGGTGAAGATATCTATTTGGTAAATACACTACGTGATCAAAAGTATTCTGACACCCTCAAAAACATACGTTTTTCATATTAGATGCATTGTGCTGCCACCTACCGGCAGGTACTCCATATCAGTAACCTCAGCAGTCATTAGACATGAAACGTCCCCTTTGAAAAATTATACAAGACTGTGCTTAAACTGACACACAATATTTTTAGCGCAACGCAATCTGACTTTAAAAAATCCCTACAAAAGAATGGCCCTGACTAAATTAACCTATACCTTTCACAAATCACTTACCTCACCAAAATCTCCGTTACTCGAACTACTGCAATACAGCGAGCGCCACTACTGCCAGCTAAATAAAAGATTCAAACTACGGAAGGCACTAACTACTGATAGGCATAGTTAACAAATGAAAGATTTTAATAGAGAACAAACAATGTATTTACCTTAATAGTCATAATATATATAGCTGTTCCTGACAAATTTCAAAACTCCGCCATCTCTCTCCCCACATCCACCACTGCTGGCGGCTCACCTCCAACTGCGCAACGCTACGCGCTGTTAACATCCAGCTGCCCCTCTACAATGGCAGACAACAATGCAAACTGGCCACAGACTGCACACAGCACAGCCAGTGATTTTCATACAGAGCGCTACGTGGCATTACCAATATAAAAATCTAAACAGCCTACTTACAGACATCGTGAGAGAGCACAATAAGGCACTCCGCGGAACTCACGGTCTTCGAACGTGGTCAGGTGATTGGGTGTCACTTGTGTCATACGTCTGTACGCGAGATTTCCACACTCCTAAACATCCCTAGGTCCACTGTTTCCGATGTGATTGTGAAGTGGAGACGTGAAGGGACACGTACAGCACAAAAGCGTACAGGCCGACCTCGTCTGTTGACTGACAGGGACCGCTGACAGTTGAAGAGGATCGTAATGTGCAATAGGCAGACATCCATCCAGACCATCACACCGAAATTCCAAACTGCATCAGAATCCACTGCAAGTACTATGACAGTTACGCAGAGGCGAGAAAAACACATCACGCCGATAAATGCGGAATGACGCCTCGCATGGTTTAAGGAGTTCAAACATTGGACGATTGAACAGTGGAAAAACGTTTTGTGGAGTGACGGGTCACGGTACACAATGTGGCTATCCGATGTCAGGGTGTGGGCATGGCAAATGCCCGGTGAACATCATCTGGCAGCTTGGATAATGCCAGCAGTAAAATTCCGAAACGGTGGTGTCATGGTGTGGCCGTGTTTTTATTGGAGGGTCTTGCACCCCTTGTTGTTTTGCGTGGAACTATCTCATCACAGGCCTACATTGATGTTTAAAGCACCTTCTTGCTGCTCACTGTTGAAGAGCAATTTGGGGATGGCGATTGCAACTTTCAACACGATGGAGCACGTGTTCATAGTGCACGGCCTATGCGGCGTAGTTACACTTTTGGGATGTTTTGGGACACCAGCTTCGTGCCAGGCCTCACCGACCGACATCTATACCTCTCCTCAGAGCAGCACTCCGTGAATGATGGGCTGCCATTCCCCAAGAAACCTTCCAGCACCTGACTGAACGTATGCCTGCGAGAGTTGAAGCTGTCATCAAGGCAAAGGGTGGCCCAACATCATATTGAATTCCAGCATTACCGATGGAGGGCGCCACGAACTTGTAAGTGATTTTCAGCCAGGTGTGCTGATACTTTTGATCACACAGTGTACCATGACCTGCCTGCTTTACGTACTTGTCCGAATTGAATCGTCGCCTCTACAAGGCCTTTCTTAAGGCCCAAATGTACGCTAATCACATGGAGAGAGATCAGTACCACAGTAAAAGTGCCTGAGTATGTCCCACTTGAGTTGACGTAACTTCTGCGTTACGACATTTGCGTTATGATGAAGCAGCAGCATCCCCTGTCATACAGAACTTGTCACACCATTTCACAGACATGCTGCCATGTGCACATTCTTTATTCTCCGATGGATGTGCAGCTGTGTTTGTCCTTCGGCAGATAAGAAAAGAATAAAAGCACATTGGTTCAGTTTGGACGCGTCTTGTAAAAACGTCGCCTCAGTTCACCATTGCACATTTAACGCGTCAGAAGGACACATCAGTCCCTTGCCTATACGTCTGTGCTTGTATACCCCCATCTAAATCAAGCTACAGTGCATATACACTGCAGCAACGCCTTTAAATGATAACTTTTTATCGTCCCTTATACATTCTGAAGCGACTAAAAGCACTGACGAACTCAGAAAACTAGGGCACATCCCCGCAGAAGAATAACGTCATCAGCGTGCTCAACAGGTACATGTACCCTGAATCTTTAGCTCAGTCCTCAGTTGTAACTCAGCGTTGCAGCTAACTAGTATCGAGCTAGACTAGGCTAACTAGTATCGAGGTACGCTCCATCCATGGTCTATGACCTACAGTGCCACTGCCAACTACATCTGATGGACACTGCAGCCAAGAGCTGCTTCTGTCTCAGCCTCGCCATCTCTGATGGGCGCATTCCAACAACAGCCCTTTGCAGACTTCACTGATTGTCCTTGGTGAGCTGATCAGGCACCATTGTTCTGGGGGAGCGCTCTAATTGCTGCCCACCAACTCACAGCTCCAAGCGGATCTCAGTGTCCCTTGCAGAGAGGCCGTGATATAACCCTTCACGACTACGGCCACCTAGTACAGAGCTGTCGGCTGCTTTTCCGAGACGCAGTGTACGACATCAGTTACAAGGCCCTGGTATCCTGCTGCCTATGCTGCTGGCTGCCGAGGCAGCGCGATCTACACCGCCTGTGCTGCGGCTAGCTGCCCGCGCCGAATTCGCACTCCCTCGCCGCAGCAGGCGTCAGCGTATACCGACGTAGGCAGCACCCTTCCGTCTGCTGCACAGCTGGCAGCTCCGAAGGAAGACGTACCTCTGATCAATAAATGTGTATTCTGATCACAGAGTCTCATTAGCGCCTTCGGGCACTCGACAGATCCTCATCACCGCCTTCCGCACGACGCTGTCCTGATTACTGTAGGGGCCACAGTCCCTGCTGTTTGTAATTTGACCATGCCCCTATAGAGTGCCAAGATCAGCACTCAATGACAGGTGAAGTTACTCTTCGACGCATTATTTTCCCTTCAACTTTGCGTTGGGTGAGCATGTTTTCTAGTATTTATCCTCCTGACTTCGAACTACGTCTCGTATTCGGGAGGACGACGGTTCAATCCCGCGTCCGGCCATCCTGATTTAGATTTTCCGTGATTTCCCTAAATCGCTCCAGGCAAATGGCGGGATGGTTCCTTTCAAAGGGCACGACTGACTTCCTTCCCCGTCCTTCCCTAATCAGATGAGACCAAAATGGCTCTGAGCACTATGGGATGCAACATCTTAGGTCATAAGTCCCCTAGAACTTAGAACTACTTAAACCTAACTAACCTAAGGACATCACAGACACCCATGCCAGAGGCAGGATTCGAACCTGCGACCGTAGCGGTCCCGCGGTTCCGGACTGCAGATGAGACCGATGAGCTCGCTGTCTGGTCTACTTCCCCAAAACAACCCAACCCAACCCTCGAACTACGTCATCAAAGAGTAGTGGGATTCTCTGGAAACAAATACTGAGAAGTAGCGGAAATGAGAATAGCGGGAAACTTAACATCAGGTCACGAAGTAGATGAAGTTAATGTGACGGTACCTATCGGTTAATCCCTTTTTACACGATGAACAGAAGTGTTGAAGAAAGATTATAGTCTACTGAAGCGCTCCAAGCATACTAGGCCCCAATTGTAAACTTCTACAAGATCTTGTCGCAGTGTGTTTAAAATAAACGTAAACACAGCGTACCGCCTTAGCATAACAGTGCCAAAGTCGTGATTTCATATCAGTTTATCGTTATTATTTATTAAATTTACAAAGATTTAAAAATTTCTGTGAAAACATTTACGAAAAGCGCACATACCCACTCGCTCAGGAAGTTCATTGCGATTACGAAACGACCATAAACAGAAACAAAACTCAACATATGGCAAAAAAGGAAAGCAATATGGCAGACTTAGCTGAGACGTAACCACAGCACACAGCTTTAAGCTCGCGCATGCACAGTGAGGTCACTAGTGCCGAATTTAGAATTGGCCTTATTCCATTATCCTTAGAATCATCGCGCGTTGCTACTAACGCGATCATAATAATGAGCCCGTTCACACGATAGACTGGCTCCATTCACGTAATTGGTTGTCAATCGATTATAAGTTCGTTCACCGTGTAAAACTGGCATTACTGCTGCCACGTGTAATCGCTCTTCCGAACAGCAGCTCATGCGGGCAAACCAGCTGCGTCTTTAACTGCGGTCACCCGTACTTTAGGTGCTGGGGCTATGCACTGCTCTGTTTAAGAAGAATAACTCGATGTTGTCATACAGTTGAGCCACGCACGTCTGCTTTCATGCCCCGAAACTAATTCGCTGCAAATAACAACCTGCAGCTGTGATCCTGCAGTCAAATAGTCCATGCATTGGCTAGAATTGAGAGTTAATGAAATACACAGAAATATAAAAAAAAGATAAACAAATAATTTAGTAAAAAGTGTTCTATTCTAATGCCTGTAATTGATGAATACGACAGAGTATTGTTGAATAAAGTTTATTCTAGAAAGAACATCTTAAATAAACCGGAAGTGGTCCTATGACATCCAGTTAGAGTACAAATGAAAACACCCATATCAAATGCAGTTACGTTCCAGTATGATAATGATGTTTGGTTTGTGGGGCACTCAACTGCGCGGTTATCAGCGCCCGTACAAATTCCCAACGTTTGCTCAGTCCAATCTCGCCACTTTCATGAATGATGTTGAAATGATGAGGACAACACAAACAAACAGTCATCTCGAGGCAGGTGAAAATCTCTGACCCCGCCGGGAATCGAACCCGGGACCACATGTTCCTTTTTGTTTTTTTAAATTTTTATTTGATCTCATTTTGTTCTATATTGTTCGTTGAATTTGTTCCGGGCGGACGTCAGATGACACCCGTTCAGGTTCTTCGTTGATTCGTTCACTCAGATCCTTTTTTTACGGAGGATTCCAGTATGAGAGTTACGAGAATAATAGCAATTTCACAAAATTAAGTTGTTATCAAAGTTACGCGGAAACTAGGCCCATTTCGTGATCACAATACAGCAATATTTATCACCTCAAGCACAGTTCAGAGTTCAAAATGGTGACTCACAAATTAACACAGGCAAGGAAAAGAATAGTAATTCATACTCTATCTACCTTTAGTTCCGTGATACGAACGGAAAAAGTCAGAGTCCTACTCTGGATCACATTCAGACTTCTCGAAATATAAAGTCCCTTCAGAAGTACGACGGCAGCCGTTCGCCACGCAGAATCGAACACTTCCACGAATCACGCATGTTGTATAGGCAGGTCTGGCTCCCTCCGGCATTCGACACAAGGTGTCCTCAAAAGCTAAAGGCTCATAGCGGCCGTTTACCGCCCAGAATCTATCAGCCACACGAACGACTGAAGCAGTGTATCACAGGGAGGTCTGCCTTCCCCAAGAATTAACGTTAAAGCCTCCAGAATCGCTCTGTTGAGCGCTTCATATGAGAAGTCCCAGTCCCCAACTGCGGTGACGTAAGCTGTCGCCAGCACACCGGTCGGCAAAGACGTAGCACGAAGATCGGTAGTAGGTGCTGGATCAAGAGCGCCTGTCACAAGAGAGGCCAGAGACACACCAACATGCAACATGCCACCATCGCCCTCTCCACAGCATGTATTTAAGCAGCTGCCGCTGACTGTAGAGCCTCTCTCAGTCATCCAGTTTGGCGTCTGCCAGTTCAGTTGCAGAGCGGGTCACAGGCTACGACAGTACATAGCATCCAGACTAGTGACTAGCAGTGAGGGTCACGTTTGTAACAGCAAAATTACCGATAGTGTCTGCAAGAGAACTACCGCTGATAAGCTTGTACCGCAACCCATGGACTCTATTAAACACCCAGTTCATATAAATAAAGAACCGTATTAATCTACATGAGCACTTGTGTTGTAGAAAAAGGATACAGGCCACCCATAACAATATCCTTTCCCTTGCCTCCGTAATGTACAAGACTGCAGAGTGGCGATGAGGATACAACACCACTTGACTCCAGCAGTGTTCCGCCGCTGTCCAACTCTCATTGGCTGAAGGCCGTCCCCACCAGATATGCATAGTTATCAGGTTCTACATATCTTGACCACTTGCGGGACTAAACTAACATAGTACAGCAATTCTTAAATAAATAAGTGTTGTAAACATTCTGTTATACTGAGATAAAACTAAACTCCTTCCGAACAGGTCTTGGAAGCCCCAGAGGTACCGACCGGCCGCCGCGTCATCCTCAGACCACTGGCGTCACTGGATGCGGGTGTGGAGGGGCATGTGGTCAGCACACCGCTCTCCCGGCCGTATGTCAGTTTCCGAGACCGGAGCCGCTACTTCTCGATCAAGTAGCTCCTCAGTTTGCCTCACAAGGGCTGAGTGCACCCCGCTTGCAAACAGTGCTCGGCAGACTTAATTGTCACCCATCCAACTGTTGCCCAGCGCTACAGCGCTTCATTTTGGTGATCTGACGGGAACCGGTGTTACCACTGCGGCAAGGCCGTTGGCTCAAACTCAGATAATTTACAATAATCATAAATAAAGGTTTGTCCGTAGGTAAATAAGTCAGTATGCTTGCTCAATTGCGTATTGTAATTAAATATTGTTTAAAATTGTTAATCATGCCTACTTGAACCGCGCGGGATTAGCCGAGCGGTCTGGGGCGCTGCACTCATGGACTGTGCGGCTGGTCCCGGCGTAGGTTCGAGTCCTCCCTCGGGCATGGGTGTGTGTGTGTTTGTCCTTAGGATAATTTAGGTTAAGTAGTGTGTAAGCTTAGGGACTGATGACCTTAGCAGTTAAGTCCCATAAGATTTTACACACATTTGAACTTTTTTTTTTTTGCCTACTTGACAGAAGCGTCTTTTGTCACTAATTACAATAGTAGTCTCAGCTAGCACAAGCGATTGACCAATTTTAAGATACCATGGCTTTTAACAGCACTTGAAATCAACATTTAAATAAAGTTACTGGTAAAATATTAGACTGTTTATTAAATATAAACACAAGAATCACAAAATACGAGATACTAGTGCCGTTTTCATTTGCTGTGTATATGAGGACACTACGGTGTTCTGGCGAACATTTGAGTAATGTCACAGATATATTAGACGACGTAAATCAATAAATAAAATAGATACAGATAAGTAGCTTTCAGGGATGGTAGCTGTAGTACCATGTTATCATCTGAGGTTCAACTCAGACGAAACGATTAAAAGCCGGCCGAAGTGGCCGTGCGGTTAAAGGCGCTGCAGTCTGGAACCGCGAGACAGCTACGGTCGCAGGTTCGAATCCTGCCTCGGGCATGGATGTTTGTGATGTACTTAGGTTAGTTACGTTTAACCACTTCTAAGTTCTAGGGGACTAATGACCTCAGACGTTGAGTCCCATAGTGCTCAGAACCATTTGAACCATTTTTTTGAAACGATTAAAAGTTGTCAATTCACATGTTCATTGTGAAAATGTTTGTTCACTGTGAAATATTAGCTTCTGTGGTTTTAAAGATATTGAAATACTGATTTGTCATTAAGATCGCAGATGCATCCAGATTTGCACTAATACTTGACTGTGAGCTATTGTCGAATCTCAAATAGTCACCTTTCAGTTGGTCCCAAAGCCCGCCAATTCCTGGAGCATATTCTGCACAAAAGCAATGCGAGCATCACCCGTCCAAATTCGTAGCTCTGGGATTTACCTCTTTCCGGCGACGCGTTCACGATTTGTGCACATCACCTGGAACGGCCGCGTGACGTTCTCGTCCCGTCGGAACTGCCGTGCCACGCACTGAGACCTGGAACCGCAAGCGTTGAGCCGTACAATAAATTCATCTTATCCTCGTACTAATTCAAGGCGGTCGATTAGCTCGCCTAAACACGCTTAACGTTACCTTAAGGAATTCTGCAAACTAACTCATGACGTACGGAACAAGGAGCTCATAAAAAGCAGACCAGTCCTGGCGAAAAGGGCATTTCTGGCCAAGAGAAGTCTATCAGTAACAAACATAGGCCTTGATTTGAGGAAGAATGTACGTTTGGAGTACAACCTTGTATGGCTCTCTGAGGACTATGGAACTTAACTGCCGAGGTCATCAGTCCTCTAGAACTTAGAACTACTTAAACCTAACTAACCTAAGGACATCACACACATCCATGCCCGAGGCAGGATTCGAACCTGCGACCGTAGCGGTCGCGTGGCTCCAGACTGTAGCGCCTACGGCCACACTGGCCGGCCAACCTTGTATGGTAGTGGAACATGGACGTGTAGAAAACGAGCAGAAGAGAATCGAAACATTTGAGGTGTGGTGCTACAGACGAATGTTGAAAATTAGGTGGACTGGTTAGGTAAGAAATGAGGTTCTGCGCGGAAACGGAGAGGAAAGACGTATATGGAAAACACTGAGAAGAAGAAGGGGCATCAGGGAATGGATTTAATGGTGCTAAAGGGAACTGTAGGGGGCAAAAATTTTAGAAGATAGGGATTGGAATCCATCCAGCAAATAATTGAGGTCGTAGGATGCAGGTGGGTACTCTGAGAGGCACCGGAGAGGAATTCGTGGCGGGTCGCATCAAGCCAGTCAGAAGACTGATGGAAAATGGAAATGAAGCCCCATGTTTCTTGATAGAGCGTAGCGGAGACCCATACCGCCGTACTACGAGGCAAGGTCCTAATGAAGGTGGTTTTCCGTTGCCTTCCTCCGACCATAACGGGGATGAATGATGATGATGAAAGTGACAGAACAACACCCAGTCATCTCGGGGCAGCTGAAAATCCCTGACCCCGTCGGGAATTGAACCCGCAACCTCGTGCTCAGGAAGCGAAAACGCAACCGCGAGACCACGAGCTGCGAACGGAACACTGATGAGTCAAAAAAATTATCGGGAAAATCCATATTTGCTAACACATTCCACAGTTATTTTCATCGAACATAGTCGAAAGACGTGCCATAGTTAAAAATAAGGAACTTTTGTAGTGCTGAATGATCTACATTTCTCAATTAGCTGTACTCTTTTATTGTGCACAAACCCCACTGGCGATATTTATTTATCTAACTAGGCTCTGAGACTTTTGTGGTTGACACTTAGCACTTGAAATTAATGTAACAGATCTTTTGCGGTTGACACGTAGGACTTGAAATTAATGTAACAGTTCTGTAGTTCTTACGATACTGCGCGGTTCCTTCCTTGCGAAACGAAAGTTAACCGACATGGTTCAATCTTCCGACAAAGTTCTGTTGTTCCATATGCTGTTACAAATCTCGTTCATGATTTTCAAACACAGAACTCCAGATGCTTTGACCATTTCGGCATTAATAACGTCAGGTCCAGAAGCTTTTTTGAGATAATCTATAGCTTATCGAACCTATTTTAAGATGTTAGGTTCCTTCTCCGCTGGAGCACGACCAAATATTCCATCTTCATCCACATACGGCTTGTTGCAGTACGTTCTCCACCGATCAGTAGCAAGTTCCCTATCGGTTAAAGGTGCCATCTTCGTTTTCTAGAATCAATGTTGCGCTAACCACCACACCAACCCGACAGAGTGGCTTTGTACAAATCAGTCAAAATTCTAGTTCACGCCTCAGTCCACTTGGAGGCGTGAATGGAAAAATTGGATTGAGAAGCGAGGCGTTTTTGGGTAGTCCGTGCATTTGTACAAAGCCACTGTGTTGGGTCGGTGTAGTGGTTAGCGCACCTGTCTAGTGAGCAGGAGACTCAGATTCGGATCCCAGCCTCGGTACAAATTTTCATTATCTACTTCAGTCTACATACACTACTGGCCATTAAAATTGCTTCACCAGGAAGAAATGCAGATGATAAACGGGTATTCATTGGACAAATATATTATACTACAACTGACATGTGATTACATTTTCACGCAGTTTGGGTGCATAGATCCTGAGAAATCAGGTCCCAGAACAACCACCTCTGGCCGTAATAACGGCCTTGATACGACTGGTCATTGAGTCAAGCAGAGCTTGGATGGCGTGTATAGGTACAGCTGCCCATGGAGCTTCAACACGATACCACAGTTCATCAAGAGTAGTGACTGGCGTATTGTGACGAGCCAGTTCCCTGGCCACCATTGACCAGACGTTTTTAATTGGTGAGAGATCTGGAGAATGTGCTGGCCAGGGCAGCAGTCGAACATTTTCTGTATCCAGAAAGGCCCGTACAGGACCTGCAACATACGGTCGTGCATTATCCTGCTGAAATGTAGAGTTTCGCAGGGATCCAATGAAGGGTAGAACCACGGGTCGTAACACGTCTGAAATGTAATGTCCACTGTTCAAAGTGCCGTCAATACGAACAAAAGGTGACCGAGACGTGTGACCAATGGCATCCCATACCATCACGCCGGGTGATACCCCAGTATGGCGATGACGAATACACGCTTCCAATGTGCATTCACCGCGATGTCGCCAAACACGGATGCGACCATCATGATGCTGTAAACAGGACCTGGATTTATCCGAAAAAATGACGTTTTGCCATTCGTGCACCCAGGTTCGTTGTTGAGTACACCATCGCACGCGCTCCTGTCTGTGATGCAGCGTCAAGGGTAACAGCAGCCACGGTCTCCAAGCTGATAGTCCATGCTGCTGCAAACGTCGTCGAACTGTTCGTGCAGATGGTTGTTGTCTTGCAAACGTCCCCATCTGTTGACTCAGGGATCGAGACGTGGCTGCACGATCCGTCACAACCATGCCTGTCATCTCGACTGCTAGTGATACGAGGCCGTTGCGATCCAGGACGGCGTTCCGTGTTACCCCCCAGAACCCATCGATTCCATATTCCGCTAACAGTCATTGGATCTCGACCAACGCGAGCAGCAATGTCGCGAAACGGTAAACCGCAATCGCGATAGGCTACAATCCGATCTTTATCAAAGTCGGAAATGTGATGGTACGCATTTCTCCTCCTTACACGAGGCATCAAAACAACGTTTCACCAGGCAACGCCGGTCGACTGCTGTTTGTGTATGAGTAATCGGTTGGATACTTTCCTCGTGTCAGCACGTTGTAGGTGTCGCCACCGGCGCCAACCTTGTGTGAATGCTCTGAAAAGCTAATCATTTGCATATCACAGTATCTTCATCCTGTCGGTTAAATTTCGCGTCTGAGGCACGTCATCTTCGTGGTGTAGCAATTTTAATGGCCAGTAGTATATATAAAAGATAGATATCTGAGAATAGAAAAGGTCTCTGGAACAATACAATTCCGTTTGATTGTTTTTGAAGTCGGCCACGCACATTAAACTTTTGACAGTTGAATCAGCCAACCGACATTAACAGCAAAGCTAGCAGATGCACGGCGGCGTGCCACACCGCAGAGAGTATAAAATCAGTATGAAACGCGAGTGCGCGCTGCCGCCGGCCCGGCGCTGCGCTGTGTTGCGGAAGACCGCAGCCAGTTGGGGCTGTCCGCGCCGGCTGGCCGGTGGATGGAGGGCGGCCGCGACTCCTTGCTGGTCGCCGGCAGGTGGCTCTGCCCCCTGCCCCCCTGCCCCCTGCTCACGGCTCTAAATAACTCATGTCCCGCCGAAATTGTGGGCGGCGCGCTGACCGCAAGGCCCGCCTACGCTCTCGATACGTCGACCGCAGGTACCGCCCGGCAGCTCTCTTCAGCCGCGCTCCCGCTCTCACATTTTATCAGAGATAGAATATTTTGCAGACAAAGAGCAGCGTTATTCACTTATCGATTTACTATACATGCGCGAAATTCTATGGCCCCCGCGCATCAAAGATGAAAGCAGCTTCGAAAGCAAGGCTCTGGAAGAATGGCTCTAAACTACCTGCTATCGAGTCAGTTCGTGCGCATGCGTACAGGATTACCGCAATTGGTTGTAATTCAGAGGTACTCTGATGTGGCACTCACTATTTCATTATTACTATATGAGTACTCAGAGTTCGCCGTAATATATTTATTCCAAATTTCTATAGTCCATCACCTCCTCCACCCTGTCTCTGTACATCTCCACTAACCCCTCTCTCTGTGCGTCTCCTCCACCTTCCACTCTCTGTCCATCTCCTTCTCCCCCTCTCCCTGTTGATCTGTTCCTTCCCTCTCTGTCCATCTGCTCCTATCCTCTTTCTCTGTCTTCTCCTCACACCTCTAATTCAATTTCTTCTCCTCTAGCGATCTTCTCCTCCCCTTCTACATCTGCATCTGCATCTACATCCATACTCCGCAAACCACCTGACGGTGTGTGGTGGAGGGTACCTTGAGTACCTTATCGGTTCTCCCTTCTATTCCAGTCTCGTATTGTTCGTGGAAAGAAGGGTTGTCGGTATGCCTCTGTGTGGGCTCTAATCTCTCTGATTTTATCCTCATGGTCTCTTCGCGAGATATACGTAGGAGGGAGCAATATACTGCTTGACTCCTCGGTGAAGCAATATTCTCGAAACTTCAACAAAAGCCCGTACCGAGCTACTGAGAGTCTCTCTTTGCAGAGTTTTCCACTTGAGTTTATCTGTCATCTCCGTAACGGAGGGGTTAGAGGGGTTAGTGGAGATGTACAGAGACAGGGTGGAGGAGGAGATGGACTATAGAAATTTGGAATAAATATATTACGGGGAACTCTGAGTACTCCGTAACGAGATATACGTAGGAGAGAGCAATATACTGCTTCACCCCTCGGTGAAGGTATATTCTCCAAACATGAACAAAAGCCCGTACCGAGCTACTGAGCGTCTCTCCTGCAGAGTCTTCCACTGGAGTTTATCTGTCATCTCCGTAACGCTTTCGCGATTACTAAATGATACTGTAACGAAGCGCGCTGCTCTCCGTTGGATCTTCTCTATCTCTTCTATCAACCCTATCTGGTACGGATCCCACACTGGTGAGCAGTATTCAAGCAGTGGGCGAACTAGTGTACCCAAACTACTTCCTTTGTTTTCGGATTGCATTTCCTTAGGATTCTTCCAATGAATCTCAGTCTGACATCTGCTTTACCGACGATCAACTTTATATGATCTCTCCTAATGCGTACTCCCAGATAATTTATGGAATTAACTGCTTGCAGTTGCTGACATGCTATATTGTAGCTAAATGGTAAGGGATCTTTCTTTCTATGTATTCGCAGCACGTTACACTTGTCTAAATTGAGATTCAATTGCCATTCCCTGTACCATGCGTCAATTCGCTGCAGATCCTCCTGCATTTCAGTACAATTTTCCATTGTTACAACCTCTCGATATACCACAGCATCATCTGCCAAAGCCTCAGTGAACTTCAGATGTTATCCACAAGGTCATTTATGTATATTGTGAATACCAATGGTCCTACGACACTCCCCTGCGGCACATCTGAAATCACTCTTACTTCGGAAGACTTCTCTCCATTGAGAATGACAAGTTACGTTCTGTTATCTAGAAACTCTTCAGTCTAGTCACACAATTGGCCTGATAGTCCATATGCTCTTACTTTGTTCATTAAACGACTGTGGGGAACTGTATCGAACGCCTTGCGGAAGTCAAGAAACACGACATCTACCTGGGAAACCGTGTCTATGGCCTTCTGAGTCTCGTGGACGAATAGCGCGAGCTGGGTTTCACACGATCGCCTTTTTCGCAACCCATGCTGATTCCTACAGAATAGATTTCTAGTCTCCAGAAAAGTCATTATACTCGAACATAATACGTGTTCCAAAATCCTCCTTGTCCATTTCCTCCCCCACCCCCCTTCTTTCCGTCCATCTCTCTTCCATTTCTTTGTCCGTACTCTCCTACCGTCTCTCTGTTCACCTCCAAGTTAGGTTGAAATTGGTCCTGTGCTTTAGGAGGATATATGGAAAATACATGCATACATACATACGTACATATACAGGGCGAATCACTTAAAACTTGGGGGAATGGAAAACTTTCCTACCTCTAATGTATAATGGCAATAAACATCGTTCCATTCAAAAAGTGTATGTCTGCACAAAAGATACACTTTCATTACAATCTATTGACTGGCTAACAATAAGCACTTCCGTTTTTATAATTTGTATGGACATTGCTAAACCGCTATTCAGGATGCCCGGACCAGTTATAGGCTTCCAGAGCCAATAAAAATTTGATTTTCAATCTTTTGCATAGCCATTGACGAATTCAAAAATTTAAAATGCCATCCTAAGGTACTGATTGCGTGATATACTCTTACGTTAAGAGTTTAACACAATACGACAAGAAACTTCCAGGCAGATTAAAACTGAGTGCCGGACCAAGACTCGAACTTGGGACCTTTGCCTTTTGCGGGCAAGTGCTCTACCAACTAAGCTACCCAAGCAGGACTCACAACCCCTCCTCACAGCTTCAATTCTGCCAGTACCTCGTCTCCTACCTTCCAAACTTCACAGAAGCTCTTCTGCGGACCAGCAGAACTAGGACTCCTCGAAGAAAGGATATTGTGAAGGCACGGCTTAGCCACAGCCTGGGGGATGTTTGTTTGCAGAATGAGATTTTCACTCTGCAGTGGAGTATGCGCTAATATGAAACTTCCTGGGCCGGCCAGTGTGGCTGAGCGGTTCTAGGCGCTTCAGTCTGGGACGGCGCGACCGCTACGGTCGCAGGTTCGAATCCTGCCTCGGGTGTGGATGTGTGTGATGTCTTTAGGTTAATTAGGTTTAAGTAGTTCTAAGTTCTAGGGGACTGATGACCTCAGATGTTAAGTCCCATAGTGCTCCGAGCCATTTGAACCAATTGAAACTTCCTGGCAGATTAAAACTGTGTGCCGTGCCGAGACTCGAACTCGGAACCTTTGCATGTTGAGGGCAAATGCTGTACCATCCGAGCTACCTAAGCACGACGCACGACCCGTCCTTGGATAGCTCAGTTGCTAGAGCAGTTTACACAAATTGGGGAATCTTTGTTCACATAGCTGAGGCGGTTAAACTTTCAGCTCTAAAGCAAATATTGTTAACGAGACACAATGTGATGCTCAACTAAACGCTGCGTCAAAGAGTCAAAACAGTCATTCACATTGACGAAATTTCTTTCGTTTAAAACCACGATGACGAAGATACACTCCTGGAAATTGAAATAAGAACACCGTGAATTCATTGTCCCAGGAAGGGGAAACTTTATTGACACATTCCTGGGGTCAGATACATCACATGATCACACTGACAGAACCACAGGCACATAGACACAGGCAACAGAGCATGCACAATGTCGGCACTAGTACAGTGTATATCCACCTTTCGCAGCAATGCAGGCTGCTATTCTCCCATGGAGACGATCGTAGAGATGCTGGATGTAGTCCTGTGGAACGGCTTGCCATGCCATTTCCACCTGGCGCCTCAGTTGGACCAGCGTTCGTGCTGGACGTGCAGACCGCGTGAGACGACGCTTCATCCAGTCCCAAACATGCTCAATGGGGGACAGATCCGGAGATCTTGCTGGCCAGGGTAGTTGACTTACACCTTCTAGAGCACGTTGGGTGGCACGGCATACATGCGGACGTGCATTGTCCTGTTGGAACAGCAAGTTCCCTTGCCGGTCTAGGAATGGTAGAACGATGGGTTCGATGACGGTTTGGATGTACCGTGCACTATTCAATGTCCCTCGACGATCACCAGTGGTGTACGGCCAGTGTAGGAGATCGCTCCCCACACCATGATGCCGGGTGTTGGCCCTGTGTGCCTCGGTCGTATGCAGTCCTGATTGTGGCGCTCACCTGCACGGCGCCAAACACGCATACGACCATCATTGGCACCAAGGCAGAAGCGACTCTCATCGCTGAAGACGACACGTCTCCATTCGTCCCTACATTCACGCCTGTCGCGACACCACTGGAGGCGGGCTGCACGATGTTGGGGCGTGAGCGGAAGACGGCCTAACGGTGTGCGGGATCGTAGCCCAGCTTCATGGAGACGGTTGCGAATGGTCCTCGCCGATACCCCAGGAGCAACAGTGTCCCTAATTTGCTGGGAAGTGGCGGTGCGGTCCCCTACGGCACTGCGTAGGATCCTACGGTCTTGGCGTGCATCCGTGCGTCGCTGCGGTCCGGTCCCAGGTCGACGGGCACGTGCACCTTCCGCCGACCACTGGCGACAACATCGATGTACTGTGGAGACCTCACGCCCCACGTGTTGAGCAATTCGGCGGTACGTCCACCCGGCCTCCCGCATGCCCACTATATGCCCTCGCTCAAAGTCCGTCAACTGCACATATGGTTCACGTCCACGTTGTCGCGGCATGCTACCAGTGTTAAAGACTGCGATGGAGCTTCGTATGCCACGGCAAACTGGCTGACACTGACGGCGGCGCTGCACAAATGCTGCGCAGCTAGCGCCATTCGACGGCCAACACCGCGATTCCTGGTGTGTCCGCTGTGCCATGCGTGTGATCATTGCTTGTACAGCCCTCTCGCAGTGTCCGGAGCAAGTGTGGTGGGTCTGACACACCGGTGTCAATGTGTTCTTTTTTCCATTTCCAGGAGTGTATCACTTGCTACCGCAGAGTAAGTGATGCTGTTGCATCTGGTTACAGAGAGACATCATCCATGACGCCCACATGATCACCTTCCAGTAACAATGGGAAAGAAGGAAGATGACGACGGAGGCATTGGAGCGATACGGGTATCTGGGGAGATGGAGGGGAAGGCTTGAGAGAGAGTGGAATTAGCTTTGGGATCGGTATGAAGTGAAGGCGGAACCAGTTTCCAGCCCAACATTCAAAGACTACGTATCTATATAAAACGTGTACCGTAATAACTTTTCGGCGTTATCACTTTTTAGGCCTGGGTACTTCTTCCAACATCTTTCGGTGAGTAGATTCCATAACTGAAATACGATTCTAGAAGGCCTACGAAATAGCCATACAAATATATAATAATCTCTTCTCTAGATACAAGCGATATTCTTACCACGAATATTTTTAATAGCAAGTAGAGACAAAAGCCTGACTGTGCCAAGTCTAGCGAACAGCATGGATTGTCAAGCAGTTTGCGGTAAATCATCCGGTTTTCCCATTACCAATTCACTTTGGTTGGCAAGTACGTTGTCCATTTAAAGCGTTATTCTTTTATTCTGCAAAGCAAACGTGGTCTAAGATAGTTCTTCACCCGGTTGGCAAGAAAATTTTTTGGTATTTCAAGAGGCACCGTATCGAAGATTTGTACCACATTCAGCGGAAAACATCATCCGCTAAGTCACAATGTGCACAAAAGTGTGTGTGTGTTGAGTGACCGTGACAGACGGTCGCTGAAGAGGATTATGACGAAAAATAATGAAACGACAGCTGCAAAAGTCACTGCAGAACTAAATGTCGCAATGGTGAACCCTGTCAGCACCAAAACGACACAAAGGGAACCCCGTAAACAGGGAATTGCCGGAAAAGCTGGGATTTCAAAACGACTCATCAGTGATGTAAATACCTATAACAAGAAAATGTGAAATTTTGTTTGATACACCATATGAGCAATTTTTTTTTTTTTTTTTTTTTTTTTTTTTTTTTTTTTTTTTTTTTTTTTTTTTTTGGAAGTAAGCGTAGATATGGTACTGACAAGTGAGTCAACCTCCTTTCGGAAATTAAGAAATACCGCATCTGCGTGACTGCCTAAATCTAAATCTTTCATTATGTCATGTGAGAAAACTGTGAGTTGTGTTTCGCATGATCATTGTTTTCGGAATCCTTGTGGTTGAGATGGAGGAGGTCATTCTGTTCGGGATACCTCATTATGTTTGAACTCAGTCGATAATTCAGGCCCTGGAGGTTGGTTCAGTTTTAACTATTTCAGGTGTTTCTCAACACCACTGACACTAACACTTATTCATTCATCTTTTCAGTGGTACGATGATTGATTTGGGGCAATTCTCCTAGGTTTTACTTTGTAAAGGAACGTTGAAAACTGAGTCAGGAACTTCAGCTTTTGCTTTTCTACCCTCAATTTCCTGTCTGACTGGACACTAACTTGGTGCTACTAACAACTAGAATTTCTTTGAGTTTTGTGAAACATCATTTGTCAATATTCTGCTACAGTATTGATTGAAGGCATCACGCATTGATCTCTTGACAGATCAACGCGTTTCATTCAGTATCTGTCTACCTATAATCCTACGCCTTCCTTTACAACAATTATGCAGGAGTCTCTGTTTCTTTAGAACCTCCTTAACAGTGACTGTATACCAAGGAGCCCCAGCCCCCTCAGCCCCTCATTATGAATTTCTACTGGTTACATATCTGTCCAGTGCATGTTCAACTGTTCCTTTAAACCTGAGCGATAGTTCCTCTACACCCTGGTTCCCTGTGCTGAAAGTTTCAAGTTTCTCATTGAGATATGACAGTACTAATTTTTTATCTATCTGCTTGTTTTATTTGTCCTTTGTAAGTTGGTAATCATTGTTGTCACAATCGTCATACAGTTTCTGACACCAATTTCGACGTGGACATCCTCAAAGAGGTCGGATCTATTTTCTGCCATTAGGGCTGACATATTTCCATCATAAGTGGGATTCCGAAATATCTGCTCTACGTAGTATTCAAAGGAAGCCATTAGTAATGTTTCACAGGATGTCTTGTCACGCTCACCATTAACGGATCTGTTATTTTTCCCTATTGATTGTCGGAGAGTCTAAGCCTCCAGCGACGATAATATTATGATTGGGGAACATTCGTACAACTGAACTGAGGTTTTGTCTAAGTTTGCACTTAAATCAGCAAATGACTCTGGTGGTGGGCGACTGATGGAGCCAATCACCATTTGGTGCACACCGCTGATACTGGGTCTTTTCCAAACTACCTCACATGCGCCTATAACTTTTTTTCTCACTGAATCTGAGTTTATTGCCTACTGTGACAAACACACCTCCACCATTTCCCGTTAATCTATACTTTCGATACACACTTAAATTTTCCCGAAAAGTCTCACTGTTATCAATTTCAGGTTTCAAACAGCTTTCTGTATCTAGTATTATGTGAACTTCACTGCTTTTCGGGAGCGTTTCGTATTCTGGCACTTTGTCGGAATGCTTCGACAGTTGACTACTAGGATTTTAATAATCTCGCCTATTGGGGGCATTCTTTTGGATCTTAGACTTATTCTTCTGGGTCTCCTATAGCTGTCGTCGTTATCTGGAGTGGATGCAGCCCACGCACCGTCAGCTACCTGGATAGCAGCCTCTGCTATGTAGTGCACACTTGGCGCATTTGGGAGGACCCTAAAGTTCTCTACTCTATGGTGGAAGTCCAGAAAGTCACAACCTAGGTTGTCACCGAAACTTCGAAGTCTCTCGTTCAGTCCTTACATTCGAGTCATGTATTGTGACAAATTCATTTTAGCCAGGAGATCTTTGAGGTTATCTGGCTGCCTCTGCTTCTCGAGTTTAGATATTTGCTTTGAAGCGACCGGTCTTTATCATAATTCGGAGGGCACGTGTCATACGACAGATGGTAATCATCCACTCGACTCAGAACTAGGGGACCATGTTGAGTTCTGGAGACAATGATGCAAATTTGACCTTTGTTGATACTCCTTGAGCAAGGCATAGGCATGGATATAGTGGAAGAAACAAGACTTCAGTGTGATTAAATACCAAATGCCCATACCAGCACTACAACAGTTTTCATCTCAGTATCGAGCAAGGTGGCGCTATCGTTAAGATAATGGCCTAAACCATTCTAGAGGGTCCGGGATTCAAACACCGTCCGTCTGACCTCTTTTAGATTTTCTGTCATTTCGTAAATCGTAAGACGAATGCCGGGATGAACACAGCCATTTTCATTGCTCATCCTTTTCCAGTCCGAACTCGTGCACTGGCTTTAATGGCCCTGTCGTCGACGGAAGCCTAAGCCTCACTCGCCCTTCCTTCCAGTTTCGCCTGAGTACACACGATCTCTAACGTATATATGGACACTTAATATTTTACAAACTATTCAAGGTGCAGAAACGATATATTTGACAAATGACCGCATGCGACGAGGCAAGTAACATTGTGTATGGTTCGTACGTAACTTTATCTCCTGCCATATTCGAGGCACAGTATTTTTTAAAAAATGATACGCTTTTTAATGCCATATGATACCTCTTAAAAAGAGGAGTACCGTCTTATAACACACGTAAAATGGCAGTGATATGTTTCGTTTCGCAGAAATTGCCGAGAAATGTACTAAATGTGAAGTCGTAATTTTAGCGGCTAAAGGTGTTTTATTTGCATTTCCTAGTAAATGCATCACGTTAACACTGGAGCTACACCGCGAGAGAAAATTTGCGTCTCATATTTTCTGAGAAAATTGACGAGCGGTACCTGTGTCACTTCAATTTTCTTTTCACGAGCTATCTAAATCTGTTTTTAAAAAAGATACAATTCCGATTTTTAAAAAAATAGTGCCTTGCACTGCGTTCTGTTTCTTGACGAAAATTCGCTTCGATAACTTGAAGCACAGAAACATAGCAGGAGCCCACTTTTGACATATTTAATATCAACCGTGATTAACGTTGGTAGCAGTGTTGCTCGACAAGTGCTGTCTGCCGCAGACAAACTCTGAATTTAAGTTGTTTTCTTCACAAAGAAGTAATTATGCCGCTGAGACACGTCCTCTGTGGCGTTACCATAATTATCAAAAGCCCCATGGAAAATCTTCTGCCAGTTTTGCAAGTTCTTCTCACGTATCTGCGTGGATGTCCGTTATCTTCTTTATACACTGATGAGCCAAAATATTGCTTAATCTGCTTAATATCTTGTTTGCTCCTCTCTGGAATGAAATGCATCACTGATTCTGCGTATCGGGGATCCAAAAGTTCGTTGGTAGGTTTGTGAAGCTATGTTGCGTTAGATGTCTACGCGTAGGTCATGCAATTCGCGTAAATAAAGGGCCGCTAATGGCGCACGATAGCGACCCAGATGGTTCCACAGGACTTACATCAGGCGAATTTGGTCGCCGAGGCGTCAACATGAGTTCACTACAATGCTCCTCAAACCACTGTAGCACGGTTCTGGCTTAGAGGCACGGACAGTTGTGCTGTTAAAAGATGACGCTGCAGTCGAGGAAGACTTCAAGCATGAAGGGATGCAGGTGGTTCGCAGCTGTCATTGTGTCTTCGATTACTACCGCAGGCTCCATGCAAGTACAGGAGACTGTCTCCCATAGCATAATACTGCTGCCACCAGCCTGCGTCCTGGGCGCGCTGCACGTTTCGAACCACCGTTCACCTCTATGGCGGCATTTGTGAAGACAATTAACAACCTAGTGTAACAAAAACGTGGTTCACCCGAAGAGCCGACATGTTTCCACTGATCGACGGTCCAATCGTAATTAATGATGTCGTTGGGTCAACATGTGAACACGTGGGGGTGGTCTGCTCCACGTTCACCAATGTACGATGATCGGTGTACTCCGAAACACTTGAGCGTGCACCAGCATTGTGCTCTTTCGGCAGGGATGCCACCGATGCTACCTTACAGATCGGACAACCTTCCGAACCCAACGTTCTGTCAAGAGTCATGGACGTGCAACCATTTAGCACCTAGTGGTAGTTTCACTGTCCTTTCACCTCTCCGTAGATGCTTACGACAGTAGCACGTGAACATTCGAGCAGCTTCACAGGCTCTGCGTCGTAATAATCTGGAGTTTATCAGAGTCGTTTATCTCAATGGATTTCCTCTTTGGCAACACGTATCTTCACTAGGATTATCCTCCGTCACTGTCTGCTCCGGCCGGCCGGAGTGGTCGTGCGGTTCTAGGCGCTACAGTCTGGAACCGAGCGACCGCTCCGGTCGCAGGTTCGAATCCTGCCTCGTGCATGGATGTGTGTGATGTCCTTAGGTTAGTCAGGTTTAATTAGTTCTAAGTTCTAGGTGACTGATGACCTGAGAAGTTAAGTCGCATAGTGCTCAGAGCCATTTTAGCCTTTTTTCTGCTCCGTTTACATACTTTTGTTATCGCGTCACTTGCCCGCAACGCCACCAAGGAGCATCCAACGTCGCAGTGGCCACTGGTCATAACGTTTTGGCTCATCATTGTACGTTTAAGTAGGTCCTTGTAATGTTTCACAGGAGCTCCACATGACGATGAACTGGACCTCTGCTTACTATAAAGCAGCTGACGAGGACGTGTCACGTATACGACAAACATCTCAGATGATGTCCAACAACAGTGACTTCAATACAGGTGACGTGCGCTCTTTTATAACCCCTACGCAGAAGGCTGTTATAAGTTTTTAACGTGTGTATTTGTGTATCTATCTGTGGCATCGTAGCTCCAAAAGGAAAGGCGCGATTATAATACAGTCCTTTTTTATGGCTGGTCTAATCGGGATAGTTCTTAGGTGTGTGTTCCATTAAAGTATGTTCAGCCGTTTAAATTTCATCACCTAAATTAAGTAAAAATGTTCCCCGCCACCGCGCTCTCTTGACGTACGCTATGTAAAGCATAAGAGATACAAGTTACGTAGTACCAGACTGTAGAGCTCAAAAAGATCTAGACAGAAGTCGGTGAGAACGTAAGTTTTGTCTTAACCGTTAACCGACGATAACGATTTTTGTATTTTGAAGTCGCCCGTTTCATCACCTACAGAGAAGAAAAATGATGACTTTGACTCAACTGCAAGAGGTAAACAACGCTCTTGCAGAGTTTTTTGTGTCTTCAATTCAGCACTAAATGAAATGATTATGCCCTAATAGTTTAGGCAGCCTATTGCGAGAGAGCGTAATGACAGCCACTTTCTTCCGATCTGATTTACAATTGTTGCCACTGCTTACTGGTTATGTTAGCTAAAGTAGCTAAATACATATCAAAACATAGGCAATGAATATACGTGTGAATTAAAAAAGAAACACGTAAATCGCAAAGTGGCAATGGTAAAGTGCGATGATAGTGTTTCATTTTTAATTACTAACAGTAGCTGCATGTGAGAATTGCAAAGTCCCTAAGTAGCCTACTGAACTGAATTTAATGACGTTTATTTGCAAAATATCAAAAGAAAAGAAAAACATCGGAATAATAATTTTTGAAACTCAAAACCGCACGTCCGATACTGCATCGGCAAAATCTTGAATTTGTAATAATATTTATGGAAATACGTCACTTACCGGAAATTACGGATTTCGGCGAGGGAAGATCTCGCTTCGCAATTTCGTGTTTCGTCCCGGAAAGTATTTGTGAGAAGATGGGGATAGAGTGACGATCGTTCCGTGTCTACTAGTAAAATGCAAAGCTGAAAAAGCATGAAATAAAATTAAAAAATGATTAGAAAAACCAACACAAAAAACCTCTAAAAAAGTAAAAAAATAGGCATTGCTTCTTCAAGCTTAATATGTATAGTAATATTTTGAACCAAGCGTCGTCGCGTTGGGAGACCGCTTAGTAAATAAAATAAAAACAGAATACATCTAAAAATGACAAAAGTATGAAATTTGAATACATGTAAGCTACCCAGTCAACTTAAGTAAATATCAAAACAACAGTATGTTATCATTTTACTCCGAAATATTCGCAATATACAATCAAACGTCAACGACTGCCCGTTCGACTCGACGCACTTGGTCACGCCCCGGGCTCGCGATTTAATGCAGCGTGAGTCAGTACCCTATCTTCAAACCACTGCAGGACACAGGCCTCGTAAGATAGACTTATGCATGAAACTAAGTTTGTACTTAATTGTGTAAAAATATGATATAAAATAAATAAGTAACTCTAGTCTTTAACAATTCTGGGCTAATTAAAGGCGGATTGGTTTTCATATTTTATATAATAAGTAATTACAACTTCACTAGCTATCTTGTGGTGTGGATGGGAGACGCGCAAGACTGTAAGAGATGGAACCAAACAGAAAAGTTTATACCCAGCAATAACTAAGTATGCCGTTCTGCAAAGGACAACTGCTGTTGTGTTCTTTCTTTCTTTTTAATTTACTTAAAAGTTCCCCAACGCGACGACACTTGGGTCAAAATATTACTACTGATATTAAACTTAAAGGCGGGAATACACACATTTTTTTAATTTTTAGAGGATTTTTGTGTCTTTTTTTAATTTTTAATTTAAGTTTTTAGTCAATTGATACTGAAGGACATAATCAATCCCTCCACTTTATCTTCTTGATGAATCAAATTTTCTGCTCTGTGGATAGTCCAGGTTTCTAAGCTATGCAGTAGCTGTGAAACGGATGAATTGGCCCAGAGCACTATGGGACTCAACAGCTTACGTCATAAGTCCCCTAGAACTTAGAACTACTTAAACCTAACTAACCTAAGGACATCACACACACCCACACCCGAGGCAGGATTCGAACCTGCGACCGTAGCAGTCCCGCGGTTATGGACTGCAGCGCCAGAACCGCACGGCCACCGCGGCCGGCGAAACGGATGAATTATAAGCGGCTGTACGGTGGAATATGTTGCGGATGTGAATAAGCTGAACAACTTTAGTCTCTCGCGCGTACTCTCAAACAATTTTGCCCTGTCTCAACCTGTATGAATGGGAATCGAAGCGAGAATAAATTATGTTAAAAAGAAAATTTTTGCTGCATATCTACGATTAATTTGAGTGAGCTTCAAACGGCCGGATGCATTTCGCTTCTGGCAAAAGTATTGATCAATAAATAACCGCTACACGACTGGAATACATTCAGTGGTGGCATTGTCTCGAGGCAGAGATCGACTCCACTGGGTCACTTCAGGTGCCAGCGGAAGCGTCTTGCAGCTGCGCCGTTCCGGCTTTCGAGCGACCGGCTGCCCTGTTTTCTCGTGTCTGCTGCTGCTACTCGACCGTTGTGGCCCAGATCACAGCTGTTGTCACCCCGTAACGGGGGTAGCAGGAAGTGAAAGTCGGAGGACGAGACACGAGGCATTCAGAACCAATGAATGGATGTACTTACGTATTCACCACGCCGCAAAGGGTTTCTCGATGGTGAGGAGAAACGCTTCCCATCTGCTGAGCAATTTTGAATATTCCACTAGTTCCTCCAGCGACTTACGCTTTTACTTGCGACAGTGTTAATGACACGCCTCTCTTTTACGTTTTTGTAGTTCCAGTGTCTGCTCTTTAAAGACAGATCCGGTCGATGCAAGGCTCGTTTTAGGTTCCGCGTGCCCGGAGCTCTGACGAACAGCGGAGTTGCTATTCAGCAACATGTTGTCATACATTTTTAATTGTATCATTTTAAATCCATTTAAAATGCGAAAGTAACGTTTAAGAAAATGTTACTTCATTAATTCAAGGACTAACAGAGATCATGCACTTCGATTTTTGAATCGTCACCTGACCAGAGCAATAAATATAAGTCAAGACAATAAACAAAGCCATTAGTCCGTAGTTGCAGTCACATACCGATGTGCTATCGAGCCTTATACAGGGTTATTCTAAATCATGGAGCCATTTTCAAAACTTCGTATTTATTCAAGTACAAATCCAAAATGAACACGCTTTATACCGACGAAACCAACGAAAAGAGGAAGTCTCAAAGTTGTTTTTCGTAATGTTTGATACGAGTTCAATAAATTTAATGATTTGTAATTAATTAGTTTTTAATAATTATTTAATAATGAGAAATTTGATATCTAAATCTACATCCATACTCCACAAGCCACCTGACGGTGTGGCGGAGGGTACCTTGAGTACCTTATCGGTTCTCCCTTCTATTCCAGTCTCGTATTGTTCGTGGAAAGAAGGATTGTCGGTATGCCTCTGTGTGAGCTCTAATCTCTGATTTTATCCTCATGGTCTCTTCGCGAGATATACGTAGGAGGGAGCAATATACTGCTTGACTCCTCGGTGAAGGTATGTTCTCAAAACTTCAACAAAAGCCCGTACCGAGCTACTAAGCGTCTCACCTGCAGAGTCTTCCACTGGAGTTTATCTATCATCTCTCTAACGCTTTCGTGATGACTAAATGATCCTGTAACGACGCGCGCTGTTGTCCGTTGGATCTTCTCTATCTCTCCTATCAACCCTATCTGGTACGGATCCCACACTGGTGAGCACTATTCAAGCAGTGGGTGAACAAGTGTACTGTAACCTACTTCCTTTGTTTTCGGATTGCATTTCCTTAGGATTCTTCCAATGAATGTCAGTCTGGCATCTGCTTTACCGATGATCAACTTTATATGATCATTCCATTTTAAATCACTCCTAATATGTAATCCCAGATAATTTATGGAATTAACTGCTTCCAGTTGCTGACCTGCTACATTGTAGCTAAATGATAAGGGATCTATCTTTCTATGTATACGCAGCACATTACACTTGTCTACATTGAGATTCAATTGCCATTCCCTGCACCATGCGTCAATTCGTTGCAGATCCTCCTGCATTTCAGTACAATTTCCTCTCGATATACCGCAGCATCATCCGCAAAAAGCCTCAGTGAACTTCCGATGACATCCACAAGGTCATTTATGTATATTATGAATAGCAACGGTCCTACGATACTCCCCTGCCGCACACCTGAAATCACTCTTACTTCGGAAGACATGTTCAATGTGGCCACAATTGGCTGCCACGGCAAACATCGCATTTGGTCCGAAATGCCCGTTGCACTGCATATTGCGACTCACTTTTCGCGAACTCAAGAAAGCAGAAAACCTTGTGTTCCACAGTCGCCATCTCACTCACAACTGACAGTGAAACGGAATGACGACCCTATTGCAGCGCAATCTCTACCGGCCGCTTCTGAAGCCATCACCGCCCGCCCGTCGCCTCCCGCCGAAAACTTTGAAACTTCCTCTTTTGATAGCATATTATGCTTTTCATAGCATATTATAAAAGATTTGTCATCCCTAAAAATTTTAAAAGCATAAAGCACCTTGCTCAAAATGCCATGTCCATACACAGTTTGCTCACAGTTGATTGTTACAGAGGCTAGGCAAAATAATGTGAACACCTGTACTTATTTGGGAATGGTTTATTAATAGGAATTGGACCCCCATTTGCCGTAATACAGGTGCTATTCTTCTCCAGTGGAATGTTATGCCACTCTTCGATCAGAGCCTCTTCTAACTCCTGTAGTGACGAGGTAGGCGGAAATCTGCTCCGTAGTCTGCGCTCCAATACCGCCCACAAGGGTTCGATAATGTTCAAGTTCGGGGACTGTGCTGGCCAGGGAAGACGCTGCAGTTCAGTTGTATGCTCCTCATACCACAACTGTACTGTCCTGGCTGTGTGAATGGGTGCGTTATCGTCCTGAAACATGGCATTATTGTTGGGGAACAAAATTTGAATCATGGGGTGTACCTCCCCACCTAAAACGTTCACCTTACCGTCGGGTGTGACACGGCCTTTGAGAGTAGTGATGGGCCCAGCAGAATACCATGATACGGCTGCCCACACCATCACACTTCCACTTCCATGCTTAATCGTTGGAATCGAGCAATAACGTTTCGAAGTCTTCTTTTTGCGTACTGCAGATGTAAACCTGGCTGGTGTTGGAATAACGAAAACGTTAACATGTCCGACCATATGACTTGTTTCCACCGATCATCCGTCCAGGATTTACGCTCCTGGCACCTTTTTTTGTGCTTGTTTGCGTTGGTTGTTGTCTCTAATGGTTTCGGTATAGCAGCTCGTCTATGAATATTCGCTTTATGGAGTTCTCGGCGGACAGTATCGATACGTACTGGGTCTCGAAGATGGCCATTGAACTCTGCAGTCACTTCAGCAGCCGAAATTTTGTGTTGCTTTGGCACAATTCGTGATAGCGTACGACGATCTCTGTCATTTAGTTTTGATTTGGGCCCACTTTTACTTTTAAACGATAATGTCTTCCCTTGTTTTGTATAGGCTGTTATGACTGTTGAAACAGTTGCTCTTGAAACATTCAATAATTTGGCGGTCTATGCTCCAGCTAATCGGGCCTCACAGCCTGCCCGCTTTGGAACTCTGTTAGGTCTTTCATTGCACGTCGACCTCGGCCTCTGAATGCAAATACGAAGTGTGCACTGCTCATAAATAATCTGCACCGATGCCTAGTTCAAATGGTTCAAATAGCTCTGAGCACTATGGGACTTAACATCTGAGGTCAACAGTTGTACTGTTTCTCCTGGGTGGGCTTGGGTTTAAGAAAATGTAAGCTAAATATTACGATAAATTTTATAAGTAATCGACAAGTAAGCCAAAGAAGAAAAGATAGAACTACAATGGACATGTTATTCCATGAACTCTTGCGCTTATATGCATGAACTGTCTTACCTTTGTCTTTCACTTACCTGCTTGGATTCGGACCTAAGAGGATGTTCTTGTGTAAAGCTCACCTTGCTGTACAAGCTGATAATGTAAGTTGTACTTAAAACCAGAAAAATATAATTATTATTTTGTCAAAATAATTTGTGTATGTGGTCAATCAATTGGTAGTCTGATACCTGGGTTGTCTTAAGTAGATATAGGCCTTAACAAAGAATTTTCATTGTTAGGCGCCATCTTAGAAAAATCTTTAACATTTTTCTTTTAGCTCATCTACGAGACGTGCCGTAGGTTAGGACAGTTAACCTTATTTCAGATCCCACGAGACCGGAGGCAGCTACTAATAATTTAACAATTTTATTTACAGATTTCCTTTATATAACGAGATAACATCCCAGGCAGAAAAGGTCTGGTCACAGGATTCACGTTCCATTATAGGATTTCATTTGTAGATGCTACTATTGTTGTCTTATATTGGAAAATCGAGACGGAAGCACGATGTTAAGTTACGTATTGCAGTAGTGTACATCGAACAGATTTGGCAAATATTCTCTGGTGCAATGAGCACACGACTTCTCACGAGCCTGGGATAATATCTGTAGTGTTGGGTAGATAAGAAAAGGACAATAAATTATCGACGATTACGTAACTACCCTGAGAACTGAGCTAGTTTACTGAGTGCTTATACACGTCGGGCTAAATTGAACAACGTATTACACTGTTAATACGGCTGGTCCCGGCGGAGTTTCGAGTCCTCCCTCGGGCATGGATGTATGTGTGTTTGTCCTTAGGATAATTTAGGTTAAGTAGTGTGTAAGCTTAGGGACTGATGACCTTAGCAATTAAGTCCCATAAGATTTCACACACATTTCATTACGTTTCACTGTTAATAATATTCCTACATTAGTTATTTCTCTTTTATGCTGAGCCATTGCGTTAATGTCTGTTTCTTTTTTATATAAGTCACGGCTCATATTCATTCTATTGCATTACACTGATAGCAAAGAAAAAGAGTCACAAATAATTTTTATTTTATTACATTACACAGTCCCCTAGAACTCAGAACTACGTAAACCTAACTAAGCAAAGGACATCACACATGTCCATGCACGAGGCAGGATACGAACCTGCGACCGTAGCGGTCGCGCGGTTCCAGACTGAAGCGCCTAGAACCGCTCGGCCATAACGGCCGGCCTGATGCTTAGTCCGACCTGAACAGGCACAGTCAGTGCGACACGTGCCTTACCTGCGTTGTTGACCGTCAAACACAACCATCCCATAACTACCACTGTTCACATTATTTTGCCTATGCCCTGTACATCATGCAAACACAGTACATAATAGCACACCTGTTTACATATGCTGGACATGTTCTTACCATGTCCATATACATATTGCCCACCGTTGTTTGTAACACCATACTAAAAACGTACACATACCGCAATTGTTTACAAATGTTGGACATACAATAAACAGAACGAATCCGCTTTAAATGGCGTAAAAGGTGCATTTATACAGTATACGCCATTTAAAGTGGATTCTCACTGTTTAGAATACGTCCAGCACCTGTAAACAGTTGTGCTATTGTGTACTGTGTTTGTATGATGTAACAAGCAACGGTGAGTAGTATGTATGTGTACATGGCCTTTTGCAAAGGTGCTCTATGTTTTTAAATATTTTAGTGATGATTTACCTTTTATAATGTACTGTTTTTATCCATGTCACATACTTGAGGTCAGCATAAAATGAATATGTTCTACAACAAAAAGGTTTTAAGACCTGAGGATGTCAGCATAGTCTGTTGAAACCGGTTGTATTAAACAAAGAAATATTTTATGCGATCTTGGCTGTTGCATGGTTTCTAACAATTAAACAGATCGGTTTTCTGTGCTAACAAAATGAGAAAATTCGACAAAAAAACGGGAGAAGTGTCTGCGTGGATAACTGAGACAGACATAACTAAGGGCTAGGGGGTGCAGTGGTTCGACAGGTATTTTGCTATGAGCTGGGGGGGCAAACGGACCGAGAATCGATACGCTGTACACGATTATTTCTATTTCTGCGAGGCTAGGATTTATGCGAAACTTGTAATTCCGAGGGACTCGAAATGTCCAGACTCTTCTGCACAGAAATAATTACCATTTTTCTCACCTCCGCGTCATAAATAAGTTAATTTCGAGAATCGCTGCTTACTAAGTGAACGCGGTGTGTGATATCGCATAATTATTTAAATTTATAGTCGCAATTAAATGGTTCCATACAGGCAAGCTTTCTTTCAGGAGGGAAAGACACACCGCAGCGATAAACGCTGGCTCAAAATGACAATTTCAGAAAGGAGAGGACAAGCGTACTGCTTTGCCAGGGCGGCATTCATAGTAGATTAGCAGTCTTACTATTAGTTTATCAAACCCGATATCAATACGAACTTAATCACCATCACTATCATTAAAAGCCTGCCCGTCCCCTTAAAAAGTCCTCTGATGCTAATGATCTACAGATCCAATGAAGGAACGTGTGGCTTTCCTACTAAAGCCCAGATGAATGCTGCTGATCGCTACATTTCTCCTTTCCATGCTCCTTGTATCATTTGTTATTTGTGTAAGGAGAAAAGTACGTGCGTGCTGTTAGAGTCAATACCGATAGAACTGAGTAAGGCAAAGGAGGAGGTGAAAGTATGGTGCAGAGAAATGAGTGACATGCGCACTGTAGATACTCCTAAAGAAATTTCTCAAGATTTTGGCTATTTAGAGGCTGGGATTAAAATTAAACTGCCTGCTTATCTGTTGCGACACTCCCTATCCAGAGTACTCGAAGGGTATGTCAGCTCCGACCTAGCTGAAACTACCCGCAACTGCGGCCTAATATTCGAAACCCAGAAGAAGCTCAACAGATATTTAAATGAAACTGTCAGTGTTTTGGCCACCTAGCTCTATAGGTGACAGCGTTCTTGGATAACTTCTCTCTTACGCGATATCTTAAGTTCAAAATTTTCAGAGTTTTTCTGGTTTCCAAGTAGTGAGTATGCCTTTCAGTACTCATAAGTATATTGCAGATCAGTTATAAGTTACACTGTAAATCATTCCTCAGAATGCTATTACCACAGTTCATAATAATCAATCAAATGACCTCCGTCTTCCAATGAGAACGAAGAAATACTGGAACATATTTTAGATATGTCCTGCATCTTTTCATAATACACGAACGCGTCTTGAACTCCGAAGCCATCTTTAAACATTAACTTCAAAAATCATCTACCCTGATGCAGTATAAAGCATTACGTCATTCAGCAAATTACGCAAACCGAAGACTGAAGAATTATAATAATTTTATTATGTCTTGAGTAGCAGTCTGCCCGCTCCCGGTAGCTGAGTGGCCGGCGCGACAGACTGTCAATCCTAAGGGCCCGGTTTCGATTTCCGGCTGGGTCGGAGACTTTCTCCACTCAGGGACTGGGTGTTATGTTGTTATATTCATCATCATTTCATCCCAATCGACGCGCAAGTCGCCAAAGTGGCGTCAAATCGTAAGACTTGCACCGGGCGATCGGTCTACCCTACGGGAGGCCCTGGTCACGCGACATTTATTTTTTTAGTAGCAGTCTAGCAATGGTGTCCCGACGTCTCTCAACGGCCGGTGCATTGTCGCCCTGGTTTCACTGCACAAGCTGATGTGGCCTGGAACTTCGTTCCCCGGCGCTTCAGACTACTGCATGGCGGAGCATTATTATTTCTAGAAAAACTTTAGAACAAATTAATTCATGGTTTATTCGCCACTTTTGATTTTATCTGGTCGCTCATCAACGGTTATCTTTACATTTTCATAGCTTTATGATTTATTAGAGGGAGTAAAACTGGGGTACGAACGGTCGACATAAGCGGACTGTCACAGACGTAAAGCCCTATAAACGGAACTGTCTCATTATCGCCCTGCATTCCAAATTTTGGCACAGGAAACATCTTCCAACAGCAAAATTAAAACCGAATTTCCCTGGATCCCTCACATTACCTTCAGAATCACAGTGGTCAATAGATTGGTTTATTACTTACAAGGAGCCTAGAAATGTTTAAAAAATCACGAAATTATCCGGCAGTTGCTTTGCTTTAAAATAGTGAAAAGCAATAGAGTACAAATATGGTTACATGACTGATCCTATACATCTATGAAACGATGAAGGCTTTCAGTAAGCATTATGGTGCATAAACTCTGTCCGATCTGGCCTCTTAAAGTCCATCGGTACTGACCGACCGCCGTGTCATCATCAGCCGATAGGCGTCACTGGATGCGGGTACCGTGGGGCATGTGGTCATCACACAGCTCTCGCGGTCGTTGTCAGTTTTAGTGACTGGAGGCTCTACTTCTCGGCCAATCAGATCTTCAGTGGGCCCTGCAAGCACTGTGTGCGTCCAGCTTGCGAACATCGCTCGGCAGACGCGAGCCATCCAAGTGTTAGCCAAGCCCGACAGCGCTTAACTTCCGAGATCTGACAGTAGCCGGTGTTACCACTGCAGCAAGGCCGTTCTCAATAGCACATAAAACAAACAAATTTCAAAGTTACTGATCACAATTCAACTAATTGTCCACCGTATAAAATAGTGAGTGCATAGTAATTAATAATATGTCAAATTAGTTCGCACTTTGATGTTTAAGATTGAACATTTTTTCTCAACTAGGTAATATTAAATTACATCCTTTGTAAATTCGTGACAGCAATTACATGTTACACTTACACTTCTTTTAAATTCCAGTACTTGTAAACTGCAATTAAATTGCAGTGTCTTCATGTATAACATAGCGCCCACACACACTCAGCAACACAAAAATGGTTCAAATGGCTCTGAGCACTATGGGACTTAACATCTGAGTCAGTCCCGTAGAACTTAGAACTACTTAAACCTAGCTAACCTAAGGACATCACGCACATCCATGCCCGAGGAACGATTCGAACCTGCGACCGTAGCAGTCGCGCGGTTCCGAACAAAAGCGCCTAGATCCGCTAGGTCATGGGGGCCGGCTCAGCAACACAGTTAATCATAAATTACTTGACTGTATACACTTTGTTCGTATTACTGCTCTGTACGGGGTGATATGTCACTACTAATGTATGAAGGTGACTGTAATATTTTTTAAATTAACAACTTGATTTACATAATGTGATTTGCTAAATAGCAATGAGAACTTTTTAAAATACGTTTTTCACGGTCACAATGTATTAAAAAAATTGCTCTCAGCACGATGGGACTTAACATCTAAGGTCATCAGTCACCTAGAACTTAGAACAACTTAAACCCAACTAACCTAAGGACATCACACACATCCATGCCCGAGGCAGGATTCGAACCTACGACCGTAGCGGTCGCGCGGTTCCGGACTGAAGCGCCTAGAACCGCTCGACCACCGGAGCCGGCCATAATGTATGACACTCTATCAGTGCGTCAGCGTATTATACAAGGTCCGGCAGAAAAACCTCCCCTTTAAGGAAAGCTAATAAAAACAAAACCAAATAAGGTAGAACAATTTTATTTATACTAAATAAAAGTACATATTATGCCATTTTAGAAAATACTCTTATGGTCTTACTTTTTAAATAAAACATCCCTTAAATGGCTTCCTGCACTGTCGACACACTGATTGAGTCTTTCCCTGAAGTTATTCATTACTCTTTGAGTCATTTCAGGTGGAATAGCTTCAACCTCTTGTGTAATTGCTTCTTTCAGGGCTCGTAAAGATTGTGGACGTTGTTCATAAACTTTTGCTTTTAAATAGCCCCAAAGAAAGAAATCACAGGGCGTTAAGTCCGGCGATCGTGGGGGCCAGCCAATGTCTCCACGCAACGAGATCACATGTCCAGGAAACATTTCCTTCACCAATGCCAGTGACTGCCGCGCTGTGTGGGCTGTAGCACCATCTTGCTGGAACCACACGTTCTGTTTCACCAAAAAGCTCCCTTAGTTGCGGTTGGAGAAAGTCGCGGAGCATGGCACAATAGCGTTCACTGTTGACGGTTAAATTCCTGTCATTTTCTTCGAAAAAGTAAGGACCGATCACTCCGGAATTGTAAACAGCACACCATGCTGTTACTTTAGGGCTATGAAGTGGTCGTTGATGAAGTTCTTGGGGATTGTGTTCACACCAGTACCTGCAATTTTGGCTGTTCACTGTTCCGGCAAGGTGAAAGTGTGCTTCATCAGAAAAAATCACAATATCGTTGGGACGAATGTTCCGAAGAAGGTCTTGGCACAAACTTACACGGACACCACAGTCTCGTTCACTCAGTTCCTGCGTAGTTACAAGTTTGTAAGGATGCATTTTAAGATCTCGATGCAAGATTCTTCTCACACTTCGATCAGATATCCGTAATGCTGCCGCATGCTTTTTAGCGGATCGTCGAGGAGATTGTTGAACTGAAGCTCTAACTGCATCAACATTTCCGGGGCCTGTTGCAGTCCGTGGTCGTCCAGGTGGTTTCCTTTTTAATGCGGAACCTGTCTCACGAAAGTTAGCAACCCAAGAATAAATTGTTTTCTTATCGGGAACAGGGTCCCGTCGTCCGAGCGCAAAGCGAACGCGAAAAGCACGTTGAGAATTAATAGGCGATTCGCCATTTTGAATAAAATCTTCCACTACGAAGGCACGATGTTCACCAGACCACGCCATGGCGTACACTGAAAACGGCACGTAGGCAGCTACTTAACGACGCGCCCCCCACCACTCTGCTCCTTCTACTGTCCGCTGCACGTTACTTTGTAATCGGGGAGTTTTTTATGCCGGACCCTGTATGTACAAACACGAATGCTAATTCGCTGTTGTGCCGTTTACTTTGGTTCAATAGGTGCTCTGAAGCTATCAATTGGAGCTGCAGTGGTGTTCACCATATGTATTTTTACGTCGCCACCAAAGCGCCCAATGAGTTCACCATGTGTTACTTTAAATCCACACTGAATGGAGAATTTTGTCACAAAGGTAATCACTATTCAGTTTAAATGCAATAAATCCCTTACCCTTTTTATTTATAGTGCACTTGCTGCAGCACTGCACGAATACAATTTTCCAACCACTGCTAGTGTTGAAGTCAAACAATGAAAACATTTAATCTAGTATCAGTAGCCATAAAGCTTCAGCATGCAACCAACAAAACAGTAACGCCAACAACTCATTACTGATCGTCTTTAGGAATGCGTCAAAAGATTGTACCAAAATTATTGATCAACTTGGTGATCCAAAAGTTTATAAGAAAATGCCCGTTACAATAGAAGTGATGTTACAGTAAAACTGAGGTACATATTCATCATTTTGAAAAGGTCATATCCTAATTCTATTTCTGTCTACGCAAATCAGTGAATGTACATTACATCTTTTGGATTTATTACATTAGTGCAGTTAATTTCATGGTCACTTACATTTCATAGTGAATTCAGATACCTGGAAGTATTTAGCATTGAAAAGATAGTTGTACACACATTGTAGTCAACAACGTGTGACTAAGCGCCACTTTGAGAGGCTGCGTAAGCAGCGATGGGTTCAATATGCTATCTAACTTGAGAACGTGACTTATGTTAATTGCATTTATTAATTGTGCACTTGAGTGCAAGATTGCAATGAATAAAAACATTTGTTGTGCCGACTGCAGGAATACGATTTAAGTACATTACAGCTGCTTTTAGTTCCACTTTTAACCATGGCTACATCATCATCGTCATAAGTCGTTGTGCTCACTGCTGGGCGTCGTGGCCCCGCGAACCAAGTGTCTCCATCCTAGGCGGTCACCAGGTTTTCTTAGAACATGCTGAAAAGGTAGACCAGAGATCCTCTTGATATGATCCATCCATCTGCTCTCTGTGCTTCCCCTCAGTCTCTTGGCCTCGATCTTTCTGTCCATGATGTTTTCTCTGCTTTTTCTCGAGCTCTTCTTACATTATGGCCAACGAACTGGACACTGTTTTGGTTGGCACGAGGAGAAAGGCACCTAGGGATATTGAGTGCTCATTAATGGACAAACTGGTTCTTTTTTCAGTCCATTCCATGCGCAGCATCTTGCGCCAGCACCTAAGTTCGAATCAATCAATACCCCGCTTGCCTTTGGCCTTGAGGATCCTTGGTCCGGAGCCGTAAGATAAAACAGAAAACAAGAGTGTTTCAACAAGCCAGACCTTTTTGGTATTCGTTACTGCTCTGTTCTGATAGATCTTGGTGACTTCCTTCATAGCTACTCGCCCTGAGTGATCTTATCATCACATCTTAGCGTGTCGCACATGGCTGAACCAAGATGTGTGAGGGAATGCACAACTCCAGTTCATTTAATAAATCTGTGAGTCGAACCCGTGTTCCTCTGTCAGCTATCGTGAGTTTGGACTTGCTGGTATTGAGGAGCATTCCATATGATAGAGTTCTTTACTTCTGTTAGCAGTTTAGCAAATTTATCTTCGCTGTTGGCTAAAAGCAGTGTGCTATCAGCAAATCAGAGTTGTTAGTAGTTCTACCACCAACTGAAAATAGACCGAGGTGGCGCACTGTACTCGCTTTCTGGAGGACGATGGTTCAAACCCACGACCGGCAATCCTGATTTAGGTTTTCCGCGATTTCCATAAATCGCTCCAGGCAAATGCCGGGATGGTCCCTTTGAAACGGCACGGCCGATTTTCTTCCCCATCCTTGACACAATCCGAGCTTGTGCTCCGTCCCTAATGACCTCAATGTCGACGGGACGTTAGACTCAATCCTCCTTTCTCCTTCTTTTACCAACTTTGACGCCTTTAGTCCAGTCATCAAGGGCATTCCTAATGGCATGTTCTCCATGGACTTCAATTAGTCATCTAATCACTCCCCAGTTTTCCATATTCTTGTACACACAGAAAGTACCACCTCAACACCTTTTTGTCCCATTTCTCTCATCATCTCACCATATGTACTGTCTACATCAGGTAATTTATAACTCTTCAAATGGTGAATTGAGTTCTCTATTTCGCTGCGTAAGACAGTAGATTCCGATGTAAGGTGCTCAGCTGCTTGACTTTCCGTACTGTTGTTAATTCCAGAAAACAACTTTTCACAGCATTGCTTCCACCTCGGAACAGCGTCTTCCTTGTCTTCGATAGGATTGCCATTCTCGTTGTCTACCGCACAAGTACGAGGATTAAATTCACAGGTGACACCGTTGAATTTCTTGAAGAGGTCACATACTTCATTATGATTGCGATGTGGTTTTATCTCGTCAGATATATCGTTAATGAAGTGTGATCTACCTTTTCTGCAATTCAGTTGTATGTCTCTGCACAGCTTTTTGTATGCGTCTTGGATGGTGTGGACTCCAGTTTTCTTCAGACTGCTTCTCTCTTCAGTCAGCTGTAGTGAGGACTGGTTACAGTGCGTGTCGAAACCCTTCCATAAAAAACTTTCCAAAACATTAACGTTTTTCCATCAAAGACTGATATCAAAAAGGAAACATTAATATGCCCACTGTATTAACAATCACCTCAGAGGGGGTTTAGTAGGAATTACTTACTCTTTTAAGACAAACGTATTAATAGCAGGAGGACTGTTATTAAAACGCTTTAGTGTCTGCCATTGCTAGACAGGATCGGTCTGTTGACAGCATCTGTCGTTTTGTAGTGTCCGTGTTGTGTCCCTGGTAACAGCAGCCTGTACTACTAGGCCAAGTGTGCATACAGTCATGAGGCACTCACCAGCAATAAGTTACTCCGAGTAACCTCCAGGAGGTGTTGAAGCAGTTCTTCTTAGGTCTAGCACCTAAGATGAGATATTCTCTCCATCTCGTTCTCGGTTCTTCCATGGCTTCGCCTGAATATCCATTCGCGGTCCCGTCTAGAATCCATGCACTGCTAATGATTGAAAAATCTGTGTATGTAATGAGAGGTACGCGTATATAATTTACAGGTAATTTTCTGCTTTTTGGATGTCTTAGAATGCTCGTTTAATATTTGTATCGTTTAGTTATGCACGCCCAGTTTCGTGAGAGACGATGCGCTGCCTACTTAGGTCATCTTTGCTCTGCGGGCGTTAAGTGTTGACTGTGAGGAGAGGAGAGAAGGGAGTCGTAGCGGGGTGTTGGGGCAGTGGGCTTATAGAGGAAGGACGCAGGGCATGGCGGTCTTCGGAACTATGTTGTTGATCTGATGGAAGGCGTTATCATCACAAAAGGAACATTACCATTAAGCACTGAATGAGACGGATTTATCAAGATAGATACTGTTTTGTGAAGGTTGAGATTTAAGGTAACGAATGAACTTATCTTACTTTATTGCGGCAGCATTTAGTTAGATGTTTTAGGTTCAACACAGTCATTCAAATCAGAAATTTCTTGCTATTTTCATAAAGTTTCTCCGGTCGCGGTGGCCGTGCGGTTCTAGGCGCTGCAGTCCGGAACCGCGGGACTGCTACGGTCGCAGGCTCGAATCCTGCCTCGGGCATGGATGTGTGTGATGTCCTTAGGTTAGTTAGGTTTAAGTAGTTCTAAGTTCTAGGGGACTGATGACCTAAGATGTTAAGTCCCATAGTGCTCAGAGCCATTTGAACCAATTATAAAGATTCGTCACAGTCAATGTTAACAGTTTTGAAAATACGAAAAGAACTTAACGATTAGTATGACGACCTTTATGTTAGAACCAATTTTCGTGCTGAGTTACATGTTTGTATTTCTCCAGCGTTGATCTTACGTAGTTGTAATTTGTAATGAAATATGTCCTCATTGCTTGCTAAGCCTTCAGTGGTGAAATTTTATGTATGGAATACTGTCAAAAAAAATTTTTTTAAGATGGTTTTTAATACAGTTTCATGAGGAGAATTTTTGTGTGGAGAGTAACTCAGATTACCCTACATCGTTATCCAGCTCTCACTACCTGATGAACATCCTTTTTTGTGGGGGATAATTTTTTTGAGAACCGTGTTTGCATTGCATGCATTTAAGATATCGCTTTACAGCACTGTGATTCTCTGTTTTTAGTAGCGGCTCAGGTACTGAGATGCGTCTTTTCTCTTTCTATGAGAGCACCTGCATGGCATTTTCCATTACGAGACAGATAAGTCAAATGCAGAAGATACGAGTTTTCAGTGTCACAGGGTCAGTTAACAGTGTTGGGTTTAATTATTCTCATCAATGCTCACAATCTTTCTTTTTTCTCTTTTTTTGTAATGTTGGTTCAGACAAGGCATATTTCATTTACATTCTCACAATCAGATTTATTTCTCATTCTCGAAAACATATTTAGTTCTAGTTCTTAACTATAAACGTAAGATTAACTTAAGCATATATTTCTTTTCCGTGAATGGATTTTTTTTTGTATGCAACAGTTTACATTCATCAGAAGATTACACATTCAGGAAAAGACAACCCGAACTACAGCAAACTGGTTCATATTCATATAATCTTCTTTATCTTATATATTTATTAAGGTAACTTTCGTGAAGTGCAGCAAGCGGCACAAACCCGTGATGCACTGCTCAGCAGATTTAATCCAAAATATTCTGATTGAAAAATCTACACATTGAACAATTCTTACATCTGGTTCATTGTCACTTCCGCCAATAATCTCCACAAAAACCAAATGGCATTATAGTTCAAAGTCACACAAAAAAAGCACACTTCACGGTTACGAAGGAACAAATCAAATTTATTGGCTTCAATTAGACGTCGCAAAGCCTGTTTCGTTCATTAAATTAGCTCCATCCAGCTACCTAATGACGTCATGCTCCGTCATGAGGCCTGCTCGTACCGAGGATATGCTTGTTCACTGAAATGCAACACTCACCCAGGACACTGGAAACCGGAAAAGCCGAATTGGCACCCGTGCACGGCACTGAAAAAAATCCTGTAAGCTTCCCACATGAGCAGAATAATTTTAGTGAACACTGATGAAGCTCCCAACTCCATGCACGCAACTTAAAATATCGCCTCCACACCACAGCGCCCACAGCTTCCTCGAGTGTTTCTTACCGATTTTCCATTTTGCGATATCCAAAACCGTTCTGGGTACGTCCAATAAAACTACCTCATTAGGTCCTTCAAAATCAGCCGATCATTTCTTGTGAAAAATTTTAATTTTTTGACGAGTTTTGGGCGTAGCCTACAGTCAGAATATCATCTAAAATGCCTTTGTACATAGTACTGCATCACATAAATACATCGGGAATGTAATAATGGTTATACAATGGTCGAATCTCGTAATTTTTTCAGCATCCATGCCATTCAGTCTATCAACCACAAAAGCAGCATTCAGGCATTTTTTTACTAGCCACTCCCTGCTCCCCCCAGTAGCATTCTACAAAAAGTTATTTCCTGCACGGATTTTCAATGTTTACTTACAATAGGTGCTGGAAACACCTGCCATTGTTGGAAATTCAGTCGCCGTTAAAACAGCGTAATTGGCATACTGGATTCTGAATGTTTTGCGAACGATAATTTTCACTGTGTATGACTTGGTGACGTATGTGTTCATGTTCTTATTTACTCCCAAAGATGACTCATGTTGTTCGAAAAGAGACCGTTCAAGTTGGACAGCTACGGAAGCTACAACGACGGTGATTTCGCTCCTGCGATTGTCATTCATAGCAGTTGTTTGAGGTGTCAGTTATGAAGTGCTGCTTAACGTAACTTTCCAAAACTATATCAAAAATACATACATAGTACGTAGTCGTAGTTTGCTATGTTAGTCCCCCTGAATGATTTTAATATTAATGAAAATAACAATAGTTTCTTTGAAATTCCGTAAATTACAGCGGCATGGAAAGTCATAAGTCATATTATCTCTGCATTTCAGACTCGCACTTGCTCCAAAATGAGCAAAAAGAAAAAAAAAGCGTTTCCTTTTGAGGAACTGCCATACCTGTACCTGAAGCCATAAACTGAGGTGGGCGGCGTAAGCACCAACCTTTTCTCAGAAATTACTGTCTCAGGCTGTGGCGTAGCAGCGGTATTGGCAGTACGCAATTATATGTGCAAGTAGTGTGTCACGTCTCAGCCATTTAAGAAGATCTTGATTAAAGTCTGGGCACCCAACTTCATTTTAACAACGTGCGCCCAATCTGAATTTTGCTGTAACTCCAATATATCCTTCTGACGTGTTATACCAGGCACTTGAAAAATGCTGCACAGCAGAAACTGAGCTGTAGTGAAAAAACCAAAACACTAAATGGATACTCTAAACCAAATTACGACAGCCAGTGAAGCAGAGCGATGTCATTCAAAAACGCTACTCTGACTGTGGACACCGCTACAGCTCGAATACTCCCTTTTCTAAATGTGGTGATTATATATTATGTTGAAATTATTGCAAATGGTTTGGGGAGCATTTTCTAACTTGTGTTCTTCCATCCGACGATGTAGTTTATTTGAATTGCAGCAAAAAATATATAGTTCAGGTATGGTCCATTACCAAGTCTTCCTACTTCTTTTTCTAGGATCAAGGATTTGTAAACGTCCTCCACAGTAGTATTATTTTTTAGGAAATTCTTCTGAGGGATAGAAGCTGTTACCATACAAATATGATTGTAATTTGTGTTTTAAATAATATTTTAACTGTTAGTGCAAATGTGGGAGATTTTTATGATTCCGTAACTCATTCGTTTCTGTGGTGTGCTAAGGGTGAATAACCAACAGTGGATGACCACCGTTTCCCTCTAAGTATCATGTCTGTTAAAGTTACTGTTATTTCTGAGACGTCATTTTTGAATTTCATAAAGTATCAAATCCCCTCAAAGACCAGGAACCATGATGTGGTGCGCGTTGTTTCGCGCCTCAGGGATGCAGATAGCCGTATCGTAGCTGCACGCGCAGAGGTATCTGTGAAGAGGCCAGACTATCCCGTCGGTGCAGACGAAAGCAATAGACGTTCCAACAGTCGTAAAGGCAACAGTCGAGATGACTGACTGGTATGGCCTTGTAGCTTTCACCGATATGACCTTGTTGCACAGGTATTGCGAACGGCTGAAACCAAGGGGAACTACTATTATTTTTCCAGACGGCACGCAGCTCTGCTATATGGCTTAGTGATGATGGCTTTCACTTGGGTTAAGTAATACGGAGTTAAAACACTTCTGTAGGTAAAATAGTCCCACATTCAGATCGCCGAGCAGGGATAACTCAGGGAACGTCGTCATCAAGAAAAACAAAACTGGCATTCCACGGGTCGGAGAGTAGAATGTTATAACATTGAATGGAAGAGGTAGGTAAGAAAATTTAATGAGGGAAATGAATAGGTTGAAGTTAGATATAGTGGGAATTAGTGTTGTCCGGCGGTAGGAAGGACAGGAATTCAGGTCTGGTTAGTACAGTGTTATAAATAGGTTTACAAAAAACAAAATCTAATACAGGCAATTCAGGAAAATAATAACGGACAAGCAATTAGGAAGACGAGTAAGCTACTATTAACAGCATAGTGACTGTGGCAAGATAGACACGGAGCAACATCCATCACAGCAGTACAAGCTGCATGCCAACTAGCTCTGCAGATGTTGAAGACATTGTATGATGAGATAAAAGAAATTATTCAGGTAGTTAATGGAGACTGTAATTCGATTTTAGGAAAAAGAGGAGAAGGAAATGCAGTAGGACGACATGCATTGGGGTAATGGAATGAAACAGGAACGTACCTGGTAGAATTTTGCACAGAATATCATTTAATCATCGTTAAGACTTCGTTTAGTAATCACGAAAGAAGATCGTATACGTGGAAGAAACCCGGAGATAGCGAAAAGATTCGGCTGGATTGCATAATAATAAGGCAGAGATTTCGAAACCCAATTTTAAATCGAAAGGCATTTCCAGGAATAGATGTTGACTCTGTCAATAATTTTTTGTTATGAAACATTAAACCTGGAGAAAGTGCAACAAAGATAGGAAAATAAAGTGATGACACCTGTATAAATTGAATGAGTCAGAGGTTGTTGAGAGATTTGGAGGGAGAATTACACAAATTTTTACTGAAACAGGCGAAATGAATATAACACAGTCGAAGGGGTAGCTTTGAGACACGAAATAGTGAAGGCAGCAAGGGATCACAGAACCAAGCGTAGTAGAAAATCTTGAATACCATAGCAGTTACTTAACTGACAAAAAGAGAGAATATAAAAATGCATCAGATAAAACAGTCGAAAGGGAATACAGACGTCTAGAAAATGAGATTCACAGAAAGTGTATAACGGCTAATCAGCAACGATTAGAGGACAAATGCATTCCTTTCGCAACATTCATGAGTAGGGGAAATATATATGCCTTCTACAGGACGATTGAAGAGATCTTTGGAGAAAAGGTAAGCAGCTGAATGAACATCGAAGATGCCGAGCCAATACGAAGCAAAGAAGGGAATCCTGGAAGGTGAAAGACGTATACAGAGAGGCTGTACAAGTGAACTGAACCTGAAAGCAGGATACAGAGAAGGAAGAGGAAATAAATGAAGATGAGATGGGAGATACGAGATGTGATACTGCGTGAAAGATCTGACAGAGCACGGAAAGCCTTAAGAGGAAACAAGCTCTCTGAAACTGGAACAGACGATACTCCTTCATAGATACTGTAGTTACTGAGGGACTTGGGAGAGAGAGCAAAAAAAAAAAAAAAAAAAAAAAAAAAAAATCTGGTGAGCAAAATACACACATTAAAAAATGTTTTGCATCACCTCGGCTCCGCGAGTTCCGGAACCTGTATAGAAATTTGGAATAGAGATCAACATAATCATCATTTCCGCCTTTTTATTGCTCATGAGAACTACATACTGCATGTTGTACTACCATGCAGCGAGATCAAAGGTGGTGGTCCAGACTGCTGTACACACCAGTACCTCTAATACCCAGTAACACGTCCTCTTGCATTGAAGCATGCCTGTATTCGTCGTGGCATACTATCCACAAGTTCACCAAGGCACTGTTGGTCCAGATTGTCTCACTCCTCAACGGAGATTCGTCATAGATTCCTTAGAGTGGCTGGTGGGTCACGTCGCCCAAAAACAGCCGTTTTCAATCTATTCCAGGCATGTTCGACAGGGTTCATGTCGTCTGGAGAACATGCCGGCCACTCTAGTCGAGCGATGTCTTTCTCCTGAAAGATGTCATTCACAAGATGTGCACGATGGGGGCGCGAATTGTCGTCCATGAAGACGAATGCCTCGCCAATATGCTGTCCATATGATAGCACTATTGGTCGAGGATGGTATTCACGTATCGTACAGCCGTTACGGTGCCTTCCATTGCCACCAGAGGCGTATGTCGGCCCCACATAATGGCACCCCAAAACATCTAGGAACCTCCACTTTGCCGCACTCGCTGGACGGTGTGTCTAAACCGTTCAGCCTGACCGGGTTGCCTCCAAACACGTCTCCGACGATTGCCTGGTTGAAGGCATATGCGACATGCCAATCCTGAGCGGTCCATTCGGCATGTTGTTGGGCCCATCTGTACCGCGGTGCATGGTGTCGTGGTTGGAAAGATGGACCTCGCCATGGACGTCGGGAGTGAAGTTTGGCATCATGCACCCTATTGCACACAGTTTGAGTCGTAACACGACGTCCTGTGGCTGCACGAAAAGCATTATTCAACATGGTGGCGTTGCTGTCGGGGTTCCTCCGAGCCATAATCCGTAGGTAGCGGTCATCCACTGCAGTAGTAGCCTATGGGCGGCCTGAACGAGGCATGTCATCGACAGTTCCTGTCTCTCTGTATCTCCTCCATGTCCGAACAACATCGCTTTGGTTCACTCCGAGACGCCTGGACACTTCCCTTGTAGAGAGCCCTACCTAGAACAAAGTAACAATGCTATCAAACCGCGGTATTGACAGTCTAGGCATGGTTGAACTACTAACAAGACGAGCCGTGTACCTCCTTCCTGGTGGAATAATTGGAACTGATCGGCTATCGGACCCGCTCCGTCTAATAGGCGTTGCTCGTGCATGGTTGTTTATATTTTGGGCGGGTTTAGTGACATCTGTGAACAGTCAAAGGGACTGTGTCTGTGATACAGTATCCACAATCAACATCTATCTTCAGGAGTTCTGGGAACTGGGATGATCGAAAACTTTTTTTTATGTGTGTATATGATACAGGCGAAATACCCTGAGACTTCGAGAACAATATAATAATTCCAGTTACAAAGAAGACAAGTACTGACTGGTGTGAATAACAGTGAACCAAGTTTTTAATCATTTATGATTGCAAAATACTGGCTCGAATCTTTATGTACAGAAGAACAGAAAAAATGGTAGAAACCGATACGGGGGAAGATAATTTACGGTTACAGAGAAATGTGGGAACACCTGAAGCAATACGGACCATACGACTTTTCTTAATACCTTGTTAGAGAAATGAAAACCTACGTTTACAGCATTTGACGATATGAGAGAAAGCTTTTGACAATGTTGACTGGAATACACTCGTCGAAATTTTGAAGATGGCAAGGATAAAATACAGGCAGTGGAAGGTAATTTACAAGTTGTACAAAAAACAGACTGCAATTGTAAGAGTCGAAAGACATAAAAGAGAAGCAGTGGCTGAAAAGAGAGTGAGACTTAGGTTTAGCCTATCCCCAATGTTATTTAGTCTTTACAGTGAAGGAAATTAAGGAGAGATTTGCAAAAGGGAGGTGAAGTTCAGGGGAAAAAATAAAAACTTTGAGGTTTGTAGATGACATTTTGATTCTGTCAGGGACTTTAGAGAACTTGGAAGAGTAGCCAGAAGGTTTGCATAGGGTCTTGAAGAGAGATTATAAAATGAACATCAACAAAATTAAAAAAGGGTAATATTATGTAGTCGAATTATATCAGGTGACGATTAGGAATGTAGACTGGGAAATGAGACGCTAAAAGTAGTAGGTGAGGTTGGTTATCTGGACACCAAAATAAATAATATTTTAATGAAAGATGTAACCACTATTTGACTGTTTAATATGTTTTATTACACGATCCAGATTTCAGTCTTAGGCCATCAACAAACGTTAAAAATGACAAAAATCATGTGACTTGTGAGTAACACAAGTCATAGTTAAAATATATATCTTTCATTATATTAACCTGACGTTTAGTAAGTCCTCACAAGTCAGAAGATTTTTTACATTTTTAACACTTGATAATGGCCTAAGGCTGAAATTGATCGTGTAATAAAGCATGTCATACAGCCAAATGGCGGTTACACTTTATTGTAAGTTTTATGTAACTGTGAGTCCACATGAAGCAAAATCATCAAAATAAAAGATGATGGCCGAAGCAAAGAGGACATAAAATACAAAGTGGCAATAGCAACAAAAGCATTTTTGGAAAAGAGTTATTTAATAACTCATAATATAAATTTTCTGGAGGTATTTGTGTGTAGTGTAGTCTTAAAAAGACTGAAACGTGGATAATGAACAATTCATGGAAGGAGGCAGTATAATCATTTGAAATATAGTGCTACAGAAGAATGTTAAAGATTAGATGATGATGTCTAGCAACCAGTGAGGAACTACTGAACCGAACTGAAGAAAGAAGTATTTATGGGACAACTTGACTGAAAGAAGGAAACAGTAGATACAACATATACTGAGGCTTCAAGAAATCGTCAATTTGGTAACGGAAGGAAGTGTGGTGGATTATTATAGAGAGAGACCAAGGGATGAATACTTTAAGCATGTTTAAATAGATGTAGGTTGCAGAGATGAGGCTTTGACGGGGTAGACTAGGGTGGAGGGCTGCATCAGTCCCGTCCATCGGACTGAAAACAACAGAAGAGTAGTAAATGTACTGCGACAATGCTGAACGAGGCAACTGCGTATAATACTGCAACAGTAATTTTGGTTTAAATTATAAATTGAGGTACACAAATGGTTAACAACGATCTTTAGGTTCTGCCATTCAAACTCTAAATCTTTGAAAAGCGGTGTTTGTTGAAGGTATGGTACACTGAGAAAGGCATGGGATAGCGATATGTACATATACAGATGGCGGTAGTATCGCGTACATATAGTATAAAAGGGCAGTCCATTGGCGGAGCCGTCATTTGCGCCCAGGTGATTGTGTGCAACGGTTTCCGACTTTATTATCGCCGACCGTCTTCACTTGACGACAAAGAGCAGCGGTGTAGGCGCAGGTTTGTCAGTGCTAACAGACAAGCAACACTGCGTGAAATAGCTGGAGCTGTCATTTGTATCTAGGTGGTCACATGCAAAGGTTTCAGACGTTGTTATCCTCTCACAACGGAATTACTAGACTTTTAAAGCGGATGATAGTTAGAGCTAGGCGTATGGAGTATTCCATTTTGGAAATCGTTAGGGAATTCAGTATTCCGAGACCCACAATGTCAAAAATGTGACCAGAATACCTCATTCCAGGTATTACTTCTCACCACGGACAAAGCAATGGCCGACGGCCGCCTTTACTTAACAACTTAGAGCAGCGGCTCAGGCACGTACTGGCCATTGCTAACACACAAGCAACGCATCTGAAATAACCGCAGAAATCCATGTGGGACGTAAGATGAACGTATCCGTTAGGACTGTGCGGTGAAATGTGGCGTTAATCGGCTATGGCAGAAGACCCACGCGAGTGCCTTTGCTAACAGTACGACATCAACTGCAGAGCCTCTCCTGCACTCTTGACCATATCGGATGGACCCAAGACGACTGGAAAACCGTGGCATCATCAGATGAGTCCCGATTTCAGTTGGTAAGATCTCATGGTAGAGTTGGGGTGTGGCGCAGACCCACGAATCCATGGACCCAGGTTGTCAAGAAGGCACTGTGCAAGTTGGTCGTGGCTCCATAATGCTGCGGACTGTGTTGACACAGAATGGACTTGGTCCTCTCGTCCAACTGAACTGATCATTGACTGGAAATGGTAATGTCCTGCACTAGCAACATTTTCCGCAATTATGGATTAATAGTAGAGGAATTAGGGCTGAATATTTCTGCAGGAAACTTGCAACGACTTGTTGAGTTCCTGCCACGTCGAGTTGCTGTACAGTGCCGGTCATAAGGAGGTTCGACACGATAGTAGGAGCTGTCACATGACTCTCGTCGCCTCAATTATGAACCACTGTAGAGGCATGATGGCTCACTATTTCTGCAGGAGGCTTCCAACGACTTGCTGAGTCCATGCCATGTCGTTGGTGCTCAATGCCGGACAAAAGGATCTCCGACACGATATTAGGAGCTCCGTGTGCTTGTAGACTAAAACGTACGACTGTATAAACAGAAAAGAAACTGGCGTAACCAGTAGAAATGAAATCAGAATGCCTCTAGACAACAGTAGTAAAAAGATCTCTGTAACTTAAAATGTCAAAAAACGTGAGCAGCTGAAAGTTTAATATAAACTACCAGTACGTATAGAGAGATACGTGGCTAAAATGTAATATTGCGACCGTTGAGAGTTAGTAAATATGTTTACAGATAACTATATTTGCTTTCTCGATGGCACACACACACACACACACACACACACACTCACACACACACACAGAGAGAGAGAGAGAGAGAGAGAGAGAGAGAGAGACCAAACGCATTACATCAGCGCTAGCGAAAACCAGACATGCTCAGTTGGAAAGAGTACTTGGAATCATTCCAGCCAACTTCTTGACAACTGCATTTTTCTGCACTCGCCATATTGTGACAACTACGGCGTAGCTAAGTTGGTGAACTTTCGGAACGTGAAGGTGACAGCATGTTTTGCGGGCTGCAGAGTTCTGGGCCAGGAGTAATTATATTTACTGGGGCGCCGCAAACTCCATCCAGCGTTCCTCGGCTCTGCTAGCAGCATAAACTTGGGACGGCCGGCGTCCAGTACAGAGCGCTCTTTTCTCATCATCTTTCTGATCAGTGCTCTCAGTTGAGGCCTACAACTTTGTTGTGAATTTAATTCCTCTAATAAATCACTACCGCATTTTTAATTTTTCATCGTAATATAAAATTACGTATTTTGTCTAGGAAATGTCACCCAAGAGAGATTTTATTTTATTTTACTTTATTTTATTTTTTTGCGTGAGCTTCAAGAACCAGGCCCCTACATTTCTCTACAGTCTGTCTCATAATGCTTTAGGTCGTTGATTTGTGTGACAGTTACAAGAAAACTACTCATCATTTACAGTAAATATACACTTCATCAGTGAATGTCAAACTGCAATTTCCTATGCATACCGCCTTCGTTCGTTTTGGGAGTATTCATCCTTTTAGACCGAGCACACTGGTCTCGCATTCGGGCGGTCGACGGTTCAAACTCGACGTCCGGCCATCCTGATTTAGGTCGTTCGTGATTTCCATAAAATCGCTTCACGCAAATACCGGGATGGTTCCTTTGAATGGACCCTAATCCGATGGGACAGATGACCTCGCTGTTTGGTCCCCTGCTCCAAATCAATCAGCCAACCACCCTTCTACAGTTGCACCGGATTCGTTTCCGCCAGTGACGGCGGCACTTCTTCCAAACGGAGGAAGGAAGAGGAAGAAAAAGAGGAAACAAACGTCCTTGTACAAATTGTGCACAATTCTATGCTCATTGACATTGCGAAAGGAGAAGTAGTATACTGAGATGTTTTACTTTTGTGTGTATTTGTGAAGTCAAAGTAAAAAGGGATGACAGATGACTTGAGTGAAATTTGTTATATATGTTTGTTGGTATAACAGACGATGAACTTGGGAGGAAGAATGATTACAGCTTCTTTCCCACAGCTAACATCACAGCTGGGACGCGCTGGATATATTCCATGTATCAATCAGTAGTATTCTTCTTTTAATTGCTTTTTATTACTGTAATGCCTTTTATACGTTATAAGCTTATTACAGACTGCAAATATAGTATCCCCCTTTATTTTCGCTGTTTCAATTAATTATTGAAAACTAGTGTACGCCGACATTAGCGACATCTGGTGAACTTACAACACAAACATCTTCTGGCTGCTGTACGGCAGCCTGTTTTGAACAGTAGTACTACCGACAACATGACTAGTGCATGTGATGTGATTTATATGTATTTGACTATGCTGGTGCTGATTCCGCATTTAACATTTGACGATGCCACTATGGCTTCAGTAAATTAGGACTTTGTTTTTATGAAACAGGCATGCCTCTTCATATTTAAAGCGCACAAATGTAAATTTTGTCAGTACTACTTTTCATTATGGTGTATGCATTGTTCTCAAGCTGCATACAGTTTGTGAGTTTATTTATGTTTTTCCCATTTTTGCTGCAGATCTGATGATGGTCATTAAAGACCGCAACCGGTAATCTGTAAACAAAAAGTTTGTGACCATAGACGTAAATTAAAGGAAACTTATTACATGTACGGGTCACTATTTTTTTCGTGACAATGTCGCAGCTTGTTAGGATCCACAGTTTTCAACATAACATATCCTTTGTTGTACTGGACTGACAGACGTTTAGACGTGCTCCCATGTCCAAAAGTTAACCCACTTCAGTACCACGAGGAACGTTTGATAAGTGAAGCAACACATTTTCTACTGAAAGCAGGTTGGTTTTATTCGGGAATCCAATACAATATATTATTCCCCACTCTCTTGGCAACAAGATCCTTTTCTTCGTCATAACCAACGATCAATTGGAGGGCTTGTATGCCTGTATGGTACCACTGTACTGGTCGACGTCGGAGCCAACGTCTTGCTACATCAGTAACTTCGCCATTATCCACGTATTGCCCCTAGTGGAGTGTAAGCGTCATTGGGCCACACAGGTGGAATTCGGAAGGTACTGGATCCGGGCTGTAGGGTGTATGAAGAAGAACAGTCCAATGAAGTTTTGTGAGCTCCTCTCAGGTGCACAGACTCCTGTGATGCCTTGTGGTGTCATGGAGAAGAGAAGTTCGTTTGTATTTTTGTGGTGACGAATAAGCTGGAAAGAGCACTTCAGTTTCCTATATGTATCACCAAACACGTTAGAGTTGATCGTTGGTTCATGACAGAGGACATCAAGCAGAATAACCCCTTCAGAGTCCCAGAAGACCATCACCGTGAATTCGGGTGAATTTTTTCTTTGGAGGAGAGGTGGTGTGGCGCTACTCCATGGATTGCCGTTTTGTTTACGGTTCGAAGTGATGAACCAACATTTCATCGCTTGTGCCGATGTTCGACAAACAATTATCACGATCAGCCTCGTAACGCGCTAACATTTCGCACAGATGGCCCTTCTTTTCCCTTTATGGTCTTCTGTTAAATGGCAAGGAACCCAGCGGACACACACATTTGAGTACCCCAACGTGGTGTACGAATATGTAAGCACTACCAACAGAGTTGTGCAGCGAGGTGTTTGATTATGATCCGCTGATCGCCTCGAGTGAGAGAATCTGCACGTAAAAACACTGCAGTAGTCACAGCTAAGGGCGGCCGACAGGCACGACCGAGATCGGACAGGTTTGAGCGACTTTGTTGCGATGATGACAGACGCCTCGCCCAACGAATCGCCTGGATTTCGTTCACTGCCAGATCTCCGCTGACCTTTTGCAATCCACTATGAATATCTGCGATGCTCTGGTTTTGCGCGAAAAGAAACTCAATAACGGTTCTCTACTTGGAACGCACTTCCCCTACAGACGTCATTTTGAAGGCTATAGGAGCAGAATACGGAATAAAATTCCTCATTTTTTCAACTGAAATTGGCCGAGAAATAAGTGTTGCATTACTTATTCAACGCCCGTCGCACCTTAGAACACGACCTACTCATCTCTCTGGATCAGTTAATAGTCACAGAAAAAGGAAGTATTTGTGCAGCGATATTACAATGGTCACCTCCATAGAGTCGTGGCAATAAGTATTTCACCCTTAACAAACTGCCTATTGGCTTCTGTCTCGGGTTCTTCAGCCGACGTTCATCTAATGATTTTACTGAAGTTTCGCCAGCACGAGTGGCTGGCGTTGTCAAAGCTTCACCCTCCATTGCCGGTGGTGAACTGGAGCCGAGCTCGCGGCCGCAGACTATGTGTACCTGGCGCGCCAACGTTCGAGGGCTTCTCCGCTGTCATTTCCGGTGCGGTTCTCCTCTTGCTACCTGCGACGATCGTTCGCTGCAGTACGGGAAGCCAGGATCCGTTTATCTTAAGGCTTTCCTCTTTCTCGTTGAAACTGTTGGCGTGTTTTTGTATTTCTGCAGCTTCTCTGAACAAGCGCGTGTGATAGTGCTTCTCTACAGCCAGAACTTCTGTGTCGGCGAATTTTGTTACGTGGCTGGCCTCACTCAGTGCGTGCTCTACCACGGCCGATTTCTCCACCTGCCCCAACCTGCAATGTCGCTATGCTCTTTGATCCTGGTGTTAATTGATCGTCCAGTCATTTCGACATAAACTTTTCCGCATGTGCATGGTATACTGTATATTCCCGACATTGCAAGTGGGTCCCTTTTCTCCTTCGCCGATCTAAGACACTCTTTGATCTTCCTTGTCGGTTTGAAAATCGTCTTTACGTCATGTTTGCGCAATATACGGCCGATTCTGACCGTCACTCTGGGAATGTACGGCAGAAAGGCCGTACTCGACATTTTTTTTTCTGATTCCTTACTTCACCCTTAGGCAAAATCTTGGCCTCGACCATAGTCTGTGCAACCTACATCAATTTCCAACTCATCTGAGCTCCCTCTACATTAAATACTGATGGACTTAGGCAAAATCTTGGCCTCGACCATAGTCTGTGCAACCTACATCAATTTCCAACTCATCTGAGCTCCCTCTACATTAAATACTGATGGAGTGACTCACCATGAGCAATTGTTTATTAATAACGTATACAACCAACGAACGCTGTGGTTACAGCTCATCTAGCTTAAGAAACACGTGAATGGAATGTACATATATGCAGATATGTAAGACCTTCAGAGATATTTCCAGTCTCTAATCTGGTGGACAAGATCGTTCATAGAGGGCAGGCATGTTGTGCCCCTGCCTCTTTACTGTTGGTGGACAAGTTAATAGAAATGTCACCAAGGGCCGATGCAGGAAGCCTTAGAGAGGCGAAACAGCTGAAAACCGAGAGGGTGTCCTTTTGGAATAAGCTACAGGTGGGTTGTGCTGACGCATTAAGAGTCACCACACCCCCCTCCGCCCTAGGCCTTACAGTAGAATAAGTTACCCCATATTCAGCCTTGACGCCGCTGCTGGGGCTGCATTCGGAAGCCAGACTGTATCAATGATGAATGGGCCTGGCACTGAACCATTTCTTTGGTTACATGACGAAGAGCGATGGCCTAACAAAGTCGTGGTGGATCGAGCCACCCATTTCAACTATGCAGTGTCTGTCACCGTCTGCATCTAGCTTCGAGAGCTACTCCGTGACCGTCGTCGATCTGAAATGGGTCATCTAGTCACTTAACTAAACGACGCCTCAACTAGCTGCTGAACTATGGAATATGTCGGGGCCTACTGCCCCTGGGAGCTCAGCAGCTGCCTTCTAACTGTGGGAGCACCAGCTTGGCGGCCTGTACTGACTTCAGGATCCCTACCTTGGGGTGTATCGTCCATATCCGTGTCTGACTACTTGCTGAGTCAGCGCCTGCTCTGCGCAGGCGCACTCTACACTGCAGACTTGCCTCTGCAGGCTGCGTCTCAGCACATCCAAGTGCTTCCCGTACTGAGCCGCGCATCTGCGCCAGGCAATCTGTCAAACTTCCGCCGAGATCATCGTAAATGTGTGCTGGCCGCCTACCTGGGGCCTGACACTGTGCATCTTCGCTTGCCACTGTGCTGACAGCGTGACTCCGTTACGCGGGGCGATGCTGTGACCTGTTTTAGATAGCCACATGCTTTCAACAGCCTCTCCACACTTCAGGGCCGGCTTCCGCCCCCAGTCAGCCACCGCAGCAAGACAACAGTATGACTGCTGTACATTACGAACTTAATGACTTTGTGTGTATTTTTTCTATGATTTATCGGTGGCCATCCACCTGGCCCCATGAACCTGCTGCTCTGTTAATCAGTTCTCAGGGACATCACAACCTGTAGCGGTATACCTAATTACACTCATCATCCTAACCCCCCGCTATATTGTATGCAGCTTTTGATTGTATTACCCTTACATTAATTCAACGCTAAATCTAGCTTATTGCTGATATTGACCTTTCAGCGACGTGGAATACGTCTACACCTCCGTTTTCGTCATCTTCATGATCTCTCCCTCAGCTTTAGTGCTGCTCTTCTTGAAGATATCCCGTATCAGTCGCTATTTCTTCTGGAGGCCAAATGACTTTTCGTGGCACAGAGTATTTAACAAAAAATTTCATTAATTTTTGCTCTTCATAAGCTTTCTTACTTACTTCTTCATAATTAAGGAATGTAATCTTGACATCCTCCATTCCTCTGCATCACAACGTTTATGAAATATTTATGGAATATTTGTTGATAATTGTTTCTCCGTTCGATTGGGCCCGCAGCTTATCACGTGTCATAATGTTTTGAAGAGCATCATAGTAAATGAACTGTTTACATCATCCTTCTATCACTTTCATATTGTTGAAACCATTCACCTTGGTCCTCACTGTTCGATAAAATTATCAGGAACAAATATCAAGATGGCTGTTCGAAAAATAAATCTAGAGGCCCATCATACAGATTATTTCTTCACCTTTTCCAGCACTTTTGATGCAACAGAAAGGTAATGTGGATCTTTTAATTTACTGCAATTGTTGTCAGATGGCACAGGTATATACAGAGAGAGCACATCGTTAAACAGTTGTAGCGTATCGCAGGTAGACATTCATGCAATGAAAACTGCACCAAAGACTGCCAGCTGATCCTAAACGTGTGCACACTATAGTATCACAAAACTGTTGGCGCTAGCACTCGAATTCTTTCCAGTTGTGCATCATAGATAATGGCTACTTTTATTACGTTTTGCAGTTTAATAATTCATTGAGTTACCACAGTTCGTATTTTAATATGTTAGATTTTAATCCGTTTCACATTTAATTTCTAAAAATTGATCTTGTTCTTGTTGTGTTGTTTCATATGGAGGGGGCGAGTTCGAGGCCGACTGAAATTTTTCCGCTGTAGCTCGTGTACTGTTCACTGTTACTCTTGTCACACTGATCAGAAATCTTGAGACGCCACACAGCTGCAGCTCTTCGATTCTTAACAATAACGTCTGTTAATTTTTCTTTCAGTGTTAAAATTTTTTAAAAGAAAGACATGTTTACAGACAGTTGTTCCAAACCTGAGGTGTAAAACGAAATTTTCTGAGGGGTAAAAATAATAAAAGGATTCCCATCTTTTTGGGTCATTAAACTGAGTTATTTTTATAAGATCATCACTATTGTTTTCGTAAGACTGATTATGCAATTTACCAATAATCACATTTTTTCAATTAGGAAAATTAATGCAACAATGTCGTGGGCGTTACAGTATGTGAAACGAATGTATGAACGTCTGCATAGTCCATTCGTTACAAATATATTTTGTACCATGCAAATATGACAGTAAAATTGAGGTATATATATCACATACGCTTAAAAATCTCGTCATCCTTCTCCAGGATGTATGTACTTCCACAAAATGAACCAGAAATCGTTTCATTATTCACTTTGCAACAGACAAACGAACTGATTGGCAGCGCATCACATCAGCAACTCTGTAGTGACTACTAAACTGCTGTAGGACCCACATTATACGATCACTATTATTATTATTATTATTATTGTTGTTGTTGTTATTAGTGGCAATGGTAAGACACAAAGCACTGGTATTCTGAAGTCTTCAGACTTATGCCAGTTTAGCAGCCCAGCAGTCAACTGATCCATGAGCGCTAAGTACAGTGTACATATTTTAACTTGGTTGATTTTCAATGAGGCTGCACAGTATGAGTGAGGTAAATGTCACTAGGAAGAGAAGTGATACAGAGGAAGCACGTTTCGTATCAACTGCCTATCCTCAGTGTCGCTGATAGTCAGCTTTCCTTTCTGAGAAGGAGCTGTAGGCGACATCTGCGACGCACTCAGAATTTCTCATTGTTCTGTATAAAAATGGTCATTGTAAATAAGTAATACCAGTTATCTTACTGACTCATCAGTTCTTCGTCTAATGAAACATGTACAAAAACTAAATATCATTTATCTTCCGAAATTTTAAAAATAAATCCTTCCTCATTCTAAAATTTAGTTAGATACTAATGTTTGCCAAAGAGTGCGGCGGGAGGGGGGGGGGGGGGGGAGACTAACAAATACCTGACTGCACTCGCGGGTAATCGTATCAAGAAAGTTGGGAAACAGTGTTAAAGACTAACATACACCTCTGAGCAAAATGTAATATTATTGAGAACATATCAGCAATGTTGTGAATATTTCGTCAGTAAGGGATGGCAGTATGAGGACTGCGACTGTTCATAAATACAAGTAAATAGTTTCTGAGTCAGTCACTTGTCCATTTTGCCACTACACATTTCGATCGTTCACACCATCATCTTTAGGTGGAGAATTGTTTATTTACATGGCGTAACATTTTTAGAATTCACTGTCAAAAGATAATGCTTTTTAAACCTCATTAGTACCTTTTCTAAATAAACAGCTTTTATCATTAGCAAAAGACGCAACATAACCTACACTGCTTTTGGTCTTCTGCTGTGAAAAGACGTCTGTACTCTTCACCAACACCAGCCATGTAAATAAACTATTCTCCGCCTGACGATGATGGCGAGAATCATCGAAACGCCAGGTGGCAAAATATAAAAATGACTGACCAGAAACTGTTTTATTTATGGTGATGTTGATTGCGTCTTAGGTCGCAGTGACTACAAGAAGTCAATTTTTTCCGTGTTAGCTGCCTTTCTTCGAAGCAGCTGCAATTAAAGAGTGTTGAGGAAGAGGCACAGCAACATATATTTTCAGTAAATTTCTAAAAAGACTAGCTACTGTTTGTTTTATACCATCGCGAAGGAACAACTTGAATTAGTCATAGCGGTCTCTCTGTGTTGGTATACAAACATATAAACGGAATTGTGAGGTAGGCAGACACCAGACTGGCATTTACTGGACGAATGCCAATCTTCATGACCACATACAGAAATGTTTGCACTGATTCGTAGCATTACATTCAAATACATAACATGAATTGTGTTGTATGGGTGTAGAAAGACGTAAAATAATTAGATGACTTAAAGTTATGAAATATTACGGTATAACGATTTGTTATAACCATAAACGTCAGTTTCAGAATCCGTGTGCAGAAACGTCATCAGTGTAATATAAGGAATTAATCAACAGAAAATTAGGTAATTCTCTATCTATAATCAGTATGTCACCTGCAACATATTTAACAACTTTTGGGACGTTGTTAGATGCGTAGATACCCGCATCTTTAACATTGTTCTTCAGGGTAGATCGCAACAAGCTGGACAAACGGAACAGATAGAGAAAACTGAAATATAACACTAACAATTCATTACGGGTATACTTAATCAGTAAAAGGCCACCACAGAAATAGGCAGTCTGCTGTGGAAGACCTCGCGCATCATGTAAAGCAGCATTCTTCAAATTACGTGTATTTGCGTTCCGAGACGACTCAAGAATTGTGTTCCACATATTCGGCGTAATTACCATAATGATCAAATTACACAATCCGGCTTGGACACCACCATCCGTGAGTGACACAGGAGTGTGGTAAATTGATGGTCTATACTCCAAGACACTCTGTACTGTAGTTTTGTGGAGCACTGAAGTACAGGTAAGTAATAGAAGCGTCTGGTGTGCCTGTGAAGAAATAAATAAGTAGACAGATATTCTTGGTTCAAATGGCTCTGAGCACTATGGGACTTAACATCTATGGTCATCAGTCCCCTAGAACTTAGAACTACTTAAACCTAACTAACCTAACGACATCACACAACACCCAGTCATCACGAGGCAGAGAAAATCCCAGACAGATATTCTTATTTAGACTCAGCTAGTCATGGGTTCAGATTGACGGGGTAAAATGTCTAGTTGCCGAACTCTGTGATTTTAGCTTCGTGACGTGTTGCAACTCTAATAGTTGTACAATTTTAATTATATACCTGTATATGACATCTGCACTAGTAGTACATGGTTACAGGTACGATTCATCACGTGTGAGAGATCAGTATCCCTACCCATGCTATAGCCAGATGCCAGTAATAACCACAACCGCCACAAACAACGCCCATAGCTCCAATATCAATTTCCTACCGTCATCCTTCGTTCACTCTCCACTGTCATCTCATCCCACTTACCCATTACCTGGAGCTGGTCGTCAAACATTACCTAAATCAGCATCTTCTTCAGAAACGCATCAGCAGCAAGCCGCTCACCATACATAGACAAATGTAATGTATTGAGAATACATAGAAAGAAGGATCCTTTATTGTATGATTATATGATAGCGGAACAAGCACTGGTAGCAGTTACTTCTGTAAAATATCTGGGAGTATGCGTGCGGAAAGATTTGAAGTGGAATGATCATATAAAATTAATTGTTGGTAAGGCGGGTACCAGGTTGAGATTCATTGGGAGAGTCCTTAGAAAATGTAGTCCATCAACAAAGGAGGTGGCTTACAAAACACTCGTTCGACCTATACTTGAGTATTGCTCATCAGTGTGGGATCCGTACCAGATCGGGTTGACGGAAGAGATAGAGAAGATCCAAAGAAGAGCGGCGCGTTTCGTCACAGGGTTAGTTGGTAACCGTGATAGCGTTACGGAGATGTTTAACAAACTCCAGTGGCAGACTCTGCAAGAGAGGCGCTCTGCATCGCGGTGTAGCTTGCTCGCCAGGTTTCGAGAGGGTGCGGTTCTGGATGAGGTATCGAATATATTGCTTCCCCCTACTTATACCTCCCGAGGAGATCACGAATGTAAAATTAGAGAGATTAGAGCGCGCACAGAGGCTTTCAGACAGTCGTTCTTCCCGCGAACCATACGCGACTGGAACAGGAAAGGGAGGTAATGACAGTGGCACGTAAAGTGCCCTCCGCCACACACCCTTGGGTGGCTTGCGGAGTATAAATGTAGATGTAGATAGATACAACTCCACCAAGTCACAATCACCCTGATTTAATAGTAACGTTTTTTACCTGCAATGATTTTTTACGTGACTTTCTTGTCTAACCGCCTGTAGACTGAAGAGCGGCGGCGCCTACATGGGGAATGAAATTACAATCAAGGGCAAAAAAGGAGTAGTGTGGTAATATTTGCCATTGCTGATTTTCATATTGTAGTGTCAACAAAATTATTTGGAAAGAAAGCTGAATTAGAATAAGTAGGAACAGACTTATCAAAATAGGACCTGCGTACAATACAGTAGTCCTTGTCAACAATATGATAGATTCCCAATCCTCAATAAAGGATTTATCACATAGTTGAAGAAAAGTGGACCTTAAATCATTACAAAACAAGTATTATGAACCACAAGTTGGTAACTACAGGACAAATAATAATGTACGAGAATTGTCAGCAAAATGTCTATCTGAGACACTTGACCAATATCTAAGAAGACTTAAAACCTGAAATTTTCTTCCAGATCCAACTAGGTCGGAGAGTTTATGGAAGAAACACACCCGTTTTTAAATCTAGTCTGCCAACAAACCTGAAGAAAGTTGTTTTCGAACAGTGTCCCCTTTCCATACTAGAGTACGGCTGTGAAACGTTGATTTTAAACTCGTTTTTCAAAAGAAAATTTCGAACAGCTCAGAGAACTACGGAAGGGTCACTTCTAAGTCTCACTGAGAAAGATCGGAAAAGAATTGAAAACGTGTAGGAGTAATAACAGGAGTATAGGATGACGTGAAAAGGTTAAAGATTCTAAAATGGAAATTGGCAGCGTGTATCACATGAAAAAATTACGGATGATGGACAACGGCGGTATTAGAGTGGAGTCCCATAGAAAGAGGAAGACCGCTAGGCAGATCTCTCGACCGTTGTGATAAGGAACTGAAGAATGTCGCAGGCTTCAACTGACAGAGGGCAGCACGAGACACATAGACTTGGAAACAGCGCTAACAATTGTATTTGTTGGCTTAACATGAACGCGGCTGCATTTCGTAAAGGCTGCATTAGCTGTACAACAATACAGTCAACAAATGCCAAATTCATTCAGTGACTTGAAAAGGATATAATCAACTGAAGGCTTAACATCTGTCAATGAGTCCGATCATGTTAACATTTTCTAAAGGTCCACATTTATCAGGTAAGTGGTACAATGCACGATTACCGGTTTCAGCTGTTACCATTTTTAAATTGTTACAGATAGAAAAAGGCTGGTGTGACACACTACGTTCAAATAACTGAAGCTATATTTGTAAAAAGCCTAGGAATACATAAGAAATAAAAAACAAAAAATGTAATGACACAGCCATACATACTAGTCAAACGTACCACAAAAATATTCTGATATAAATATCAACGTCAGTATCTATACCCATAGATGTGCTACTGCTAGTACTAGTGAAGGCCTGTAGGCGCCCTGTATTTACACAAATAGCTTCAACCAGTTGAAGGCACAAATACTAGGGTACATGAACAATCAGTATCATAAATCCAATAGTTAAAATGAAATATACGTAGTCATTAGTTAAAATTAATTCATATGCCAAAACGAGCGTCTGAAATGAAACGTAAGCTGATACACAAATCACACATATTATAAAAATGTATGTATGTATGTCTGCGTTTATGTATGTGTGTATGTTCCACAATTTTTCCTAAACCACTGGACCGATTTTAGACAAACTTGGTACACATATCCCTTACTGTCAGGCAAAATTCGCTATGAAGGAAGTACCGCATACCAGTCGTAGCCCAGGAGATATGACGCCATGAAGAATGACATGCGTAAAATACTGTCCCATATTGCATGACGTTTAAATTGATTATTTCAGTACTACTAACTCTATTCGCAATAAATTTCTCAGACAGTATCCACCTATGCCGCTCAATTCAACTACAAATTTATATCATAGTAAGGCGCTTAGTTCAGAAGATATGACGTCGTAAATACTGGGATGCGTAAAAACTGTCGCATTGCTTACGATATTTGAATTTATCATTTCTTTGTTATTAATTCTATTCTCAACATATTTCACGAACAGTATTCATATATGCCACTGCATATATCTACGGGGACATATCAGTGCAGGACACAGAGTTCAAGAGATGTGACGTCATAAACACTGAGTTACGTGAAAAAATGCTGCTGGACGTGTAACTAGAAGTATTGCTTATAATCAGATTCCGAATTAAATAAACGTTACAGAGAATTTGTATACTGTATACTGTGTTTCTTAATTTGGATACTATACTTGTACATGCTATTCAATCTCTATATTGAGCAAGCAGTAAAGGAAACAAAAGAAAAAGTGTCATGATGGAGAAGAAATAAAAACAGTTCTAATAGAAAATAGGCAAAATGAATATCTGAACAATGCCTGGTTTGTCAGCTAGAATGTGGAAATAAAATCCATACTTAAAATCCACATGAAACGTATAAAAGGTTTACGACCGAAAGTGTATGAGAGTACAAAAAATAAGCCAAAAATTGACAATTGCAGGCAAAATGGAATCATTTTAAAAATTAAGGAGTATGTTGGAATAACGTGGTATGTCCAAACATGCATCAACTTAGTAAAAAATTTATTTGATTGATAATGTCTCTGTACTACACTTTCCACTGTAGAAGAGAGAGAGAGAGAGAGAGATGGTGGCGGAAGGAGGCATGTTACTAGAAATATTGTTTATAATCAAGTTCTGAGTTGTTAATTTGGGTACTGTACTTATATACATATGCATATTTTGCATTTTTTTCTACGACAATTTCATAATTCCAAAGGCGATTTCACGAATACATGGAAATGAATTTTTTTCTGTATTATACTACAAACACGATTCGATTTTTTTATATCTAATAAAAAATTTGCGAAAGTGCAAAAAATAAGACAAAAAATGCCAGTAGCAGACGGGGTGAAATAATTTTAAAAATTCAGGAGTATGTTGGAGAAATAATATGGGAAGTCGAAACGTGTACTAACTTAGCAAAAAACTGATATGATTGATAACACTTCTGTACTAGGCTTTCCCTTGTAGGAGAGAAGATAAATTGACATACACACGCGCGCACACACGCACAGACACACACACATACACACACACACACACACACACACACACTCATGACTGGGAGAAAGGGAGATAGAGAGAGAGAGAGAGAGAGAGAGAGAGAGATGAAGGGTGAAGGAGGCAAGAAGGGGGCTGGTACAGGAAGAGAGAGAATCAGAGAGACAGAATCCCTGTAGTGGATACAGAGAGCACGTTTCGGATGTGGGCATCTGTTAGGACTTCGAACCGTACTGCGCTGTAGTGGTCCACCGTTAAGGACATTTTGCACGTCCTTAGGAAGTAGGACGTAGGAGGAAGGGAGATGGGATGGCGATCCCCTGGTTGTGCAGCGCCGCTCCCGAATGACACGGTTACTGCGTTGGACGGCTCGTGCAGTTGCGAATATCGACTGGGGCGCTCACCTCACCACCTCACTTCACCCCGCACGCATTCGTAGACTACTGCGAGCTCGCAGTCCCCCCTAACCCCGCGCCCACCCGCCCCCCCGCCCCTCCCCTCACCACCCCCGGACCGTCCACCCTACAAACCTAATTAACCCCGCTACTCGCACCGCTCGCTCGTTCGCGTTCATTACGAGGCTGTGTTTTTGTTACGGCCGTGGAGCGTGTTTAGAGCGGCAATTACGATCCCGCCTGATGATAATGTAATTCCCACGGTAAAGATAACGGGCGGCGCACAGTAAAAAGCAGACAAGGTGGGTGAGCAGGGGCGGAATAGGCAGCACTCAGACATGGCAACGGCCACGTGCACGAGGCGTGCCATCTTCCCTAGACGGGCGGCGGCCTATCGCTCTCTGCGAGACATGCGACCTCTGCGCGCTGAAGCTGGGACGCGAACACTGCATCTAACTCGTGGATAGGAAAACCGAATGACAACTGTGCTTCCAGGTAGGGCAACATGTTGAAATTTAGTGTACACATTCAGCCTGAATTTCAAATACAGATCGAACAGAACAATATTTCATTAGTTTCCCATTAATCTTTCGTAAGTCAGTGATGTTTAGGCTACTTTAATGCCTTCCTTCGTTAGTCCCCATCTCGTAGCGCTTATTCATGATCGTGAGTTACCCAGAAAGTTATGCACCGCATTCTTTTTCTCAGCCAAAAAGAACGCTACGAATGCGAAAAGTTACGTACGTACTATTTGAAGTCTCTTGACTGAGCGCGTCAGGTTTCCGTCACTTCCGACAGATAGCATAGATTCAGGACAGTTTCAAAATGGCGTCTGTAGGCGATGTGCCGTCATTGAATTTCTCACTGTAGAGAAAGAAACTGTGGGGAGTATTCACAAACGCTTGTGCAAAGTCTATGGAGCATCTGCTGTGGACAGAAGTACAGTTAGCCGCTGGGCACGGAGGGTGAGGTCATCAGAAGGCGGTTCGGCGAGGCTCCACGATTTGCAGCGGTCGAGGAGACAATCGACGGCTGTCACACCTGACATGTTGCAGCGAGCTGATGTTATTCGCGAGGAAAGACGCACTACGACTCGGCAGTTGGTGCTGGATCTGTCAATCAGTAAATGAAGTTCACACAGTGAAGCACTGGCTCCACCAAGGACAAGGATTGGTACCGATAGGGCATACATGCCCTTATTTCTCGCTGGAGGAAGCCCATAGAACGGGATTGAGACTACGATGAAAAATAGGGTGTGTAGATAAAACATCATTCTTTCGGATGTGTAATTCTCATTACGTTCAATAAAGAATTGTTGAAGAAAGTGCGTGCATTACTTTCGTAGTATGGAGAGTGCTGCACTTGGTACACCCTTCATACTTTCGCCTCTAGTCAGTCCAGTAATATTCGCTTGGTAAATAAGTTCAAAAGTGGTTCAAATGACTCTGAGCACTATGGGACTTAACTTCTGAGGTCATCAGTCCCCTAGGACTTAGAACTACTTAAACCTAACTAACCTAAGGACCTCACACACATCCATGCCGGAGGCAGGATTCGAACCTGCGACCGTAGCTGTCGCGCGGCTCCAGACTGTAGCGCCTAGAACCGCTCGACCACCCAGGCCGGTGTAAATAAGTTGGTAGCGTTTTTCCATAAGCTTAATAAACACAACAGGTAAATGCGAACCACCGAGGAAACGTAATCCTTTAGTCATATTATATGATGTACCATCAATAATGACTAATGAAGAATTAATAGAAACAATTAGGCTGCAAAATTTTGAGGAAATTAATGAAGAAGAATTCAAGAACTGTTTAAAAATTAAAATTTAAGACTGGGCCACGGGGTCGTGATGTTGTTCATCACGTCGCCGAGGTGTCAGCGCAAATGTGGCGGAACATTACGACAATGGGCAGAATATATATTGGCTTTCACGTCGTTAACGCTAGAGACTATGTCGTGGTACCTCGTTGCCACAACTGTGGTGACCTGGATCACGTCTTAAGGTTGTGCACCAGGGAGCCGGCATGCACTAAATGTGGAGAACATGGTCATAGCCGAAAAGATTGTAAGGCGGCGGCGGTCTGCATACCGTGTAAGAATAGAGGTAAGAAGTCTTGCGGAGCCACAGGCAGGAATTGCCCTACATATACACTCCTGGAAATGGAAAAAAGAACACATTGACACCGGTGTGTCAGACCCACCATACTTGCTCCGGACACTGCGAGAGGGCTGTACAAGCAATGATCACACGCACGGCACAGCGGACACACCAGGAACCGCGGTGTTGGCCGTCGAATGGCGCTAGCTGCGCAGCATTTGTGCACCGCCGCCGTCAGTGTCAGCCAGTTTGCCGTGGCATACGGAGCTCCATCGCAGTCTTTAACACTGGTAGCATGCCGCGACAGCGTGGACGTGAACCGTATGTGCAGTTGACGGACTTTGAGCGAGGGCGTATAGTGGGCATGCGGGAGGCCGGGTGGACGTACCGCCGAATTGCTCAACACGTGGGGCGTGACGTCTCCACAGTACATCGATGTTGTCGCCAGTGGTCGGCGGAAGGTGCACGTGCCCGTCGACCTGGGACCGGACCGCAGCGACGCACGGATGCACGCCAAGACCGTAGGATCCTACGCAGTGCCGTAGGGGACCGCACCGCCACTTCCCAGCAAATTAGGGACACTGTTGCTCCTGGGGTATCGGCGAGGACCATTCTCAACCGTCTCCATGAAGCTGGGCTACGGTCCCGCACACCGTTAGGCCGTCTTCCGCTCACGCCCCAACATCGTGCAGCCCGCCTCCAGTGGTGTCGCGACAGGCGTGAATGGAGGGACGAATGGAGACGTGTCGTCTTCAGCGATGAGAGTCGCTTCTGCCTTGGTGCCAATGATGGTCGTATGCGTGTTTGGCGCCGTGCAGGTGAGCGCCACAATCAGGACTGCATACGACCGAGGCACACAGGGCCAACACCCGGCATCATGGTGTGGGGAGCGATCTCCTACACTGGCCGTACACCACTGGTGATCGTCGAGGGGACACTGAATAGTGCACGGTACATCCAAACCGTCATCGAACCCATCGTTCTACCATTCCTAGACCGACAAGGGAACTTGCTGTTCCAACAGGACAATGCACGTCCGCATGTATCCCGTGCCACCCAACGTGCTCTAGAAGGTGTAAGTCAACTACCCTGGCCAGCAAGATCTCCGGATCTGTCCCCCATTGAGCATGTTTGGGACTGGATGAAACGTCGTCTCACGCGGTCTGCACGTCCAGCACGAACGCTGGTCCAACTGAGGCGCCAGGTGGAAATGGCATGGCAAGCCGTTCCACAGGACTACATCCAGCATCTCTACGATCGTCTCCATGGGAGAATAGCAGCCTGCATTGCTGCGAAAGGTGGATATACACTGTACTAGTGCCGACATTGTGCATGCTCTGTTGCCTGTGTCTATGTGCCTGTGGTTCTGTCAGTGTGATCATGTGATGTATCTGACCCCAGGAATGTGTCAATAAAGTTTCCCCTTCCTGGGACAATGAATTCACGGTGTTCTTACTTCAATTTCCAGGAGTGTAGAATGCTGGAGCAAAGACTCATCTCCAGAACAGACTATGGCTGAGCCAGGTTTACCAAATAGGATGCCAAAACGGAAGTCCCCGAGCAATAGGAGGAGGGATGCCGTGAGGGCAAACAGATTTAAGGAGTTTCTGAGGTCGCTCTCCGGCGCCATTAGAACTGAAATACAAGACAAAGCAACTCAGACTGATTTTCCAACAATGGACATTGGTATACAAACCAATCTCTCCCTCACGACTGAAACTCTCTCCTCTGGAAGCCGGGGAATGAAGCCGATAATACATCAACAACGGCAAGGGCATCCTGTGACTGTGGTAACGCCAAAAGACAATCACATCGTAACGCCAAAAGACAATCACATCAAGCATATTAATCAACTACCCATTCAAGAAAATACAGTGACAAGCTCATGCACGAGCCCCACTGTACAAAGCTCACCAATTGTCAGAGTCCCACCGGTCGATCCGGTTAGGGTATACCCCAACTTGGAGTATACTATGCAATTATCCAGATTGGAGCAGCTGGCAACCCTGACCACTGCCTTACGACACGTGGTCCGGGTAGGACATGAAGAAGGGAGAAAGGTAACCCTCTCGGTTATGGAGTCTGTTGACAGAATCCAGCTAAAATCAGTGAATCTCCCCACCGACTTCGGAGCCTTGCGTGATCTGCTCAAGAAAGTTTTCGACAGACGAGGTGAGAAATTTGACCTTAATGAAATTTACAAGCAATCACAAATAGCACACGGACGAATTGCTTTCGACTGGAATAAGACATGGCCACATGACCGAATACATAGTACTACCCTTAATGACGAAAATAACCATTGGACAGCTTAACAGTCATAATAGCAGACTCGTCATGCAGGAGCTCCGAAGGGAGGTGGAGGAGAGGAGACTAGATGTACTCTGTCTACAGGAGCCATACTCCCTGGCTGGAAAAATAGCTTTTGCTGCTGCGGGCTGGCAAATAGTCAGCAGAGGAGATGACCCGAAGGCGGCAATCATAATCACTAATAAACTCCTCAGAGTCACCACACTATCACAATTCACAACTAGCCACTGCAACGTCGTGGAGCTTCAAACCCCCATGGGAACAATAATTCTCATAAACATGTATTTCCAGTATGGGGACAACATTGATCTCTACATAGACCACCTGGCTAGAGTCACCACGGCGTTGCAGGGAAGAAAAGTTGTAGTAACAGCTGACATTAACGCAAAATCCCCCCTGTGGTACAGTGGCACAAGGGATGCTAACGGTGAAAAAATTGAGGAACTCATAATGGCATCACAACTTGTGGTGGCAAACAGGCCTGGCAATCCTCCTACCTACGCTGCAGGGGGAGGACAGGGCACAAATATTTATGTGACCCTCGTAACACCAAATATGGCTAATTTTATTCAAAATTGGAGAGTCCTAGAGAATGCCACCATGAGCGACCACAAGTTGATATCCTTTACCTTGGGAGAAAGAGAGTGCCGCTGGGCCACGGGGTGGGAGATGCAATTAAATTATAGAAGAGCTGACTGGGAGCGCCTAGCGAGGGAGTGTGACATTCCTCCATTACCGGAAGGTGACATGTATCTAGACATAGACGTTGACCAGAGAACAGAGGAACTGGTGAATGCAGTAGCAAGAGCGGTGAAGGCAGCCGTACCTACAAGGAGGAGGGCCATGGCGGCCTCTCCGTCACCATGGACTGCTGAACTAGGTGAACTGCGTCGGTCTGTCAGAAGGCTACGGAGGCACTACCAGCGCAGTGTCGTCTGGCAGGAACGCCAAAGGTGGCAGATATTATACAGGGAGGAAAAGCAGAAGTTCCAAAAGGAACTACGCGAAGTCAGGATGAGAAGTTGGGAGAATTTCGTGCTTAATCAGCTAGTCACGGACCCATGGGGGCTTCCATACAAGCTGGTAAGGGAAAAAATCCGCTCTCCTCTGGAGCTATCAACAGTCAGGTACGGGGACAGGATGACGGAGTCCTGGCAGGAAACTGCAGGGGTCCTCCTCCGGTCCCTGTTGCCTGACGACAATGCGGAAGGGGAAACAGAGGGGCAGAAACAACTCAGAAATGAAGATCAAGAGGAATACGGTAATGAGACGGCTGTCTACCCCTTTTCAGAGGAGGAGGTGGCAACCCATATAAGATCATTGAAAACAGGAAAAGCACCTGGGCCGGACGGCATTGTGGCGGAGGTAGTGCAGTTTCTGGCGCCTCAGCTAACTGCGCCACTAACACATCTCTACAACGAATGTCTCCGACAGAGAAAATTTCCGAAGAGATGGAAAACGGCAAACGTAATAATTATAAAGAAAGGAATGGACAAGGACCCTGCAGATGTGAAATCATACAGGCCGATTTGCCTGTTGGACATATTCGACAAAATATTAGAGAAACTGCTGGCTGACAGATTGACGGCACACCGAGTGTTGTGCGGGGTGAGCGACAGACAGTTCGGGTTCAGGCCGGGGCGGTCAGCATCTGATGCAATCGCCCTGGCGGCCGAGGTCTGCAGCTCGACCCCGCACAAATACGTGGTTGGCATCATGGTTGATATCAGTGGCGCCTTCGACAACCTTTGGTGGCCTTCGCTCTTCTCCTGCTTGCGGGAGAAAGAGTGTCCAGGGCCGCTATATGGTTGCCTGAGGAGCTATTGCAACGATCGGGAGGTCTGGTTATCATCATCTAGCGAAAGAATCGGAAAGATAATTACCAAAGGATGTCCCCAAGGTTCCGTCTTAGGACCCCTTTTCTGGGACATACCTATGGAACCTTTATTAGATAGATTACAACAAAGCGATGAGGTGCTAGAGGTGATAGCCTACGCAGATGACCTCCTCCTGTTGGTTGGCGGCCGTAGCCGCGAAGACATTGAACCAAAAATAGAGACAGCACTAGACAAACTCCAGAAGTGGTGCCAAGCGACAAAAATGACGATATCACCTAGTAAATCCACCTACTTGCTACTAAAAGGAAATCTTATCAGAAACCCGACTGTCAGAATAGACGGATCACCAGTTCTCCGACGACGAGAGATACGCTACCTGGGAGTTATCATTGATGAGAGGTGGAGCTTCGGGAAGCACATTGAAACAGTCACCCAGAGAGCCCTTCAGATATTAAATAACTTAATTTCCATAGGCCACAAAAGATTCCATCTTCCTCCACACCTAATTAGACTTTATCATAATAGTATTTTAACCTCAGTTGTGGGCTACGGCTCGGGAGTCTGGGCGCACAGGCTCACGAGAGTTGTGCCCGCCATGGCAGTGAGAAGGATCCAGAGAAGCATGATATTAAGATCCGTAGGTGCCTATAGAACATCTCCAGGGGGAGCCCTATTAATCATAATGGGGCTCTGCCCTCTGGACATAAAGATTAGAGAACAGGCGGCTTGGTATTGGGCCAAGAAGGGAAATAATGAGAAGATTGCTGATATCATGGGTATTAGATTGAGGGACAAAAGAGAGATAAGGAAAAGAGGGGAAGAGCTCTGGCAGGAGATTTGGGAGGCAGAAGAGACTGGACGAAGAACCTTCCAGTTCCTACCCGAAGTGAGAGAACGACTTGGTCTGAAGTACTTTGAGCCTACGCGAGGGATGATCCACTTTCTCACTGGCCATGGACCCTACCCGACATATTTATGTCGATTTGGGAAAAGGGCAACACCAGCGTGCGACTGTGGCGCTCCGGAGGGCACGCCTGAGCACGTAGTTTACGAGTGTCCCCTCTTCAATGATATCGCCAACGGACTACGAGACAGACTACCCAACTGTGACACATACCAACTACTTAGACGAGAAGAAACTTTTCAGACCTTGAACACCCTGGCAAACGAGGTATCTCGAAAAGTACTAATCGACTATTTAGGAGAGATACAGTAAAAAAATGAGCGACAATAACCACCAACTGAGTCAAGAGCCCCATTCCCATACCGCCTGTGCGAGGACTGGCCGACTACCTCTAAGTTGGGAACCGCCACGTGCAGGACTAGGGGGAGTGGGGAACAACTACCGATTGCGACACACACACCGGACATGACGTAGGATAAGTTAGTTTGTAGGCATTAGTTATAGGAAATTAAGATAGGGACTGCAGCGAATAAACATCGAGGCCCGCCCAGTGCCAGGGGCATGCTCTTCGGGGTTAGCTCGAAGAGCAGGGCAAGTAAAAGTAGGTTTATATCTTCACTGGCACATATGTGACGCTGCAGTATACATACATAAATTAGATTAGTAATAGGAATTAGGTATAAATAAGACAAGTAGATATTAGATGCCCATTGTTACTAATGTTAACTGTAGCTCACCCACTAATAAGTACACTAAGCTGCAAAATGTAATAAAAATGTTTCACTGTCAGGACCCACTAATGCATTAAGGTAGTGGGTTAAATTTGTATAATTATAATGGTTTTTGATAATAAAGAATTTAAAAAAAAGAAAAAACACAACAGGTACATACGACAGAGACTTTAGTCATTACTAATATAGTCTCCTTCACCGTTTAAAATAGTCTGCCAACGCTGGGGTAACTTTTCAGTTCGCGTCAGGCGAAGAACTCGTCGAGACATATTCTGTGCGTATTTTCATCCAGGAAGGAAGTTCCTTGAAGGTTGTTCGATAGAGGGCGGAAAAAGTGAACATCTATGGGGAGTTGCTGCTTTGTTTGGCCTCAGCGATTCCTTCCTTTTCCTGATGTTACCATAAAGACTCCATTTTCGTCACCAGCAACGATGCAGCATAGGAATGGTCGGTGATGTTCACGAACCAATTGATTGCAAGCAAGCTGATTCTCGTGATTTTGGCATAGAACATCCGCTATCCACACACCCGGTTATTGAACCCTCCCCAAATCGTGAAAATATCGCACGATGGTGGAATGATCGCAGTTAATCGCATTTTCCACTTATCGAGTACACTGACGTAGATAATTGTGGATTAAAGCGTTTAAGCGATTTTCATCGAACCCCGAAGGCCGTCCTGAACGTGGAGACTAATGTCAAAGCGATCCGTCTTAAAACAAATTAACAGTCATTGACTATGGACTTAAGTAAAAAATAGGCTCTCGATAAAAATAAGTCATTAGTTCTGAAATGGACAGTATATAAAGAACAAAAGTAAGGCATAATAAACACTAAAACTATATGCCACTTATTTTCTCCTCATAAAAATAAAAGAATAACTATATTTTACTTATTTCATCCTTATAAAAACAAAGAATAAAAAATTACCTTGTTGGATGTTTTCCCTTTTTTTTAACATTTGTACCATTTCCTAGGATAATATCTCAATACTTGTGTATGTATATTTCTTTGTCAAAGCAATTCTTGGAAATAATTCTTATTTGTTAGTGTAACAATGTTGAAATGAGTGTCAGGAAACAAAAACATTTTACTTGTACATGATATTTAGAAAATGTGTTAGGGATAGAGTTTACTTAATTACTACATTTATAAAAAAAAATATTTCTAAGAAAATCGATGTGAAAGACTCCTCACTTTCGATAACAAACTTCTTAAAAAACAAACTTCACACTTAAATAAAGAAAGAAAATAATTAAAAAATAATTATTATAAAAGAATAAAAATATTCTTCTCTTGTCAACATAAACATATTTTTCAGAATAATGTGGAAGAATATAAAAATAAAAATTAGTAATACACATTAGCATAGAACCAGAATAATGTGGCTGAACAGTAGGCAACAAAATTTAGATAAAGGAATAATTTTTGACTGACTTAGAGAACGATTCAATCATTGCCTAACTTCAGTGCAAAAATTAAGTTCGAAGGGTGGTGATATGTAAGAGGTCAGGCAAATCCAACACCTTCCATGAAAACCCTGACATGATAAGCAAATCCAGTAGTATGTCACATAGCTCCGAATCAATCGTGACATTAAATTAACCAAAGTAATACGAGTAACGAGTGAGCAAATGGAATACCACAGACTAACAGCCGGCCGCGGTGGTCTCGCGGTTGTAGGCACGCAGTCCGGAACCGCGCGACTGCTACGGTCGCAGGTTCGAATCCTGCCTCTGGCATGGATGTGTGTGATGTCCTTAGGTTAGTTAGGTTTAAGTAGTTCTAAGTTCTAGGGAACAGATGACCACAGCTGTTAAGTCCCATAGTGCTCAGAGCCATTTGAACCATTTTTGAACAGACTAACACAAGAATGCCTAAATGCATGTCATACCTTCCCACCGTGAGACAGACGCAGTTCCGAGGGGAGAAACGAGAACAGAAGCCGAGAGCAGAACCGTGTTAAGCTAGAAGGCCCTACGGTAAGGGACAGACACCCACGTCGCCAGCTAACCGACAGGACGGCCCCCCAACCCATGTTGAAAGCTAGAGCCCTCCAGAAGAACAGTATAGATCTTACGATAACACTAAAAGGGCCACACCAGCTGCAAGTTTTAACGTGAGACTTTTTCGCGTCTCTGTTACGTTGCAAACTTTAAAAACATTGCCCCACCACGAAAAGTATAACGTTTCTCATTGGATGGACAGAATTTTAGTAGGCAGAGCTTAAGGTTAACATTAAGACCCTGATTGGTCAGATGAAAACACAGCCAGATAGTTTTTTTATAAATCAACTTCGGTAAATTGTAGTAAGGAGAAGTTAGAGAAGAGTTAGTTCCGAAACGGCGAGCAGTATGGAGCTGCGCCGGCCGCCGCCCCCTGACGAACTCCGACATGGTAATGAACGCACGCGATGCCGCATTTTTGAACGCTTAAGGCTTCACTCAGAACTGCAGAAGTCTCATCTGTTACATCCCCTTTTTACGTAATACTAATGTCGATCGTCAATTGAAGCTCATGGCATTCACATTTGCTACGTAAGTTAAAACCTGAAACGTGATGATTTTTCTGTTATGTAATTATTGAGAAGCCACATCAGCCACTGTAATTTACGACCAGTTAAATAAGTAATTAAAGATAATTGAGGGTCACTGTAGACAATTTTGATAGTTTTCTCTTTTGTGAAACTTAATTTAAACCTAGATTATAGATGTGATATGGCATAGGTCATCCTTCGATCCATTGTAGAACTTGGAAACTCACTCAGGGAATATTCGTTCACATTTTTGTTGAACGCAGTTGGTTTTTATCATCCTGTATTAAAATATTTCCTTTTATCAATAGTGCAATTTATAAACAATGTTTTGTGAGTAGAATAAAATTTCCAATGGTAAACTTAACTGCTTTTTCGACGTTATTTTACCAGCTAACTAAAAATAGGAAAGCCTTGAACCCCTTCCACTAAATTTAGTTAGTATTAAGATTCTTTTACAGGGAGTGCAGTGGAGCTGACGCTGAAATCATTAAGTATTTGGTTATACACTCCTGGAAATGGAAAAAAGAACACATTGACACCGGTGTGTCAGACCCACCATACTTGCTCCGGACACTGCGAGAGGGCTGTACAAGCAATGATCACACGCACGGCACAGCGGACACACCAGGAACCGCGGTGTTGGCCGTCGAATGGCGCTAGCTGCGCAGCATTTGTGCACCGCCGCCGTCAGTGTCAGCCAGTTTGCCGTGGCATACGGAGCTCCATCGCAGTCTTTAACACTGGTAGCATGCCGCGACAGCGTGGACGTGAACCGTATGTGCAGTTGACGGACTTTGAGCGAGGGCGTATAGTGGGCATGCGGGAGGCCGGGTGGACGTACCGCCGAATTGCTCAACACGTGGGGCGTGACGTCTCCACAGTACATCGATGTTGTCGCCAGTGGTCGGCGGAAGGTGCACGTGCCCGTCGACCTGGGACCGGACCGCAGCGACGCACGGATGCACGCCAAGACCGTAGGATCCTACGCAGTGCCGTAGGGGACCGCACCGCCACTTCCCAGCAAATTAGGGACACTGTTGCTCCTGGGGTATCGGCGAGGACCATTCACAACCGTCTCCATGAAGCTGGGCTACGGTCCCGCACACCGTTAGGCCGTCTTCCGCTCACGCCCCAACATCGTGCAGCCCGCCTCCAGTGGTGTCGCGACAGGCGTGAATGGAGGGACGAATGGAGACGTGTCGTCTTCAGCGATGAGAGTCGCTTCTGCCTTGGTGCCAATGATGGCCGTATGCGTGTTTGGCGCCGTGCGGGTGAGCGCCACAATCAGGACTGCATACGACCGAGGCACACAGGGCCAACACCCGGCATCATGGTGTGGGGAGCGATCTCCTACACTGGCCGTACACCACTGGTGATCGTCGAGGGGACACTGAATAGTGCACGGTACATCCAAACCGTCATCGAACCCATCGTTCTACCATTCCTAGACCGACAAGGGAACTTGCTGTTCCAACAGGACAATGCACGTCCGCATGTATCCCGTGCCACCCAACGTGCTCTAGAAGGTGTAAGTCAACTACCCTGGCCAGCAAGATCTCCGGATCTGTCCCCCATTGAGCATGTTTGGGACTGGATGAAGCGTCGTCTCACGCGGTCTGCACGTCCAGCACGAACGCTGGTCCAACTGAGGCGCCAGGTGGAAATGGCATGGCAAGCCGTTCCACAGGACTACATCCAGCATCTCTACGTTCGTCTCCATGGGAGAATAGCAGCCTGCATTGCTGCGAAAGGTGGATATACACTGTACTAGTGCCGACATTGTGCATGCTCTGTTGCCTGTGTCTATGTGCCTGTGGTTCTGTCGGTGTGATCATGTGATGTATCTGATCCCAGGAATGTGTCAATAAAGTTTCCCCTTCCTGAGACAATGAATTCACGGTGTTCTTATTTCAATTTCCAGGAGTGTATCATCGCTAGTCTCACTGAACTCTTCTGAACTCTACATGTCATGTGTGGTCTGGCGTCTCCTTACCAGCAACAGGTCCCAGGTTCAAACTAGTCAATTCCCTAAAAAACACGCTCAGAGCGTCGTTGCGCAAAAGTGATAGGGAGACACGACTTAGAACAAACAGAAACCACGCAGAATGTTAGAAAATGACAATATATAAACTCAAATAGAAACTGAGCCGTGGCGGCTCATGTCGATAGTGCCACTCTGGTGGTTTATCTTTACTGTCACGGTCAGGGCGGTAAGCAGCGCCCTCTGGGGCCTACGCGAGGAGTAACGGGGCGAGGTCCTGGGGGTGTGTGCTCCGGGACGTCATGGAAGTCGGTTGTCGGGTTGACGCAGCGAGTGTGGGACCGGACCTATCGCATGGAGATATAGAAGTTGGCTCTGAACGGAAGGCGCCGTAGCAAGCAGCGGGGGTCCTGTAATTTGTGTGGAGTAACGATTTTTGCATTGGATGTCCCAGTGGTTCCCGAGAGTTGCCGTGGCTGCTTTCGGAGAAGAGAATTGGTAAGAGCTTGTGTCTACGCTCTTTTCCGTACGATGTTGCTGCCTGCCGTTATAAACGGGTGAAAATCAGGCGCTTGTATTGACTATACGGGAACTGATATAAAATTACATTTGTGATTTAGTCTCACTTGTACTGTGACAATTTAGAAGCTAAAACTGTGGTGGTTTCTTTAGGTCTGATTCTTTGCTGTGCAGCTAAGGAAGTCAGTTATTTGGGGTAACTGAGGGAGCACCATTATGTTGGTCTAAGTGATACGTTCTCCACGTTTTGTCTATGGCTTTGCGAATCGAAGTCGTGGGGGAGTACACGTGTGAGTAATTTGCCATTGTATTGATGGTTATGTTGTAAAGACTGTTCTCTGGCGTATTAAATCACGCTCTGATTTGTAGCCAATCTAAGCAGAAGTTACCATTGCTACTTGCTTATGTGCTACTGTCCTTATGATTGGCGTTGTTTGTCTTTTGATTGTGAGTGTGCTCACGTTTAAAAAAAATTAATTACGGCTACTATTCATAAAGGTTGTCTAGTAAGGAAATTGTTTAAGCTTTTATCATATGCTGGTCTGTTTGCCTATCACATTGGTTTTCTATGCAATAACTGAAGGAATGTGTATGGTGGTTCAAGATTGTAGGCTGAATAGTATTTGAACTGGTGTTGAGCTTAAGGGCGAGATCAGCATCCCGCAAACCCGCACGCTGCGCGTGGTTAAATGTTCCGCTATTGGGGAGCCGACTCTCTGTTCTTGAAATTGTGTAAGGATACGTGATGAGTGCATCGCTGTAGTTTTTCGCGTGCTAAATTGCGGGGTGTCGGTGCCGTCCTAGGGCTAGACTTATGATGTACGTTATGTTGAAAGGGAATTAACTGTACCAAACTTAAGAGAGCTTTTAGTTTGTTTTAGGTCTGTACACGGAATGATGTTGATATTTTGTCGATTGCGGCAATAACTTCCTGTGTGTGGAGATCCTCTGAGGGACTTGTATTGTACTGTTGCAGTGCAGTCCATCTGAAACGTGCTGCTTAAAACTTGGGACTGCAGCTCTCTGATGTTACATATTACTGTTTAATCTTAAATGTCTTGTATGTAACATGGTTGTTGAGGATTATGTAATTTTGATCGCTGGTTCCTTAAAGGAAGTATTTCGTTTTAAAATATGTGCTTGGTCAGAGCCTATTTAAATATGATTTTAACTCAATCAAATTTTCTAGTCTTGCTTTCTTAAAAGGCTTTCAGTTAAATGGTTGCTATTTGCCTGTTTAAATGTTTGAGTGACTTAAAGGAAAAGAATATTATTTGCAATTTGTACTGATTGTTCCTTTTGGGTAATACCTGACTTATGTGTTCAATAAATGTGTCTAGTCAATGATGATGCACTGTTATATTGCTAGCCTACCCCTTCCACTCCACAGCCTATTGAACTGCTTTGTGTCGAAATTGTGTTCAGAACACCACTCTGATCTGACACCTCAGAAACAATGAACGACAAATAAAAAATGATAATCGATACGTAAACACATAGCAACCGGAACACCAACATGCAAAACTTACTAACTTATGCACCAACGTATTAGCTCAACACACACTAAATTCTGGAAAAACACAGCGCCTTGTACGACTACAGGTAGGACGTTCATATTCACACAACTTGTATATTAGTATGTTCTGCAGAAACGATTTGCATTTCAACCGTGTCGGCTCGCGGGTTCAAGGTCAACATCGCAATCGCAGCTCAACATCACCTACCACTAAAATGTGCCTGCAGCTCTCGTCGCTATAAACCAGAGGCGATGGTTCAGTGTGACTTGTGCAGGACGCCTCGAAGACTTAAACGCGAACAGTACCGTTAAATCAGTGAGTTTGAATGAGGGCACATTATTGGCATGAGAGAATGTGGTACATCCATCTGGGTAATTGCTGTTCATGTGGGACGAAGTGTTTCGCCTGTGCAACGGTTGTATGCAGAATGGTTCACTGAAGGCCGTAGAACACGACGAGATGGGTCTGGCCGCACCAGCCAGACCACCTTCCGGAAAGATCGTCACCGCATCCGAATGTCGTTGCAGCACAGATCTGCGTACTCCTTGGCTCTGATGCAACAGTGGCACACGTCGTACACTGTCAGTGGTGACAGTCCGTCGCCGTTTATTACGCCACAGTTTACGTGCGCATCGTCCTCTTTTCCACCTAGTTTGGACGAATGCGCAGAAATATACATGCCAGACGGCAATGGTGTATGGAGCGACGTCACTGGGGGCAGGAATGGCACCAGATAGTGTTTTCGGACGAATCCAGGCTCTGTTTGTTTGAAAATGTGGCCGCATTTTGATTCGCCACAGATAGGGGGAGCGCCGTCACATTGACTGCATTCGCGCGAGACATACAGCGGCGTCTCAGGGCCTTATGGTGTGGCATGCTATTGGACGAAACCACAGATCATAGCTGGTGGGTGTCCAGGGCACTATGACCACTGTGACTTACATGAATGACATTCTGCGGCCCATAGCCATACCCTTCCTGCACAACACCCCAGATGCCATTTCCAACAGGACAACGCACGACCACATGTTGCCTCCTTGGTGTTAGGCTTTTGCCCTCGCCCGCCAGGTCACCAAAATTGTCACCAATCGAAAATGTGCGGAATATAGTGAAACGAAGTTTGCAGTGCTGCAACCCAATACCTACCACAGATAAACTTGGGCACCAGGTGAATGTAGCATGGACGGGTACACCACAGGACACCATTTGCGCCTTGCACGCGTCGATGCCATCACGCATGGAACAATTATTTCAGGGCCCATGGCGGACCCTGTGTCTACTTGGCAACAGGACAACCTGAACCGACGTTATTGAAATGCTAATCATTTCTGCAGAACATTCTAATAAACATGTCCTGTGAATATGAAAGTTCTATCTCTAACCGTTCAAAGTTCAAAAAATGGTTCAAATGGCTCTGAGCACTATGCGACTTAACTTCTGAGGTCATCAGTCGCCTAGAACTTAGAACTAATTAAACCTAACTAACCTAAGGACATCACACACATCCATGCCCGAGGCAGGATTCGAATCTGCGACCGTAGCGGTCGCTCGGCTCCAGACTGTAGCGCCTAGAACCGCACGGCCACTCCGGCCGGCCCGTTCAAAGTGTTCTGTTTCTTCCACACATGAGTGTATATTCTTGTTCCATTTTTAAGTGATGACATTCGCGTTTTATGTGCTGAAGTATTTTTCTGAAATTACAGAAATTACTCCGGACAGTTAAGGTTTTTCCTAATGTGACAAAATGTCCCAAAGTACAGCAGGGTCATGCACCTAGGAAAAATACCGTATATATTATTTATGAACCATAGACCTTGCCGTTGGTGGGGAGGCTTGCGTGCCTCAGCGATACAGATAGCCGTACCGAAGGTACAACCACAACGGAGGGGTATCTGTTGAGAGGCCAGACGAACGTGTGGTTCCTGAAGAGGGGCAGCAGCCTTTTCAGTAGTTGCAAGGGCAACAGTCTGGATGATTGACTGATCTGGCCTTGTAACAATAACCAAAACGGCCTTGCTGTGCTGCTACTGCGAACGGCTGAAAGCAAGGGGAAACTACGGCCGTAATTTTTCCCGAGGGCATGCAGCTTTACTGTATGATTAAATGATGATGGCGTCCTCTTGGGTAAAATATTCCGGAGGTAAAATAGTCCCCCATTCGGATCTCCGGGCGGGGACTACTCAAGAGGATGTCGTTATTAGGAGGAAGAATACTGGCGTTCTACGGATCGGAGCGTGGAATGTCAGATCCCTTAATCGGGCAGGTAGGTTAGAAAATTTAAAAAGGGAAATGGATAGATTAAAATTAGATATAGTAGGAATTAGTGAAGTTCGGTGGCAGGAGGAACAAGACTTCTGGTCAGGTGACTACAGGGTTATAAACACAAAGTCAAATAGGGGTAATGCAGGAGTAGGTTTAATAATGAATAGGAAAATAGGAATGCGGGTAAGCTACTACGAACAGCATAGTGAACGCATTATTGTGGCCAAGATAGATACGAAGCCCACACCTACTACAGTAGTACAAGTTTATATGCCAACTAGCTCTGCAGATGACGAAGAAATTGAAGAAATGTATGATGCAGTAAAAGAAATTATTCAGATTGTGAAGGGAGACGAAAATTTAATAGTCATGGGTGACTGGAATTCGAGTGTAGGGAAAGGGAGAGAAGGAAACGTAGTAGGTGAATATGGATTGGGGCTAAGAAATGAAAGAGGAAGCCGCCTGGTAGAATTTTGCATAGAGCGCAACTTAATCATAGCTAACACTTGGTTTAAGAATCATGATAGAAGGTTGTATACATGAAAGAACCCTGGAGATACTAAAAGGTATCAGATAGATTATATAATGGTAAGAGAGAGATTTAGGAACCAGGTTTTAAATTGTAAGACATTTCCAGGGGCAGATGTGGACTCTGACCACAATCTATTGGTTATGACCTGTAGATTAAAACTGAAGAAACTGCAAAAAGGTGGGAATTTAAGGAGATGGGACCTGGATAAACTGAAAGAACCAGAGGTTGTACAGGGTTTCAGGGAGAGCATAAGGGAACAATTGACAGGAATGGGGGAAAGAAATACAGTAGAAGAGGAATGGGTAGCTTTGAGGGATGAAGTAGTGAAGGCAGCAGAGGATCAAGTAGGTAAAAAGACGAGGGCTAGTAGAAATCCTTGGGTAACAGAAGAAATATTGAATTTAATTGATGAAAGGAGAAAATATAAAAATGCAGTAAATGAATCAGGCAAAAAGGAATACAAACGTCTCAAAAATGAGATCGACAGGAAGTGCAAAATGGCTAAGCAGGGATGGCTAGAGGACAAATATAAGGATGTAGAGGCTTATCTCACTAGGGGTAAGATAGATACTGCCTACAGGAAAATTAAAGAGGCCTTTGGAGATAAGAGAACCACTTGGATGAACATCAAGAGCTCAGATGGAAACCCAGTTCTAAGCAAAGAAGGGAAAGCAGAAAGGTGGAGGGAGTATATAGAGGGTCTATACAAGGGCGATGTACTTGAGGACAATATTATGGAAATGGAAGAGGATGTAGATGAAGATGAAATGGGAGATACGATACTACGTGAAGAGTTTGACAGAGCACTGAAAGACCTGAGTCGAAACAAGGCCCCCGGAGTAGACAACATTCCATTGGAACTACTGACGGCCTTGGGAGAGCCAGTCCTGACCAAACTCTACCATCTGGTGAGCAAGATGTATGAAACAGGTGAAATACCCTCAGACTTCAAGAAGAATATAATAATTCCAATCCCAAAGAAAGCAGGTGCTGACAGATGTGAAAATTACCGAACAATCAGTTTAATAAGCCACAGCTGCAAAATACTAACACGAATTCTTTACAGACGAATGGAAAAACTAGTAGAAGCCAACCTCGGGGAAGATCAGTTTGGATTCCGTAGAAATACTGGAACACGTGAGGCAATACTGACCTTACGACTTATCTTAGAAGAAAGATTAAGGAAAGGCAAACCTACGTTTCTAGCATTTGTAGACTTAGAGAAAGCTTTTGACAATGTTGACTGGAATACTCTATTTCAAATTCTAAAGGTGGCAGGGGTAAAATACAGGGAGCGAAAGGCTATTTACAATTTGTACAGAAACCAGATGGCAGTTCTAAGAGTCGAGGGACATGAAAGGGAAGCAGCGGTGGGGAAGGGAGTAAGACAGGGTTGTAGCCTCTCCCCGATATTATTCAATCTGTATATTGAGCAAGCAGTAAAGGAAACAAAAGAAAAATTCGGAGCAGGTATTAAAATCCAGGGAGAAGAAATAAAAACTTTGAGGTTTGCCGATGACATTGTAATTCTGTCAGAGACAGCAAAGGACTTGGAAGAGCAGTTGAACGGAATGGATGGTACCTTGAAGGGAGGATATAAGATGAACATCAACAAAAGCAAAACGAGGATAATGGAATGTAGTGGAATTAAGTCGGGTGATGCTGAGGGAATTAGATTAGGAAATGAGACACTTAAAGTAGCAAAGGAGTTTTGCTATTTGGGGAGCAAAATAACTGATGATGGTCGAAGTAGAGAGGATATAGAATGTAGACTGGCAATGGCAAGGAAAGCGTTTCTGAAGAAGAGAAATTTGTTTACATCGAGTATAGATTTAAGTGTCAGGAAGTCATTTCTGAAAGTATTTGTGTGGAGTGTAGCCATGTATGGAAGTGAAACATGGACGGTAAATAGTTTGGACAAGAAGAGAATAGAAGCTATCGAAATGTGGTGCTACAGAAGAATGCTGAAGATTGGATGGGTAGATCACATAACTAATGAGGAAGTATTGAATAGGATTGGGGAGAAGAGAAGTTTGTGGCACAACTTGACCAGAAGAAGGGATCGGTTGGTAGGACATGTTCTGAGGCATCAAGGGATCACCAATTTAGTATTGGAGGGCAGCGTGGAGGGTAAAAATCGTAGGGGGAGACCAAGAGATGAATACACTAAGCAGATTCAGAAGGATGTAGGTTGCAGTAGGTACTGGGAGATGAAGAAGCTTGCACAGGATAGATTAGCAGATAGATTAGCTGCATCAAACCAGTCTCAGGACTGAAGACCACAACAACAACAACAACAAAGTCAACATCTCCTTTTCTCAACATATACTAACCGTACAGGGGTCAAAGATGTATCGTTAGAAACTTTTTTTTTTTAAACATGCTTCTGGTACTGCATACTGATTTTGAGCTAAAACTTACAATTTTTGGAAAATTTTAACTTAAAAAAGACTTCTATCTATCATAGGCAACAGGGGATCATTTTACAAAACTAAATTACTAATCCCGAGTAAGAGATTCCATTTTCATGAAATCTCTTACAAATACCATTTTATGTCTTTTAAAATACTTATTATCTCGATAATTTGTATACAGCATTGTCATAGATAAGAACCATTCGCACTGCGGCAGTCCATTATTCTGCCAGTCGTAAAAGCTGACATTTCCAAACGAATATACTTTCCAAAACGACAAACATAGGCATCGGACCTACAATGCTAATAAAAAACTTAATTACACACTCACTCAGCGCAGTCACCAACACGAGATATTTACCGGTTCAAGACATCTGACAAGCAAGATTCCGCCGTTGTATCAACTAGAAAGTCTTGTTCGCAGCCACGTACCTCAAAAATATACAGGGTGATTTCGTGGTGATGTTACAAACTTTCAGGGGTGATGGAGAAGCGTAACTGCATCAATTTGAGGTAAGGGACCATAGTCCGGAAACGTTCTGATATCGTCAGTGCATCTCTTCTGCAGCACGCTCTTTGCTTTCCATATTTGAGTGGCAGGTACTAGGGACCGAAATAAGCAATAATTGTCCAGTAAACGTGAGCTCTAAAGTGCACGTATTAAGAGTCAAGAACACTTGTTCATCTTTGCTACCGCGGAACACACCTCTTCTACTGAACAAGTGTTCAAAGCTCTTAAGGAATGCACCTCAGCACCACGTTAACTGGATAGTTTTTTCTTGTTTTGGACCATACAACCTCAAAAAATGGCTCTGAGCACTATGGGACTTAACATCTGAGCTCATCAGTCCCCTAGAACTTAGAAATACATAAACCTAACTAACCTAAGGACATCGCATACATCCATGCCCGAGGTAGGACTCGAACCTGCGACCTTAGCGATCGCACGGTTGCAGACGGAAGCGCCTAGAACCGCTTGGCCACGCTAGCCGGCCATACAACCTCCTCTCAAATTATGGAAAGTAAATAGCTTGCAGCAGAAGAGGTTCACAGCCAGAGATATCAGAACGATTTTTGCTTATAGTTTTCGACTGTGTCGTTTCCGGACCCGTGTTCCTTATGTAAAATTGATGCATGTAGCCTTCTCCATCATTCCTGAAAGTTTTTAACAATGTCACGGAATCTCCCAGTATAAAGAAATTTTGTTACGTATGCAGAATGTGCTTTCCAGAGGCTACTTTGTCCACATCTTTCTTAGAATATTAAAACAAATGAACGAATATAACAGTAGGCTTGAAAAGAGTATTTTGCATATTTAAGTTTCATTCAGATGCGAACCCAGGATCTGAACTTCATCAAGAGGAAAAAAAAAGAAAATTGTTTCATATTTCGTGACTGTCGAGTTTCATGTTTCGTCACTGTCGAGGTCATTAGAGAGTACTAATTCATTTGGAGAAAGATGCGGAATTATAGTGGCCGGTCTTTCTCATTCAAATAACTCACTTTTCTCATTAACTGGTCAAAGGCAACGAAAGACGAACACTAGTCTTTAGAAGAGAGTACTCTAATCGAATATCAAGACAGGAATCACGCTGGTTTAATACATATCTTTAATACATACCGTACATTCCATCCTCAGCAACAAAGAAACTCACGATATGAAGATATAAATAAAAAGAAATGCAGAGAAATTGAGGAATAGAAGGAGAGCTATAAATAAAAGGAAATGCAGAGAAATTGAGGAATAGAAGGAGAGCTAAGTGCTCAACGATGTGGCACAACCACGAGTGCTAGAGGAGGAACTTCATAGTTCCGGTATGCAGTCAGAATTTGAAATACCCTGCACTTTGAATGAAGAGGAACTGCCAGTTATGGACCTGTAGTTCGGACTTCTCCCAAACATCGCCGTTTACTGTAAGTGTGTGCGAGTGCCTCCTGGCTTTCTACAGCCAATGCTGGACGGAACTGGGACGCGAAGGATCCTGTTGCCGGGGAACGCGGAGAGTCCGCATGCCGTGCGTGCTTCTCCAGCCGCGTGTCTGGTACGCTATGCGGATGGATTGCACGCTCTGGCGTATAGTCCGCATTCAGCTGCAGTTTGCCACAATTAGCGGAGCTCAACAAAACTTCATAGCGTAACTCAGAAAATAGCTCTTCCTGACCGGAATGAGAATTTGCGTACGTTTGAATCTTCGACACCGATCCAACAAATCTCTCGAACATACTGAGTGTCCCAAAATAATGTGGGCAATCTTTGAAATTGAGTCCTCTTTAACTGCAGTAGATAGAAATATTTTTTGTGGAAAATAGTTCAGAAGGCAGTGAACGACATGGCAACGCTCCCCTTTCTTGCAAAATAGGAAATAAAAGGGGCGGCAACTTAAGTTCAAATGGTTCAAATGGCTCTGAGCACTATGGGACTTAACTTCTGAGGTATTCAGTCCCCTAGAACTTAGAACTACTTAAACCTAACTAACCTAAAGACATCACACACATCCATGCTCGAGGCAGGATTCGAACCTGCGACCGTAGCAGTCGCGCAATTCGAGACTGTAGCGCCTAGAACCGCTCGGTCACTCCGGCCGGCGTACCTTAAATGTCTCCCGCCGTATACCATGTTGAGATAACTTAGGGAAATGGAGCCGGGTGAGGTCGTCGACAACCGCTGATATACAACATGGCGACACCCTGCCCTGTTCAAGGCTAAACTGAAGCAATTAAGTGCCGTGCAACCGAATTTAAAACCTTGTTTTTCAGAGAACCTCCGTGAAGATAATCAACACACACATCGTAAACACTAGCGCCATCACAGACGAAAGATGACCGCCGTCAGGAGTAATTGACAGTGAAATTAATACTCAACGGGTGAGGTAGCATAAACTCTGTCCCTCTGTTTTTTGACGACTGAGAGAGCGAGAGTCCTTGCATAACTTAAACGAAAACCACCATCTCTATAAGGTTATTTGCTAATTTAATTTCAACAGCATCCTTAATAGAACTACCCCATTAGCTGGAAGTGCATGCCAGAATTTCCGTGTTGTTATATTCCATAGGACGACCGGTGCCGAAACAGTGTTCTGCAATGACGTATTTGCTGGGCTGTTGTAAGCGTGTGTGCCGCTTATGGTCACTATACCGGTCCTCCAGAGTCCTAATAGTCTGACCATTATACGACATGCTACAACTGCAAGGAATACGGTAGACACCAAACCTGCACATACCAAAATTATCCTTTACGGAACCTAAAAGGAAGGGGTCGAAAAACACATTTCACGTCATGTTTCCGCAAAACCACCGGGCGCTCTTTTTGCCTTTCGCAGGGAGCGTTTCGAACAGGATTGGTCGTATTTTGCGGAAATATGATGTGTAAATTTCATACTAAGTACCATTCTATAACTGTGTTTCCTTTTTAATTTCACACTAATGTTTTGTCAAGAATCGACGGAAAATTCGCTCGTGTTACTAGCTGCGGTTACTGATTCGCTCTTGAGGAATATTGTTTCATAACTCATCATCTGTTCATGAAACCGAGATTTCAGTTGATATAACGAGACAAAAATGTTATCAGGTTCAAATGGCTCTAAGCACTATGGGACTTAACATCTGTGGTCATCAGTACTCTAGACTTAGAACTACTTAAACCTAACTAACCTAAGGACATCACACACATCCATGCCCGAGGCAGGATTCGACCCTGCGACCGTAGCAGTTGCGCGGTTCCAGACTGAAGCGCCTAGAACCACTCGGCCACAGCGGCCGGCAATGTCATCTGTCTCAACACTTTTTTTAATTAGCGATAACAAGCGTCGACTGACTATCAGATCGTTTTCAGATCTAAATAGGAAAAAGGAAGAACGCGGCGAGACAATACAAAAATTTCATAGGTGTAACACTATAAATAATACCCACAATTATAACACAACCGACATTAAAAGGTCATGAAATTATTCATACTGGATCTGCAAGGTGCATTTTGTCAGCAGGGGAAGGAGTATAGTATAAAAATACGGAAAAAGGTATTGAGAATACAATGAGGAATGTCACATAGTCAACTGACATGTGCACAAACCAAACGTTCTTACACCAGTGCCCAGTGCTTTCATACATTGTAAAGCAGATTCTTCCAACATAAAATAAAGAAAACTATTAAAATCAACTATTAAACTATTGAAAACAAACTATTAAAATCAAAAATATGTTGATCCAATAAACTCCACTATTTATAAGGTGTTACGAAATAAAACTAAACACGCCAATGTAGAAAGAAACCTACAGTAATTTGAACGTTGTACTCACACAAAAATGCATCATGTGTTATCATACATGACAGGAATATTCTGTCTGCTCACCATTAACAGACGAACAGCAATAAATAAGTACATGTGCACACAAACAAATGAATACAATTTCAAAAAGATATGATTTTTTTCGAAATAAAGAGCTTCACAACGTGAGCAAGTCAATAACGCGTTGGTGGTCCTATGGACCTTTCGCAAGCACCTATTCGGCTCAACATTGATTGATAGAATTGTTGGATGTTGTCCTGAGGGATGTCGTGACCCATTCTGTACAATTGGCATGTCTGGTCGTCAAAATTATAACCTGGTTGGAAGTCCCTACCCATAATGCGCCAAGCGTTATCAGTTGAAAGAGATCCGTCGAAAGAGATCAGGGTTTAGCTAGCACGAAGACAAGCAGTAGAAGCTCTCGCCTGTGCGGGCGGACATTATCTTGTTGAAATGTAAGCCTACGATATTTCTCAGGAAGACATCCAACAACTCCATCAGTGAATGCCAATCGTCCAGTTTTTCTCAAATTATTATCATTTGTATTTCTATACATGTACGTCACATCTATCTATTTCCGTCACATTTGGATAATTTCTTCGTGCTGCATCGTTTCTTTTGTCTTAGACTCAATTTAAGGCTTAGTAAATGCAACGTTACACGCTTAACATGGAATGTCCGCGTACCGGTTGCTAGACTGCAGGTGCTATGTACGAAGAGATTCATTCTGGAAACATCCCCCAGGCTGTGGCTAAGCCATGTCTCCGCAATATCCTTTCTTTCAGGAGTGCTAGTTCTGCAAGGTTCGCAGGAGAGCTTCTGTAAAGTTTGGAAGGTAGGAGACGAGGTACTGGCAGAAGTAAAGCTGTGAGTACCGGGCGTGAGTCGTGCTTCGGTAGCTCAGATTGTAGAGCACTTGCCCGCGAAAGGCAAAGGTCCCGAGTTCGAATCTCGGTCGGGCACACAGTTTTAATCTGCCAGGAAGTTTCAGTTGAAAAATTACCCGGGGAGCATTTTTAGACATTTACGAATGTCGCAACGAACTTTTCACTGTATTTTAAACGTTACTCAACAATAACTAGCACGGCCAAAAAGTGTTAAAGTAGTTTCCGTAGAAGAACGACTGGTACTCGGTGTTAATAAAATTCTTCAGGTTGTATGACTGCTTTGTCAATATGTAAAATATTCCGACGTATCGGACATTGTTGCAAATGGCCTTCCTCAGGGTGTTTTGCAAAACACCCTGGGGAGAGCCATTTGCAACAGTGGCCGAAACGTCGGAGAATTTGACGTATTGACTATGCATCCAGATACACTGAAGAATTTTATTGATACACTGAAGAATTTTATTGATACACTGAAGAATTTTATTGACGGTGACAACGGAAGCAGGAACCTCCGCTTACAACTGGTATTCACGATGAGGCAATACTTCCTTAGTTTTTATCCATATCTAGTTCGTGTACTACCTTTTCCACCTGTAGATTTTCCTCTTGAAATTTTACCTAATAAAAATGACAAACCTCATGAAACAGTTGAACTAAGTTCCAATTATAATTGCACCCAACGTTATCCAGTATGAAGCGGTTCTGTCAACCTACGGTGCCAAATAGCTTTGTGTTCAGAAAGCCGCGCGGGATTAGCCGAGCGGTCTCAGGCGCTGCAGTCATGGACTGTGCGGCTGGTCCCGGCGGAGGTTCGAGTCCTCCCTCGGGCATGGATGTGTGTGTTTGTCCTTAGGATAATTTAGGTTAAGTAGTGTGTAAGCTTAGCTACTGATGTCCTTAGCAGTTAAGTCCCATAAGATTTCGCACACATTTGAACATTTTTGTGTTCAGAAAGCTAATAATAAACACTAGTGTCAGTAGATCCATTCAGTAGACTCTGGATCACTTTTCCATAAGAAAACAAGTTGGCTCCTTCACCCGCTCACTCGTTTTCTTATAAAAAAATCTTACCCAAACCTATTGAATGGGTCTACTTTATCCATTATTTCAACTATAGGTCACTATTTTATTACAAAAATTAGATTTTTTTCTGAAAAGATGAACGTGAGAAAAACCACTTGATTTTTTTCTGAAAAAAGTGAACATAAGGAAAAATAGGGAAAAAAGCATCTTATTGTGTACATGTACCTAAATATTATTTCATTATCCACAGAGGGCCATTTTTTTGCTGAACATCGCTGTCGGACTGCGACTTCAAAGCTAACTGTCGTCCATCCATCTGCTCCTGCTGTCCATTTTCCAGCCCACATCGGTATGAGCTGCGTCTGGCAGTCATATTCGTCCTCTTTTTGATGGCCTCGAGCTCTGGACGGCGACAGCAAATAACAATAGTATTGGCCAGCCGAACCAATCATATAGCTATTCAGCTACGCCCCACAAGGCAAGAAAATAACGTTCACAAATTGTATATATAGCTAATTTTTGAAGAACGAAGTTGATTCAAGAAAAATTATAAGGTATCTGTTAGCTGTTTCCTGAACTAGGAAATTGGATTGATAAAGCGCTGTGGACAGAACTTGCGCTGCTCTCAGTCTGTCATGAGTCTCTTTGAGGCAGGAGCTACTATCTTATTTCGTTCAGTCTTCGGCCTCGAGTCGCCAGCTGGCCTTTATCTTCTATTACCACTCACGCTGAGGAAACTGCTAATTCACGTAACAACTGTTCAACCGACTTGAATAATTCAAAAAGCTACCATAATCTATATGAAAAGGGCTATTCAAATTAGATATGCAATTTTACAGTTTAAAAATTCTCAGTTACAATTATGTGTTGCGCATCATAAGAGGGGCTCTTTTTACTGCGCGTAACTACATATGCTAAGTATCTGCAGGAACATTTATTAAAAGTTGCAACTAGTTTCATTGTTGTCTTCTGAGTTGTTACAGTGTTTTTTCGACAAGTCATGTTAATCACATAGAGATGATAGTTCGTTACGAAATTGTATGGATTTATGTCAGTTCTCCTTTAAGTAACGTAAATCGCTTAAAATCGAGAAATGCATCATATATTTTGAGAAAACTATTGGGTGGATTAATATTCCACATCTCTCAAGGTAAAACTTCGTTTCTTCCATTTTTCAGGTATATAATCTGTAGCTTATGTGATCGAATAATGAAGGGTCAAGCAGCTGATAATTTTTACGATTTTTTGAAATGCAAGACATATAAGACATGGCATATCAAACTCTACACAGTTACAGAAATTCGTAACACTTAACTCAAAATTTTTCTTAGCACTCAATTCAGTAAATTCTACAGTTTTCAGTTCATAAAAAGACACAGGAATTTTAGGATTTGTAATCTATTTTCTCTTTGTTTTAGTAATTTGGCTCATATTTAACAGTTAATACACGAGTTTCCATAGACTACTGTAGTTTTTCCTTCTCTCACAAGTTTGTCTTTTATTTCGAATCCAGTTTGATTGCAGTCAGGCAATCTAAGAAGGCCATCTCCAAAACTGGAACTCCAAGTAAAAATTACAGTGAGATCTCCTTCCCGTAAAATTTGTTGATAGTGCTAAAAGAAACGACCAATCTTATTCGGTAGATAATGCACTTCATTCTTCTTATTCTTTATTTTGCCATTATAAAGTATATGACCTCCCATACTTATTTCGTCAGTAACAGATTCAGTGAAATACAATAAAACGGATGAATAAAAGATGTTCAATTCTATAAAAAAGTTGTTTCCTTTCTTTAAAGATATAAAATCAAGTAACTTAGCCATATAATTATCAATTATTTTTTTATTGGATTTTCCATCATATGCTGAAGAGTAAAGAGATGTGCTAAGCGTAGAGAAAACCAGGAAGATTGAGTAGAGCTTTGCGATGTAGAAAATAGTAGAGTATTTGTATTTTTGCTGTTTTTCTGGTTATGTATCATTAGGTTTGCATAGATTAATTAGGCATTGTATTTTATATGTGTTTTCGAGTATTGTGAGCGTGCTAGGGGCAGCAGTCCTTTAAAAGAGGGAGGAAGGGCGATGGTGATCCCTGTCCTCAGGTTACTGAAAAGGGAAGTGCAGCGTTTGACGTATGTGGAGTATTGTTGGAGGAGAAATCAAACGCAGTTCTGGAGAAATAAATGCATCGGAGTAAATTTTGCGGCAAAGCCGTAATAAATATGTGTTGAACGATGTCAGAGTCGTACGATTTCCTGTTTAAATTTTTAGTTATCGGCACTGCTGAGTCTGGAAAGTCGTGTTTATTCCGCCAGCTCATATAATGTAAATTTAAGGATGAAAGTAGTCACACAATCGGTGTTGAGTCTGGATCAAAAATAGTGAATGTTTGATGAAAATCTGTGAAGCTACAAATACGGGTCACATGCACCGTGCAGTTATTTTTAGCCAGGGGAAAAGGAATAGACTGTCCAGGGACATCATGGAGCCAAAATGGAGCTTGCAACAGATTGGGATGCATTGGATCTTCTCCACCTACGAGAATTTGGTAGTAGTACTAAGTTGTTTTGAGTGGGGAGTATTTGCAGAAGCGAAACTTATAGAGCTCGAGGGAAGCGGAATTTTGATCAATGGAACTAAGTGCAACATAATAGGACCAACATTCCACCTGCCAGAGTCAATTCCAGGAGTCATGCAATTGAATGTTAAGCAGCCACAACTGTACTGGCCAGAAGCCACTTCAGAGTGTTTGCCAAGGTAGAATCTGACCTTATTAAATCAAACTCTGGAGCCAGGTCTGATGAGATCCGTAAACCAATTCATTTTAGAGCAAGAGGGGCGCATATCAGCCAAACAGCTTGTGCAACATGTCGCTTAGTATAAGGTGAGGCAACGACAAATAACGATCATTTTGAGCACCTCTGTGCCAAGTGTCATCGCAGCTTTAACTTTGTTATGTGTTGTTTTCTTTCTGATCAGGCGGAGAGCTAATTCCAAGAGTGAACCAAGGGTAGCTCAAGTCCCGGTGTATTAGATACCAAGGGCGTGAGACGAGTAGGTAAGGGGTTGATGGAGCAGTGATCGTCCAGTGAGGAATTTTTACGCTTTGTTTCATGTAGTGGTTTTAAGGGACACTAGACCACATTCAAGTTTTCCAATAGTGAGGAAATATGCCATAGGTGCCTACCCAAATAAGTTAAGCAAGTTAAAGGTAAACCCAGGACCAGGGCTTTCCGAAGGGGGGAATAATGCAGCGGCACAACCGTTTAGGATAGGAAAAGTTAGTTTTGTGCAATATTCTGAGCACAAGTTACAGTCAGGTGCGGGCCAGATTGCAGTGAGTTACATACAGGGTGTTACAAAAAGGTATGGCCAAACTTTCACGAAACATTCCTCAGACACCAATAAAGAAAATATGTTATGTGGACATGTGTCCGGAAAGGCTTAATTTCCATGTTAGAGCTCATTTTAGTTTCGTCAGTATGTACTGTACTTCCTCGATTAACCGCCAGTTGGCACAATTGAAGGAAGGTAATGTTGACTTCGGTGCTTGTGTTGACATGCGACTCATTGCTCTACAGTACTAGCATCAAGCACATCAGTATGTAGCATCAACAGGTTAGTGTTCATCACGAACGTGGTTTTGCAGTCAGTGCAATGTTTGCAAATGCGGAGTTGGCAGACGCCCATTTGATGTATGGATTAGCACGGGGCAACAGCCGTGGCGCGGTACGTTTCTATCGAGACAGATTTCCAGAACAAAGGTGTCCCGACAGGAAGATGTTCGAAGCAATTGATCGGCGTCTTAGGGAGCACGGAATATTCCAGCCTATGACTCGCGACTAGGGAAGACCTAGAACGACGAGGACACCTGCAATGGACGGCCGGCCGAAGTGGCCGTGCGGTTAAAGGCGCTGCAGTCTGGAACCGCAAGGCCACTACGGTCGCAGGTTCGAATCCTGCCTCGGGCATGGATATTTGTGATGTCCTTAGGTTAGTTAGGTTTAACTAGTTCTAAGTTCTAGGGGACTAATGGCCTCAGCAGTTGAGTCCCATAGTGCTCAGAGCCATTTGAACCATTTTGCAATGGACGAGGCGATTCTTCGTGCAGTTGACGATAACCCTAATGTCAGCGTCAGAGAAGTTGCTGCTGTACAAGGTAATGTTGACCACGTCACCGTATGGAGAGTGCTACGGGAGAACCAGTTGTTTCCGTACCATGTACAGCGTGTGCAGGCTCTATCAGCAGCTAATTGGCCTCCACGGGTACACTTCTGCGAATGGTTCATCCAACAATGTGTCAATCCTCATTTCAGTGCAAATGTTCTGTTTACGGATGAGGCTTCATTCCAACGTGATCAAATTGCAAATTATCACAATCAACATGTGTGGGCTGACGAGAATCCGCACGCAATTGTGCAATCACGTCATCAACACAGATTTTGTGTGAACGTTTGGGCAGACATTGTTGATGATGTCTTGATTGGGCCCCATGTTCTTACACCTACGCTCAATGGAGCACGTTATCATGATTTCATACGGGATGCTCTACCTGTGCTGCTAGAACATGTGCCTTTACAAGTACGACACAACATGTGGTTCATGCACGATGGAGCTCCTGCACATTTCAGTCGAAGTGTTCGTACGCTTCTCAACAATATATTCGGTGAGCGATGGATTGGTAGAGGCGGACCAATTCCATGGCTCCACGCTCTCCTGACCTCAACCCTCTTGACTTTCATTTATGGGGGCATTTGAAAGCTCTTGTCTACGCAACCCCGGTACCAAATGTAGAGACTCTTCGTGCTCGTATTGTGGACGGCTGTGATACAATACGCCATTCTCCAGGGCTGCATCAGCGCATCAGGGATTCCATGCGACGGAGGGTGGATGCATGTATCCTCGCTAACAGAGGACATTTCGAACATTTCCTGTAAGAAAGTGTTTAAAGTCACGCTGATACGTTCTGTTGCTGTGTGTTTCCATTCCATGATTAATGTGATTTGAAGAGAAGTAATAAAATGAGCTCTAACATGGAAAGTAAGCGTTTCCAGACACATGTCCACGTAACATATTTTCTTTCTTTGTGTGTGAGGAATGTTTCCTAAAGTTTGGCCGTACCTTTTTGTAACACCCTGTATACCAATGGTTGCAAAGTAGAATGGAGGCCACAGGGCCGTCGAACTACTCAAAAGCGTAAACGCATCGGTTTGTATAGCGCAAGCTACAGTCAGAACGGGCCCACTGGTGCAACCTAGATGTTGTATGTACGTGACTCAGAGTGGCATGTTAGCAAAACAGAGGCGCGCAGCCGAGTATAAATAGGTGCCGTTCTCTAACGAGAGTGTGGCAGCTCTCCTGGATGGCGGGGCATGTCGCACAACCAGCTACACGCAGCAGCAGATGGGGCACCAGCATTCCAGTCCACGGCGGGTCACTGGTTCGACCCTGTGAGGCCGACGTGGGGTCCGTAGCCAGCAAGCCAGCAGCGGGCCACTCCACAGTTAGCTACCGCAGGCAGTTGGTCCTGGTTTCCAAGACATGCCTGAGGCATCCCAAGGGGAGGGCCACAGATTCAGGCGCCAGATCATGGGCGCTTGTGGTCGCCGCGATCTCAGCCACGCCAGCGAGGAAGGAAGCAGCGGGCCGCTCGGCGGCAGTGCTGAGTCAACGGGGAAGGAGACCGCCGAGCCGGCTGCTGGCACAGCCCTGACGATGCGGTCCTGCAAGGCCGACACACAGTGCACCGCACTAGGTCGCTGGCCTGGTGGCCTCAGCATTGCGGGACCCTGTGACATGGAACGAGCTGAATGGAGCACTGTAGTGGAAACCAATAAATCATTTGGAAAGCTCGGACGAGTCTTAATACGGTGGCTTCTACCTCTTCCCGCTACATTTGGTCATCTTGATATATTCGGTGGCAGAAGTTACCGCTACAAAACTGAGTCTTCGGACGTAATGTCTGTTTAGTCGAACAGTAGACTATACATTATTGTAAAAGAAAGAAAAAGTGCGCCCTGAAATGACGGTGCCCGCATCTCGTGGTCGTGCGGTAGCGTTCTCGCTTCCCACGCCCGGGTTCCCGGGTTCGATTCCCGGCGGGGTCAGGGATTTTCTCTGCCTCGTGATGGCTGGGTGTTGTGTGCTGTCCTTAGGTTAGTTAGGTTTAAGTAGTTCTAAGTTCTAGGGGACTGATGACCATAGATGTTAAGTCCCATAGTGCTCAGAGCCATTTGAACCATTTTTTCTGAAATGACGGTCTCATACAAATACATTTTATTTCCATATTACACAGATTGTACACTGTTCAGACTGGCAAAATATTTAAATATTTCAGTATCATCTCGTCGTCTTTCCCGGTGAGAACTACACTGATGGGAAAACAATCGCAATATCAAAACATGATTGATGTAGAATAATGAAATTTCGGCATTACATTTGTCTAGACAACATACTTCAGTGATTAACATTGCAAGAGCACGGTTTAACGTAACCGTGAGATAAAGAATTGCAAATGTGAAATGCTGGTACATTAATAGTGTAGCCTCCAGAATGTTTAACATTGTGTTTTGCATGCGCCGGATGTCAGTTTGCGGGATGGAGTGTTGCAAAAATCCCCGTAATGTTGCTCATGAATGGCAGCACAACAGGTTGAATCGCCAGACTGACGCACAAATTTGCAGTCATGATGCGTGGGATAATCATACGAAATCGCACCCAGTTCATAGCTCCAGGTGTAGGTCCAGTGTGTCTGACACGCAGATACACTCCTGGAAATGGAAAAAAGAACACATTGACACCGGTGTGTCAGACCCACCATACTTGCTCCGGACACTGCGAGAGGGCTGTACAAGCAATGATCACACGCACGGCACAGCGGACACACCAGGAACCGCGGTGTTGGCCGTCGAATGGCGCTAGCTGCGCAGCATTTGTGCACCGCCGCCGTCAGTGTCAGCCAGTTTGCCGTGGCATACGGAGCTCCATCGCAGTCTTTAACACTGGTAGCATGCCGCGACAGCGTGGACGTGAACCGTATGTGCAGTTGACGGACTTTGAGCGAGGGCGTATAGTGGGCATGCGGGAGGCCGGGTGGACGTACCGCCGAATTGCTCAACACGTGGGGCGTGAGGTCTCCACAGTACATCGATGTTGTCGCCAGTGGTCGGCGGAAGGTGCACGTGCCCGTCGACCTGGGACCGGACCGCAGCGACGCACGGATGCACGCCAAGACCGTAGGATCCTACGCAGTGCCGTAGGGGACCGCACCGCCACTTCCCAGCAAATTAGGGACACTGTTGCTCCTGGGGTATCGGCGAGGACCATTCGCAACCGTCTCCATGAAGCTGGGCTACGGTCCCGCACACCGTTAGGCCGTCTTCCGCTCACGCCCCAACATCGTGCGGCCCGCCTCCAGTGGTGTCGCGACAGGCGTGAATGGAGGGACGAATGGAGACGTGTCGTCTTCAGCGATGAGAGTCGCTTCTGCCTTGGTGCCAATGATGGTCGTATGTGTGTTTGGCGCCGTGCAGGTGAGCGCCACATTCAGGACTGCATACGACCGAGGCACACAGGGCCAACACCCGGCTTCATGGTGTGGGGAGCGATCTCCTACACTGGCTGTACACCACTGGTGATCGTCGAGGGGACACTGAATAGTGCACGGTACATCCAAACCGTCATCGAACCCATCGTTCTACCATTCCTAGACCGACAAGGGAACTTGCTGTTCCAACAGGACAATGCACGTCCGCATGTATCCCGTGCCACCCAACGTGCTCTAGAAGGTGTAAGTCAACTACCCTGGCCAGCAAGATCTCCGGATCTGTCCCCCATTGAGCATGTTTGGGACTGGATGAAGCATCGTCTCACGCGGTCTGCACGTCCAGCACGAACGCTGGTCCAACTGAGGCGCCAGGTGGAAATGGCATGGCAAGCCGTTCCACAGGACTACATCCAGCATCTCTACGATCGTCTCCATGGGAGAATAGCAGCCTGCATTGCTGCGAAAGGTGGATATACACTGTACTAGTGCCGACATTGTGCGTGCTCTGTTGCTTGTGTCTATGTGCCTGTGGTTCTGTCAGTGTGATCATGTGATGTATCTGCCCCCTGGAATGTGTCAATAAAGTTTCCCCTTCCTGGGACAATGAATTCACGGTGTTCTTATTTCAATTTCCAGGAGTGTAGTTTAGTTGCAGGCCCTCAACTGGCTTCCTTCAAACCAACACACGGCCATCACTGGCAACGAGAGAAAACAAGCTCCATCAGAAAACACTAAAGACCTTCAACGTGCTCCCCTCCAGTGTGCTCCCTCTAGACACCACTGAAGTAGCAAATGGCAGTGGTTCGGCGTCGGGGAGGCGCACTCTGCAGGAAGTCTGGCTCGGAGCTGTCCTTAAAGTAACAGATTTGTAACAGTTCGTTGTGTCACTAAGGTGCCAACTGATGCCAAATTTGCTGCTCCAGGCGCAGTACAATGCGCCAGAGCCGTACACCGAACACAATTGTTTTCTCTCTCCATAGTGCTACATGGCAGTCCGGAGCCCTGTCATTTTGCGACCGTATATTCCCCTTGACCAACGCTGCCAGCAATCCTGTACAGTGGCTACATTCCTGCCAAGTTTTTTTGCAACATAACTGAAGGAACATCCAGCTTCTCGTCGGCCGCTTACACGACCGCGTTCAAACTCAAGAGTAACTAATGTTTACGACTATTACAGTGTGTATTTAAAGGAAATCTAATTCGCCTTCTCATGGTGACGCGACTAGAGCGAAATCTGAATAGACATCATCTTTGAGATGTAGAAGGACGCCTAAGAACTTTCGTTGATGTTGCAAAATTCCTCCTTGCAATTTTTTTCCCGGCATTGTATTATAAAGTTCTTATTTTCCCATTTCTATGAAATGTCTTTAGTTACTGGTAATGTAGCAGATCCGATTATGTGGAGGGGGGGGACATGTTTGATGACCTTTGTAGCGTTACCGTCGTGGACAACAATCGAATGATCCTACCGTGTGTAGCCTTCTATTGAAGACGACATTATTATACACGCTCCACAACTTTTTCGCTTCGAATCGACCTTTCCGATACGTTTAATATTTGCCAGTTTTAGTTCTCTCTTCGACACGGGCTCTATGCCGCATAAACAAATTTCTGTGTAGGCTCTCGCGCACACTAGGGCAGCTGCTTTTGAAGTCTCCACCCACTGTCGCTTTGAACGACAGAAACTGTTTGCTCAGTCTTCTGTTTATAAAATTCACGACCAGGAAGAAAGCGCACACGTTGCCCTATCTGATCTGAAACGTACGATAATGAATTATATTCCGTAATAACTACCAGATCCACTGAATTAAGAAAATGAAGCAAAATTACACCCATTAGCCTTACATCGTGTCAGCCAGGCGAGTTAAAATCGTTGGGCAGGGAAAGGGGGGAGAGAGGCGTTAGATAACGAGAAAGCAGACACCTGCTGGAAGAACCCTAGTCTACGTCGCCGACGTTGTGGGAAAGAGCTGGCTTATGTTTTTAACTTTTTTGCGCTCTTCTCTGTTTCCTTATTAATTATCAGAGATGTAGTCACAGTAGTGTATACTTTTCCAAACCAACGTGTTGTGTGTAGCTGCCTGATGCACTCTGTTAGTTACCGATGTCCTGACGTACGCTACAGCCGTAGAAATCCATCGCTAATTTCAAGCCAGAATCTACTTTCATCAACATATCCCACTTTCCGCTACACATCCTGCCATCTTTCGCTACTTTTCAGGTGATGAAGTCTTAGAGACACTCTTGATCGTAGCCTAGGCATTAAACAGTACGCCGGCTGGAGTGGCTGAGTGGTTCTAGGCGCTGCAGTCTGGCATCGCGCGACCGCCACGGTCTTAGGTTCGAATCGTGCCTCGGGCATGGATGTGTGTGATGCCCTTAGGTTAGTTAGATTTAAGTAGTTCTAAGTTCTAGGGGACTGATGACCTCAGCATTTAAGTCCCATAGTGCTCAGAGCCATTTGAACCACTAAACAGTTCGTTATGGTCCTGACATTCTGATTGCAAGCTGGCTCTCATTTGTGCTGCGGTCAGCAAGCGATCGGTGGTGTACCGTCGTCTGCTGTAGCAGTCTAAGTGTAAATCTGTGTACCGGTGCCGTCTATAGCCGAACCAACAAACGCGTGAAACTGTCTGTATCAACGCTCCCGAACGTCGAACAGCGTATTGGATAATTTATCGGAAGAACCATACAGCTTTGTCCTAGCCCACAAATGCCCATTCATTGAAATTCAGTAACTGTGAGAATGGTACTCGTCGACATTTGTACGATATTTACTAACATAGCAAAATTCCCGAAACAACAAATACACTTTACAAAAATGGTTCAAATGGCTCTGAGCACTATGGGACTCAACTGCTGTGGTCATAAGTCCCCTAGAACTTAGAACTACTTAAACCTAACTAACCTAAGGACATCACACAACACCCAGCCATCACGAGGCAGAGAAAATCCCTGACCCCGCCGGGAATCGAACCCGGGAACTCGGGCGTGGGAAGCGAGAACGCTACCGCACGACCACGAGATGCGGGCTACACTTTACACTGTTTCATGGTGCGCGCTCTCTTAGCCGTAAAGGTCAACTTTCAAACCGCTGTAGAAATAACACCACTTGTCAGGATGACGTCAAATTGCAACGGAATATTATCGGAGGAGGGGGGAAAACGCATGGCAGAAGAAAAATAAATAGTTGCAAAATGTAGCAACAGTCAAGTATCGTAATTTAATAGTGGTCGACTACGAATGACAAATGAATCATACAAGAATGCCTAAGGTGAACGTTTGACGTTAAACAGACTGTACTGCTCAGTGTGCATAGGTGTGGCTCTACGCACTATGGGACTTAACATTTGAGGTCATCAGTCCCCTAGACTTAGAAACCTAACCAACCTAAGGAAATCACACCCATCCGTGCCCGAGGCAGGATTCGAACCTGCGATCGTAGCAGTAGCGAGGTTCCGGACTGAAGCGCCTAGAACCGCACGGCCACCGCGGCCAGCACCATAGTTATGCAGGTGTGATACTGTTAGTTACGTAAGCCGATCCACCACGGCAAGATCATACCATATCGGATGGGAAAAATAGGCTTTTAATTGTCCTGAGACCAAAATCTGCATAGAAAGCATCAATCACATCGATTTTTAATTGTCCTGAGGCCAAAAATCACATAAAAAGTATCAATCACATCGGTTTTTAATTGTCCTGAGGCCAAAAACCACATAAAAACCATTAATCAGAATCAAATCGAATTAGAATGAATTGAGCAAAACATGTTCGGTATGCTGTCCACCGTTTCCTGCAACAAGCTGAAATCGAGGAACAGCATGTTCCACAACTGATCGAAGCGTTTATGGGGTCACGTTCAGAATTTGTTGCGCAAAGCGTGCCTTCAATGCAACTAAGTTTGCAATCGGATCACTGAACACAATATCTTTCAGATAGCCCCATAGTCAAGAGCCACATGGATTAAGATCTGGTGATCGGGACGGCCAGGCTGTAGCTAAATGGCGGCTGCTAATTCTAGCATTTCCGAAAAGTTGCTTCAGCAGTTGCTTAACTAGATTTACAATGTGCGAAGTGCGCCATCGTCGCATAAAAATGATCTCATCCACACATCCACACTGTTGGAGAGCTGGAATGACGTGGTTGCGTAAAAGGCACTCATAGCGCTTACCAGTGACGGTATAGGTAACAGGACAAGAAACACCTGTCTCTTCGAAAATTTATAGCCCTATGACAAATGATTCCATAAACGTGCACCACACAGTGACCTCTTCAGGATGAAGTGGTACGGGTTGATTTGTGTGTGGATTTTTCGTTAGCCTTATTGGAAAATTCTGTGTATTGGCATGTCTTGTCAGATGCAAGTGGGCTTCATCTGTCCACAAAAACTTACGCGGTCAATCATTGTCCATTTCCATGCGAACAAGAAATTCTTAAGCAAAGGTCTCCCTTGCTGGCAGGTAAACACGAAGCAACTCGTGCACATGGGTAATTTTGAATAGATAGCAAAGGAGGATGTTCCGTAGGATTTTACGCGCTGTGCTCACAGGTATGTCCAATGTTCGGGCGATTCTCCGTGCACTACACGTTTGCCCACTACAACTCGTCTCCTCCTGCATTGCTGTAGCCACTGCTTCTACTGACGTCAAATCAATTCGTTTTCTCCCTCTACCAGGTTGCACACCAAAAGAACGCGTCTTTTCGAATTTCCGAATCATTTTCTCCAGATCTACTGCAGTCATCGGACCAACGCTTTTTTTCAAACCCTTCAGTGTCCAGAACTGCTGAAGAGCGACGTGTGCACAGTCATCATTCTTGCAATACAGCTTCACAAACAGAATGCGATCCTGCATTGAGACAGTCATGGCAAACGTCGCAGACGCGAAAGGAGGAAAAGCCGTGTACCCGGCGTGTTTACACCAACTTCAATGGGTCGTACGCATGACACGTATTTTCATATACTTATTCTGACACATGCAGCGCCATCTATTGACTAATTTTCACACTATTTTTTTTCTTCTGCCATACGTTTTCTCCCTTCTCCGATAATATTCCGTTGCAATTTGACGTCATTCTGACCAGTGGTGTTATTTCTACAACATTTTGAAAGTTTTATTATAATCACCTTGTATATGGGGGATCTAGCACCTAGGTGAAGTTTTGCATTGTATCGTGAGAAATGTTCAGATAGTGCAGTTCGAAGCACACTATCCCCGAAAGCGCTGCTCCAACAGACAGTTTCAACTTGTGATTCTATGTTCAGCAGTCCATTCTTTCAGCAAGTAATGATGTTGTTGTGCGATCAGTGTTTTCATGCTCAGTTTGTAATCGGTTATCCGTCTGCTCCACGGCATTTTCGGAATCATTGTACTTACTGACTTCCGCCAACGCCTCGTCTAAACACGTATCTGTGCCACGTCTTTGGAAGTGTTTATTGTTCATTGCAGAGACTTACTTCGGCATCTTACACGCTAGAGTTACGATCAACGTGAACCCATTAGCTGGTTTACTAAAGTTCTCGTTCGGCCTCAGTTTTTGCTTATCTTGTCACTGAGTGTCACGGCTGTCCGGAGAGAGGTCTTTCTCACTCAGGGCACTCTACACTGCTTAAATGAAAACAAAGTTTTTAACATGTACTCATTCACCATGAAATAAGCTGATATTTGTTAAACACTCCACGTCGCAATGGACAAAAGCACAATTCACTTACATGCAGTGCACTTGTGAAACGAAAACTATTGCGAAACATTATTTGTCAGCAACGCTTTAGCAAAAGCAGATATAATAAATTCGCTCTCGACGACGGCTATACATCTGCAGTACGAGTTCAACGTAAATATTGGCCTGACACATAGAAAATAATATCCAATTTCGAAAGCAATAATATACATTTATTCCGTTAATTTGTAAAGTAATGACATGTTTGATAGGCAATACACTGGTGACATCATAATTAGTTTTTATTTGGGAGGTTAATTTTCTCAATTGCATACAAATACATATGAACAAGAAACGTACTCAGTTCATTGTTTCATATGAGCAATACATTTTTATCAACCAATATCAATACAATTTAACACTTCTTTCTTTTGAGACTTCAGTGTGCACTGCAGAGAGAAAAGGATTTAATAGTTTTCTTGGTATTTTCGTTCTGAAACTTGGTTATTTGCATCCGTGAGCACCATGATCTCATTTATCCTGTTCCTTTACGTGAGATGAACAAAGATGGCAGTGTTACAGTTTTGCTGTTTCTCTAACACTGATACGCAATGTATACTCATATCTCATACAGTTCGAGAGAAAAGTTTCCATGCAGATCACCATAAAACTTTCTTAGCGACTGAGTTTCCACACCTCTGAAATTTTGTGAATTTAATTATTGAAGTAGCTAACACACGCCATTTACACAACAGTTCGCCTCACTTTTATAAACAGTTACTCTACATTATCTCACGGTCCTTTGATTGAACAGAAAACTTCCTTTCCTAATAATTAGTACTGAGTTAACCTGCTCATTTTTAGCGATGTCAAACATGGTTAATTGATGTGACAGAATCAAAAACCACATTTCAGCATTTACTTAGAGAGAATACCTGAGCGTAAAGGACAAAGATTTTCTGCCAAGGGCTGATACACCCACATCTACTAATATACTCCACAAGCGACTGCACAGTGCATGGTGAGAAGTACTTTGTACTGTAATTAGCCACTACCAGACAGTTTCACATGTGTAACGTTGGAAAAATGAATTTCACATTCTCCTAATGCGGAATTGTCTCACTGATTCTCACGGTCCCTATTCGAAATGGAGGAGTATGGGGATTAGAAAAAAATATGGAAACATCGAAAACACATTACCGTGTCTACTATGGTGTAAGAAACACGTTGGCATTTAACACAGCATCCAGTCGTCCCGGAATAAATAGAGGGCCAGGAAAACCATGTACCATTCTTCCTGCAAAATAGTGGCAAGTTCAAGTAAAGATGATGGAGGCTGATAGCTATCGTGCACTCTTCTCTCCAAAGTAGACCACATAGGCTCAATAACACTGGAATCTGGTTTCTGTAGTGGCCAGGAGGGATGCGACAATTCTTCCTGAAAACCAGTCCTCCCAGTGTTGATGACAACTCTGAGCCAGCACGGGATTTCTCTCTTGTTGGGCCAGCAGTAGATTTTCCTGCCCAGTCCGGACAAGTACAGAGGGTGGGTATGCTAGTCATTGGGAGCTCCAATGTTAGGCGGGCGATGGAATTCCTCAGGGAGATAGTACGCAAGGCGAGAAAGAATTCCAGTGTGCATTCGGTATGTCTGCCGGGAGGTCTCATCTGTGATGTGGAGGTGGCACTGCCAGCGGCTACTGAGCGCACTAGGTGTAACCGGCTGCATGTAGTGGCACATGTCGGTTCGAATGACGCCTGCCGCTTGGGTTCTGAGGCCATCCTCGGCTCCTTTCGGCGGCTGGCTGATTTGGTGAAGGCAACTAGAAATGAACGCGTGGTGCAGGCTCAGCTGTCTATTTGTAGCATCGTACACAGGGTTGATAGCGGTCCTCTGGTTAGGAGCAGAGTGGAAGGTTTAAACCAGAGGCTTAGACGGCTCTGCGACGGTATCGGATGAGAATTTCTCAACCTCCGCTATCGGGTGCAGTATTGTACGGTTCCCCTTAATAGGTCAGGAGTGCACTACACGGAGGAAGCTGCTACTGGGGTAGCGGAGTACGTGTGGCGTGCACATGGGGCTTTTTTTTTAGATTAGACGACCGCTCCCTTGGGAGCCAACACGATTTGCCTGTTAAATCAGCCACAGCGACCTCAGAGAATCTAGGTCCTCGCATATCAGAAACAGAAAAGATCAATATGGTTTTAGCAAACTGCAAGAGCATCGAAGGAAAGGTCCCAGAATTAGTATCGCTTATTGAAGGTTGTAATGCACAGATAGTATTGGGAAAAGAAAGTTGGTTGAAGCCAGACGTCAACGACAACGAAATCCTAAGTTCAGACTGGAATATTTATCGTAAGGATAGGTTAGTAGCCAATGGTGGCGAGGTGTTTATTGCAGTAAAAAGTTCTATAAAATCTAGCGAGGTTATCACTGATTCCGAATGCGAATTAATCTGGGTGAAACTGAGTATCGAAGAACGGTCAAAAATGGTGATCGGATGCTTTTGTAGACCACCTGGGTCGGGATCTGCAGTTGTAAAGCGCTTCAGACAGAGCTTGCAGAATATCATTAGTAATTTTCCTGATCATGCCGTTGTAATATGGAGCGACCTCAACTTGCCAGGTATAGTATATAAGAAACAATCAACCTCGATTACGGTAATGAAACCAACCTTTACCTAGGTTTCAGCCCAAATAATTCAGCCTTCTTCAGAAGATATATCTGAACCTATAATTTGTCTAAGAGGGCATGGTGTAGAAATGAAACTAAAACAGCCTGCCATTGCTGACTGAGCTGCAATGTTGATTGCCAGGTATAGATTGGGAGTGTTATGTCTTCAAAACTAGTGAAAGAGACAGGTAATCGTGTGGCATTGTCCTGGATGTTTTGTCCGAAAATTACCTTGAGCAGATAGCCAGAAAACCAACTCGTGAGGGTACCGTCTTAGACCTCCTGGCAACAAACAGACCTGAACTTATCGAATCATTTAACGTAGAGGAAGCTATATGTGATCATAAAGCTGTGACAGCATCTATGGCTCTGAGCACTATGGGACTTAACACCTGTGGTCATCAGTCCCCCAGAACTTAGAACGACTTAAACCTAACTAACCTAAGGACATCACACACATCCATGTCCGAGGCAGGATTCGAACCTGCGACAGTAGCAGTCACGCGGTTCCAGACTAAAGCGCCTAGAACCGTGCGGCCACACCGGCCGGCACAGCATCTATGACGACGGGTCCTAGAAGGAAGATATATTTGCTCTGCAAGGGTGACAGGATACAAATTTCAGAATATCTCAGCAGTCAGCATCAAATATTCTGTGATGAGGGCGAAGATTTGGAGAACAAATGGAAAAATTCAAAGGCATCGTTAAATGTGCCCTAGACAAGTATGTTCCGAGTATGGTTTTAAGGGATGGGAAAGATCCACCATGGCATAATAGTCGTATTAGAAAAGTATTACGCAAACAAAGAGCACTTCATCTCAGATTCAAGATAAGTAAAAGCCTAGCTGACACACAAAAGGTGAATGACACGAAAATGAGCGTAAGGAGAGCAATGAGGGAAGCGTTCAATGATTTCGAAAGTAAGACGTTGTCAACCGACCTGAGTAAAAACCTAAGAGATTTTGGTCGTTTGTAAAATCAGTAAGTGTGTCAAAAACATCTATTCATTCTCTCAGCGACCACACCGGCACAGAAACGGAATATAACAGAGAGAAGGCCGAAATACTCAATTCGGTCTTCCGAAGTTCTTTCACCGCGTAGATCGTAACACTGTCCCTCCTTTCAATCGTCGTGCGAACGTCGAAATGGCAGATATTGAGATAACCGATAGCGGAATTGAAAAGCAGCCACAATCGCTTTGTAGTGGAAAGGCTGCAGGACCAGATGAGATACCTATCATCATCATCATCATCATCATCATAATCATCATCATTTAAGACTGATTATGCCTTTCAGCGTTCAGTCTGGAGCATAGCCCCCCTTATACAGTTCCTCCATGATCCCCTATTCAGTGCTAACATTGGTGCCTCTTCTGATGTTAAACCTATTACTTCAAAATCATTCTTAACCGAATCCAGGTACCTTCTCCTCGGTCTGCCCCGACTCCTTCTACCCTCTACTGCTGAATCCATGAGTCTCTTGGGTAACCTTGCTTCTCCCATGCGTGTAACATGACCCCACCATCTAAGCCTGTTCGCCCTGACTGCTACATCTATAGAGTTCATTCCCAGTTTTTCTTTGATTTCTTCATTGTGGACACCCTCCTGCCATTGTTCATATCTACTAGTACCTGCAATCATCCTAGCTACTTTCATATCCGTAACCTCAACCTTGTTGATAAGGTAACCTGAATCCACCCAGCTTTCGCTCCCATACAACAAAGTTGCTCGAAAGATCGAACGGTGCACAGATAACTTAGTCTTGGTACTGACTTCCTTCTTGCAGAAGAGAGTAGATCGTAGCTGAGCGCTCACTGCATTAGCTTTGCTACACCTCGCTTCCAGTTCTTTCACTATGTTGCCATCCTGTGAGAATATGCATCCTAAGTACTTGAAACCGTCCACCTGTTCTAACTTTGTTCCTCCTATTTGGCACTCAATCCGTTTATATTTCTTTCCCACTGACATTACTTTCGTTTTGGAGATGCTAATCTTCATACCATAGTCCTTACATTTCTGATCTAGCTCTGAAATATTACTTTGCAAACTTTCAATCGAATCTGCCATCAGAACTAAGTCATCCGCATATGCAAGACTGCTAATTTTGTGTTCACATATCTTAATCTCACCCAGCCAGTCTATTGTTTTCAACATATGATCCATAAATAATATGAACAACAGTGGAGACAGGTTGCAGCCTTGTCTTACCCCTGAAACTACTCTGAACCATGAACTCAATTTACCGTCAACTCTAACTGCTGCCTGACTATTCACGTAAAGACCTTTAATTGCTTGCAAAAGTTTGCCTCCTATTCCATAATCTTGTAGAACAGACAATAACTTCCTCCTAGGAACCCGGTCATATGCCTTTTCTAGATCTATAAAGCATAGATACAATTCCCTGTTCCTCTCATAACACTTCTCCATTATTTGCCGTAAGCTAAAGATCTGGTCCTGACAACCTCTAAGAGACCTAAACCCACACTGATTTTCATCCAATTGGTCCTCAACTAATACTCGCACTTTCCTTTCAACAATACCTGAGAAGATTTTACCCACAACGCTGATTAAAGAGATACCTCTGTAGTTGTTACAATCTTTTCTGTTTCCATGTTTATTGATTGGTGTGATTACTGCTTTTGTCCAGTCTGATGGAATCTGTCCCGACTCCCAGACCATTTCAATTATCCTGTGTAGCCATTTAAGACCTGACATTCCACTGTATTTGATGAGTTCCGACTCAATTTCATCCACCCCAGCCGCTTTATTGCACTGCAATCTATTGACCATTTTTTCCACTTCCTCAAATGTGATTCTATTTCCATCATCATTCCTATCCCATTCTACCTCGAAATCTGAAACATTACTGATCGTATTTTCACCTACATTGAGCAACTCTTCAATACCTATAAGAATTCTATAAAGATTATGCGAAATAACTTGCTCCCCTTCTAGCAGTAATTTATCGTACATCGCTTGAGCAATGAAAGGTACCTACGACTGGAAAAAAGCGCAGGTCATTCCCGTTTTTAAGAAAGGCCGTAAGACAGATCCACACAATTATACACCTATTTCGTTGAAGTCAATCTGTTGTAGAATTATCGAACATGTTTCATGCTCAAGAATTATGACGTTCTTGGAAAATGAACAGCTCCTCTGTAAAAATCAACATGGATTCCGCAAACAGAGATCCTGCGAAACTCAGCTCGCTCTGTTCCTCCATGAGATCCACAGTGCAGTGGACAACGGCGCTCAGGCTGATGCCGTGTTCCTTGATTTCAGTAAGGCATTTGACACCGTCTCGCATTGCTATTTAATGAAACAAATACGAGCTTACGGAGTATCGGAGCAGACCTCTGACTGGATTCAAGACTTTCTTGTAGATAGAACTCAACACGTCGCTCTTGACGGAACTAAATCGACGGATGTAAAGGTAAATGCAGAGTACCACAGGGAAGTGTGATAGGATCGTTGCTGTTCACAATATACAGGATGGTCCATTGATCGTGACCAGGCAAAATATCTCACGAAATAAAAGTCAAACGAAAAAACTACAAAGAACGAAACTTGTCCAGCTTGAAGGGGGAAACCAGATGGCGCTATGGTTGGCCCGCTAGATGGCGCTGCCATAGGTCAAACGGATATCAACTGCGTTTTTAAAAATAGGAACTCCTATTTTTATTAGATTTTCGTGTAGTACGTAAAGAAATATGAATGTTTTAGTTGGACCACTTTTTCCGCTTTGTGATACATGGCGCTGTAATAGTCACAAACATATGGCTCACAATTTTAGACGAACAGTTGGTAACAGGTACGTTTTTTAAATTAAAATACAGAACGTAAGTAAGTTTGAAAATTTTATTTCGATTGTTCAAATGTGGTACATGTTCCTTTGCGAACTTATCATTTCTGAGAACGCATGCTGTTACAGCGTGATTACCTGTAAATACCACATTAATGCAATAAATGCTCAAAATGATGTCCGCCAACCTCAATGCTTTTGGCAATACATGTAACGACATTCCTCTCAACAGCGAGTAGTTCGCCTTCCGTAATGTTCGCACATGCATTGACAATGCGAAGACGCGTGTTGTCATGCGTTGTCGGTGGATCACGATAGCAAATATCCTTCAAATTTCCCCACAGAAAGAAATCCGGGCACGTCTGATCCGGTGAACGTGAGGGCCATGGTATGGTGCTTCGACGACCAATCCACCTGTCATGAAACATGCTATTCAATACTGCTTCAATCGCATACGAGCTATGTGTCGGACATCCATCGTGTTGGAAGTACATCACCATTCTGTCATGCAGTGAAACATCTTGTAGTAACATCGGTAGAACATCACGTACGAAATCAGCATACATTGCACCATTTAGATTGCCATCGATAAAATGGGGGCCAATCATCTTTCCTTCCATAATGCCATACCATACATTAACTCGCCAAGGTCGCTGATTTTCCACTTGTCGCAGCCATCGTGGATTTTCCGTTGCCCAATAGAACATATTATGCCTGTTTACGTTACCGCTGTTGGGGAATGACGATTCGTCGCTAAATAGAACGTGTGCAATAAATCTGTCATTGTCCCGTAATTTCTTTTGTGCCTAGTGGCAGAACTGTACACGACGTTCAAAGTCGTCGCCATTCAATTCTTGGTGCATAGAAATACGGTACGGGTGCAATCAACGTTGATGTAGCATTCTCGACACCGACGTTTTTCAGATTCCCGATTCTCACGCAATTTGTCTGCTACTGATGTGCAGATTAGCCACGACAGCAGCTAAAACACCTACTTGGGCATCATCATTTGTTTCAGGTCGTGGTTGACGTTTCAGATGTGGCAGAACACTTCCGATTTCCTTAAATAACGTAACTATCCGGCGAACGGTCCGGACACTTGGATGATGTAGTCCAGGATACCGAGCAGTATACATAGCACACGCCCGTTGGGCGTTTTGACCACAATAGCCATACATCAACACGATATCGACCTTTTCTGCAATTGGTAAACGGTCCATTTTAACACGGGTAATGTATCACGAAGGAAATACCGTCCGCACTGACGGAATGTTACGTGATACCACGTACTTATACATTTGTGACTATTACAGCGCCATCTATCACAAAGCGAAAAAAGTGGTCCAGCTAAAACATTCATATTTCTTTACGCGCTGCACGAATATGTAATAAAAATAGGGGTTCCTATTTAAAAAATAACGCAGTTGACATCCGTTTGACCTATGGCAGCGCCATCTAGCGGGCCAACCATAGCGCCATCTGGTTCCCCCCTTCAAGCTAGACGAATTCCGTTCTTTGTAGTTTTTTGGTTTGATGCTTATTTTGTGAGATATTTAGCCTGGTCACTATCAGTAGACCACCCTGTATACGTACAAATGATCTAGTAGAAAGCGTCGGATGCACTTTAAGGCTACTCGCAGATGATGCAGTTGTTTATACCGAAGTAGCAACGCCAGAAAATAGTAAGAATTTACAGAACGACCTGCAGAGAATTTATGAATGGTGCAAACTCTGCCAGTTGACCCTGAACGTAAATTAATGTAACATATTGCGCATACATAGGTAAAGAAATCCACTACTGTACAGCTACAATACTGATGACAAACAGCTGGGGACAGCGTCTGCCGTAAAATATCTAGGAGTAACTATCCATAGCGACCATAAATGGAATTACCATAAAAAACAGATAGTGGGATAAGCAGACACAAGACTCAAATCAAATGGCTCTGAGCGCTATGTGACTTAACATCTGAGGTCATCAGTCCCCTAGAACTTAGAACTACTTAAACATAACTAACCTAAGGACATCACACACATCCATGCCCGAGGCAGGATTCGAACCTGCGACCGTAGCGGTCGCGCGGTTCCAGACTGTAGCGCCTAGAACCGCTCTGCCACACCGGCCGCAGCACACAAGACTCAGATTCACCGGTAAAATCTTAAGGAAATGTAACTCATCCACGGAAGAAGTGACTTATAAGGCGCTCGTTCGCCCAATTCTTGAGTATTGTTCATCTATCTGGGATCCTTATCACGTAGGACAGATAGAGATAGAGAAGATCCTACGAAGAGCGGCGCGTTTAGCTGGCGAGAGAGCGTTACGGATATTCTAAACAAACTCCACTGGCAGACGTTACAAAAGAGACGTTGTACATCGCGGAGGGATTTACTATTGAAATTTCGGGACAGCACTTTTCAGGAGGAGTCAAACAACATATTACTTCCCGCCACATATATCTCACGTATTGACCACGAGGAGAAAATTCGAGAAATTAGAGCCAATATAGAAGCTTACCGACAATCATTCTTCCCACACACTATTCGTGAGTGGAACAGGGTTAGAGGGATCAGATAGTGGTACCGAAAGTACCCTCCATCACACACCATTAGATGGCTTGCGGAATATGGTGTAGATGTAGACGATGGGAACTGTGTAAGCTGGAGCCCTGCGGTCATTGGGGAACAAACAATGTATCACAGGATTAGGTAAAATTGTCACATAACCCTTCGCAGTAATGTAATCTTGCAGAGTAACCATGGGGACCATGGAATATGGCTGCTCCAATCATCACCGAATCCCCGCCATGTTTCACTCTTGAGACGTAAGCTCAGGTAGAAGTTGAGAACAGCATGAAACAAGACTCATCTGACCAAATTTTCTTGCATTGCTTCACAGTTCAGGTTTTATGGACTCAACATTACGTTTTCCTATCATGGGCATTTTCATCACAGATTAGCAGTTTCTGAATTCCAGGCCGTTCGGCATATGGAGCTCCCTCTGTGTTGTTTTGGTGCTAACAGGGGTCACGAGTGCGACATTCAGTTCTGCAGTGACTTTTTCACCTGTTGTCCTCTTATGTTGCGCCGTAATCCTCTCCAATGACCGCCTGTCCCAATCACTCAACACATAATTTCGTCCGCCTTGTGACTTAGTCGATGATTATGGAAATGAATCCTCCAAACCAGCTGCAATAAGATGAGATGTTTTTAAATATTTTACACGACAGGCCTGTTTCACCTTACTGCCATTATCAAGTGACGCCTATTTGGAAGTAACGACAATATTGCGTCTATGGTAAAGTCTTTCTGTCATGTCTTAGTAAGGACAATAGTTCTTGTAGTTTTTCTAGTTAACTAAAAGAACTGTTATACTTACCGAGACATGACTTCATTGAGGTAACAAATTTTCTCTTTTTTTTTTTTTTCTTTGAAGTCGCCGGATAACGCATATATACCTGCTCTTAAAATAATGTTTTCTGGCACAGCCCTGTGCGATGCTGGCCGATAGATTTGTCATTTATGAAAGGAAGCAACTGCTTTTTTTCTTTTGCAACAATCGGGATGATCATGGATGGGAGAAATTAGTAAATTCTTTATATTGAAATGATTGGTTGTTAAAAATTACTTTATATGAGAAGGATTATTATTACGAGATTTTTAAAACATTTACATGGGACTTGAGATGACATTACTACATATGCGCGAGGCTGCTTTTTACCTTATACAATAATACTCAGGCTCCGGCATCGCTGCACCGCGACCGGCCATCCAACACGATACACCAGACTAGACCAGAGCAGACTGCAGACTAGCGCAGACTAGCAACATCTTACTGTTACAGCTACACAGTTCGTACTGCAGTCAACACTGCTCTCTGGTCAGCGATTCTCTTATACCTTGCATATCGCAGGCAGCGCATGAGCAATACATCGAAATTACATCTGCTCGGACCTCTTACAATGCGTCAACAGAACGTAAAATACTAGTGGGTGATGTTTCCCATTTTCCCTATTTGGCGTGTAAATCCTCTTGAAAAACCAAACTCTTCGGCTAGCTTGGTTACAGAAGTACCCACCATACGAGCCCGACACTTTGCCTACGTCCGAATGCACTGAGCTTCGGTATAACAACCCACAACTGTACAGAACACTGTTAAGGCCTCTACTGATACTTTCTACGTATTCAGAACATTACACATGTGCCGTTCGTGGTCAAATACGACACTGCAACCTGCATGATTGGCTAGCATCTGCATTTATGATCAAGCATGGGTTTTCCGCGCTGTCCACATGTTTTGTCCAATCTCTGTAGATCTTACGTTGCCTACGTCCATTACAGTTTTCGAAATTAAACAACAATGGATTGCGATTTGCATTTAAATGTCCTCAGGATTGCTGTTATACTTTCTTACGGGCAGTATCGACTTGTTAGGATGCTAACTGCTGACCTTGGGCATCTGCCACCAGTTAACATGTTCGGAACCGCCAAATTCTGGGGAACTATTCTAGGACAGGTCCCACAAGAGCCTTTTAAGTGACGCCCTTTATAGACGCAATACATTTGCACTACGTCAGAGTAAAATACTAAATCGGATAGCAATTCCATAGAACCATCCAGCAAAGAAAACAACATCGTCAGAGAACTGTCTGAGACTGACAACACGCTGACACTATGTTGCAGATCGAGATACACTATGTGATCAAAAGTATCCGGAACCCAGAAAAATATACGTTTTTCATATTAGGTGCATTGTGATACCACCTACTGCCATGTACTCCATATCAGTGACTTCAGTAGTCATTAGACATCGTGAGAGAGCAGAATGGGGCGCCCTGCGGAACTCACCGACTTCGAACGTGGTCAGGTGATTGGGTGTCACTTGTGTCATACGTCTGTACGCGAGATTTCCATATTCCTAAACATCCCTAGGTCCATTGTTTTTCGATGTGATAGTGAAGTGGAAAAGTGAAGGGACACGTACAGCAGAAAAGTGTACAGGCCGACGTCATCTGTTGACCGTCGACGGTTGAAGAGGGTCGTAATGTGTAATGGCCAAACATCTATCCAGACCGTCACAGAGTATTTCCAGACTGCATCAGGATCCACTGTATGTTCTATGACAGTTAGGTGAGAGGTGAGAAAACTTGGATTTCGTAGTCGAGCGGCAACTCACGACGGTGAAGGCCAAACGACGCCTCGCTTGGTGTAAGCAGCGTAAACATCAGGCGATTGAACAGTGGAAAAACGTTATGTGGAGTGACGAAGCACGGTACGCAATGTGGCGATCCGATGGCAAGGTGTGGGCATGGCGAATGCACGGTGAACGTCATCTGTCATCATGTGTAGTGCCAATAGTAAAGTTCGAAGGCGGTGGTGTCATGGTGTGGTCGTGTTTTTCATGGAGGGGGCTTGCACCCTTTGTTGTTTTCCGTGGCATTATCACAGCAAAGTCCTACAATGATGTTTTAAGCACCTTCTTGCTTCCCACTGTTGAAGAGCAATTCAGAGATGGCGATTGCATCTTTCAACACAATCGAGCACCTGTTCATAATGCACGGCCTGTGGCGGAGTGGTTACACGACAATAACATCCCTATATTGGACTAGCCTGCACAAAGTTCTGACCTGAATCCTATAGAACACCTTTGGGATGTTTTGGAAGGCTGACTTCGTGCCAGGCCTCACCGACCGACATCTATACCTCTCCTCAGTGCATTACTCCGTGAAGAATGCGCTGTCATTCCCCAAGAAACCTTCCAGCACCTGATTGAACGTATGCCTGCGAGAGTGGAAGCTGTCATCAAGACTAAGTGTGGGCCTTCACCATATTGAATTCCAGTATTACCGATGGAGGACGTCACGAACTTGTAAGTCATTTTATGTCAAGTGTCCGGATACTTTTGACATCGTAGTGTATATGTCAGTACTACAGTTCCTGTATCAGTGTCTAATGTTGGTGCGCATTTCATACTCATATCTAACAGATTTCGAGAGAAATGTTCCCTTCCAAATCGCCGTCCAACTTCCTTGCTGGCTGAGAGTCTAAATCTCTGAATCTCTGTGAATTCATTTCCTGAAGATGCTGACCACACGAACATCGCACAAGAATATTTCACGTCGCTTTTACAAGCGACTACTCGACATTTGAAACTACAGCACTTTGGTTGGGCTTTTTCGAGGCAAGCACGATGTTATTCTATTTTATGTTGAAACTTTGAGGTCCATCGCAACGCCATGGAAATGTACCACTCAGATGTTCGTAACAACTGACACACTGTAAACGGGTAATAAGTAATTGACTAATAATCACTCTCTGAGAATAATCACAGAACTTTTAAAGAAGCACTGACCTGTTTCGACCGTCTAGTGGTCATCATCAGACAGTGTAAATGCACGTGACGTAATTTTTCCGTTGCTTTATCAACATAATGATAATATATTTACGTTTCTTTGTACCTCAGGGCACACTACCTACCTCCTCCGCCATTGTATCCCTGTATTCCGTGCCACCATTTTCTCGGCATTTATTACTCGGATCTTCATTGGCACACGCCGCTTGAAATCATTCTCCCGCCAAAAACTTCGACGCTTGTTCCGGAGAAGATTATCAACGAAACAAAATAGTAAAAAAAAAGTTTTCTGAAAAAATCGGTACGTTAAGGTTCGTATATCTAAAGAAATACGAGATTTCTATCATTTGCCCATCCCTCTCCCTTCTAAACCGCTGCTGTAGACATTAGATAATAAAGAGTTTGATACTTAAAGAAGAAATCACTGGTAACAAGCAAAAAGTTATGAGAAAACCAATAAATACGGAATATGTTTCTTTAGGCAGCATACTTAAGTCATTAACATAGCGAGACCAAAGGTTAATATGAGCATGAGATAAGCCATTGCAAATGTGAAAAAGTGGTACATTAATAACCGGTGTAACCGCCGGAATGTTGAAGTCAAGCATGCAGACGTGCACGCATTGTGTTGTACACGTGCCGTATATCAGTTGGTGGGATGGAGGTCCATGTCTGTTGCACTTGGTCGGACAATACAGCGAGGGTTAATGCTGTTTGTGGATGACGGTCAAGTTGTCGTCTGATGACGTAACATGTGTGCTCGACTGGAGGCAGGTCTGGTGACCGAGCAGTTCAAGGTAAAATGTCGCGACTCTGTAGAGCATGTTTGGTTACAACGGCGGTATGTAGACGAGCGTTGTCCTACTGGAAAACCCCCCAGGTATATTGTTCACGAATGGCAGCACAGCAGATTGAATCACCGGACTGACGTACAAATTTGTTGTCAGGGTGCGTGGGATGACCGCGATGGTGCTCCTGCTGTCATACGAAATGTCACCTCCTTGTGTCGGTCCAGTGTACCTAGCACGCTGACAGGTTAGTTACACGCCCTCAACTGGCTTCCTTCCAAACCGACACACGACCATCACTGGCACCGTGGCAGAACCAGCTTTCATCAGAAAACGCAACCGACCTCCACCCTGCCCTCACTTGAGCTCTCGCTTGAATTCCCATACGGCGATGTTTTGGGACCAGTGGAATGCACGCTACAAGGCGTCTCTCTCGGAGCTGTCCTTGAAGTAACCGATTAGTAACAGTTCGTTATGTCACTGTGGCGCCAAATTACTGTTGCAGATACAGTACGATTTGCCGGAGTCCGGTCTTCTTGCGACCGTACATCTTGTAACCACCTCTACCAGCAATCACGTAAGTGGCTACATTCCTGCCATCTCTGCACTATCGCAGAAGAAACATCCAGCTTTTCGTAGCCGTATTACACGATCTCCTACAAACTCAGTGAGGCGTTGATAATGGCGTCTTTGTCAGCTTAAAGGCATTCTTGACTAACGTCACTCAAAGTAAATAGTGCTCACGACCATTACAGCGTGTATTTAAGGCAGACGTGATTTTCGTCTTCATAGTGGCGCTGCGAACGCTACTCTTATGCAGCTGTCGAGCAATCTGAATAGACATCATCTTGCAGATATAGAAACATGCCTACCAAGTTTTGTTTATGTCACACATCTCCTTCTTGGTGTTGCTATTCTTTTTTCCGTCAGTGTATTACGCTTTCTAGCACCCCGTGAACCTTACTAACTAGCGGCCGACTTTCAGATGCGATCGATAATTACGATTTGGAACCTGGATACATATTGCGCCGACTATTTTATAAATTTTTATAATGTTAACCTACATTATCACTTCATGTCGACTTTTTTAAGGCAGGGCACTACACTACGCAGTGAAAATCGCAAGTATAGTTGATTTTTAGATTAATTCATGTAACAGAAAAGCGAATAAGGAAAGAAGGTTTTAATGTCTCGTCGAAGTCAGTGTCATTAGAAAGTGAACAGTATCTCGGATTCGGCGCCTGATATCGAGTGCCTGATGTCTTAATGAGACAAACTCAGAATAAGTGCCCAGGTATTTGAACTCCAATCCTGCTGCATGTGAGTTCAACGCCTCAGCCATTACGTCACATTGTTCAGCTGCACTGAACAGAGGAAGTGAAATGTCGGCATTAGCTGGTGCAGCACTTCAAGATTAATCGAGGACTGCAGCTGCACCCTTTCCTTGAGTTAAATTTACTGGATTGTATCGCATGTACAATGGCGTCAGCACTCATTCTTGATGAGAATATGCGACCCTTTTAATACTAGTGTTGAGTGTCAGGTGGCTAGCGACATGGACGTATGGTTCGTGCACTAAAGTGTTCACCGAAGCTTACGATGACATTTAATACTGGTTAGATTAGAAATGACTCTCCCACCTTAGGAGATAACGGACTATCTCGTAGCAGATGCATCAACTACCTGATCAAATGTACCCGGGCAACATTTAGTGGACGTTGATATGAGATATGTCCACCCTTCGCGCTCATGAAGACCTGAGAACTCTGCTGGGCACACTTTGAAGTTAAAATCTTCTAGGTTATTAGGCTGCGTCATACAATACTGGCCATTAAAATTGCTACACCAAGAAGAAATGCAGATGATAAACGGGTATTCATTGGACAAATATATTATACTAGAACTGACATGTGATTACATTTTCACGCAATTTGGGAGCATGGGTCCGAAGAAATCAGTACCCAGAACAACCACCTCTGGCCGTAATAACGGCCTTGATACGCCTGGGCATTGAGTCAAACAGAGCTTGGATGGCGTGTACAGGTACAGCTGCTCATGCAGCATGAACATGATACCACAGTTCATCAAGAGTAGTGACTAGCTTATTGCGACGAGCCAGTTAATCGGCCACCATTGACCAGACGTTTTCAATTGGTGAGAGATCTGGAGAATGTGCTGGCCAGGGCATCAGTCGAACATTTTCTGTATCCAGAAATGCCCGTACAGGACTTGCAACATGCGGCCGTGCATTATCCTGCTGAAATGTAGAGTTTCGCAGGGATCTAATGAAGGGTAGAGCCACGGGTGGTAACACATCTTAAATGTAACGTCCACTGTTCAAAGCGCCGTCAATGCGAACAAGAGGTGACTGCGACGTGTAACCAATGGCGCCCCGTACCGTCACGCCGGGTGATACGCCAGTAATGCGATGACGAATACACGCTTCCAATGTGCGTTCACCGCGATGTCGCCATACACGGATGCGACCATCATGATGTTGTAAAAAGAACCTGAATTCATCCGAAGAAATGACGTTTTGCCATTCGTTCACCCAGGTTCGTCGTTGAGTACACCATCGCAGGCGCTTCTGTCTGTGATGCAGCGTCAAGGATAACCGCCGCGATGGTCTCCGAGCTGATAGTCCATGCTGCTGCAAACGTCGTCGAACTGTTCGTGCAGATGGTTGTTGTCTAGGAAACGTCCCCATCTGTTGACTCAGGTATCGAGACGTGGCTGCTCGATCCGTTACAGCCATTTGGATAAGATGCTTGTCATTCCGACTGCTAGTGATACGGGGCCGTTGGGATCCAGCACGGCGTTCCGTGTTACCCTCCTGAACCCACCGATTCCATATTCTGGTAACAGTCATTGCATCTCGACCAACGCGAGCAGCAATGTCGCGATACGCTAAACCGCAATCGCGATAGGCTACAATCCGACCTTTATCAAAGTCGGAAACGTGATGGTACGCATTTCTCCTCCTTACGCGAGGCATCACAACAACGTTTCACCAGGCAACGCCGGTCAACTGCTGTTTGCGTATGAGAAATCGGTTGGAAACTTACCTCATGTCAGCACGTTGTAGGTGTCGCCACCGGCGCCAACCTTGTGTGAATGCTCTGAAAAGCTAATCATTTGCACATCACAGCATTTTCTTCCTGTCGGTTAAATTTCGTGTCTGTAGCACGTCATCTTCGTGGTGTAGCAATTTTAATGGCCAGTAGTGTATTTCCTCTGAAATAATACACGTTTCGACCAATCTGCTGGGATATTTCGGTGTCCACAACTGCTAGTGTTCTAGCAGTAGTGGACACCGGAAGATCCTGAGGAAGATCCCAGTGACGCGGCCTAATTACCCAGAAGATTTTAACTTCAGTGACAACGGCCACGAAAGCCTACAGACTTACATAAAATGGGTACACTTTGATTGAGGTGTCTGAATGACTGTGGGGGAATGGCAACCATTTCTTCCTCAACAGCCAAAATCAGAGAAGGTTTGGAGCGAAGTCGATATTCTAACTCATCGCAAAGTTGTTCCGTTGGGTCGAGGCCGGGACTCTGGGCAGGCCAGTCCATTTCAGGAATGGTATTGTCCACAGACCATTGCCTCACAGATGTCACTTTATGACAGGGTGCACTGTCATGCTGATACCAACGAACATCAGTCCCGAACCATTCCTCTATTGTACGCCGTACACAATATTGTAAAATGTGTTCATGTCCTTCCTCATTTATCGTTCTCGTAAGTGCAACAAAGCGATCACCGTAACTACGAAAAAGACATAGACACCATAACACTGCATCCATACTTCAGTGCTGTAACTTCACACGATTGCAGATACCGTTCTCCAGGTATTCGCCAAACCCAGCCCCTCCGATCGGATTGCCACAGGATACAGCCACAGTCCAGTGGCAACGCTCTTTACAACGAATACAGAAATATGTGGTTTCTGAGGAGCTGCTTGACGCTTGAACAACTTCTTTCTAACTCTCTATGCACAGACATTGTGTTAACTGGACGGTTGGTGGCGCTTTGGGACTTCAATCATTCTCCTCAATTTTCTGGTCTGTCGGTATGTGAGGTGTGCCTAGTGTTTGTTTAGCTGTGATTGTTCCTTCTCGTTTCCGCTTCACACCAGAAGTTGACTCCGGCCGCTTTAAAAGAGGTGAAATGTCCCTAACGATGTATTACTCAGGAAACGTCCGATGACTATTCCACATTCGAAATCGGTGAGCTCTTCTGGCAGACTCATTCTGCTGTTATTGCTTCACTACTGACAGCACAATACACCCCGCCTCCTTGTAAACTGGCGGGTCCACCTCTCGTGCAATCTAGAGGCAATTCCGCATTCCATAGGGGTACCCGGATATTTTTGATGAGACTTCAAAGAAACGAAAGTAATATTTTACCTCAGCCATTAATGATAAACGAGGTGGGTTAGTGGTCACATCACTGGGCTCTGAACGACAGGAATTCTAACCTCGAGTGGTCGTCCAAGTTTGGACCTTCCTTGCTTTGTCTAAAATGACACCAAGCAAATGGCAGGACGCTCCTGTCTACCAAAAGACAGATAATTCCTCCATTTGAAACGGTTAATTCAAAACCATTTCGGTCCTTATTTAAAGCAAACTGGTTTTTTGCCATCATCTTGTAGTGTAAAGCTGAACGCATCTAGTGATTCTAAGAAGCACCCAACCTTATATTTAATTCCGACATACAAGGAAAACTGAATGGTGCAGTGAATCCAAGAGAATCCCAAGTACAAGACTTCAGAGATTTTTGAATTTCAGCGTCCATCATGTGTAGCGCTGCTTTTGCTTCAACACCTGCGAGTGTTTTAAAATGGCTCACCATGTTTAAACTCACGATGACTACAGAACATTTAACGCCAAAAGCAAGATCAATGACAATAAGTGGAAGAAAAATAAAACAAAAGCTTTAAGAATGGAAGGTAGGGAGTATATTAATGCATGTGGCAAGAAGATAGAAGAGCAGAAAACAGACAATTCTTGGAGGTATGTAAATAATTCGTTCAACAGATTACTTTGTTTTATTTCTTTGTATCTTATTATTCTGTTACAGAAATAAATTCTCCTATAGGAATTCTTTAAAATTGCCTAAAACTGTTTACCGAAACTAACCTGAACTCCGATATACTTCTGTAGTAGACATACCCTGATTTTATTTTAAAAGAGACTTAAAGGTCACAACATTTACATTAAATAAAATTAGACACAATTTATTGCAAAGAATACAGAACAAAAAGACAATATTTGATTGAAGGTTTAATCGAACTTGCAGATCATTCATAACCATTTTCTCGTTGCTTGGAATCCTCTTCCTTTCTCGACCGCATTCTGGCAATAATGCTTTCACGTATAAGACCACACAACTAAGAATGTTGAGTATCCTTAGATGTCAGTGCACTGAAGCCATTTAGTAGCAGCAGCTTTGCTTCATCAGAAAATTTACTAAGGAATCCCCTTTCGCACCTTAAAAAAATTAATACATAGGAAATCTTGTTACTATTTAAGTCTCTTTTAATATAAAATCAGGTTATGTCTACTACATAAGTATATTTCAGTTCAGATTAGAATCGGTAAATAGTTTTAGACAATTTTCCTAAGTAATTTTAAAGAGTTTTTATAAGAGAATTTATGTCTCTAGCAGAATAATAAGATACAAAGAAATATAACAAAATAATCTGTCGAATGAATTATTTACATACCTGCAAGAATTACCTGTTTTCTGCGCTTCTGTCTTCTTGCCACTTGCATTAATATACTCCCTACCTTCGGTGAAGGATTTGACAGCGTCTTTGGAATACACACTTAACAAACCTTCATAGTGCAGGCGTCTCACCCAAAGATAATAGAGGGCGCCACAACAACAGAACAAGAGCTTAACACACTCTTTTCTCTATTGCTTTCAACATTATAGGTCACGAGCGAGGCAGAGATACTTAATGTATGAATTGGATGTAATGGAAATGTTTGTATTTTTCTGGAAAGATGTTATCTCAAACCGTACTTTCAAGTAAACTTGGTACTAATGCGAAGCGTGTATAGTTTAAAGTAAATTATGAATATTACCTACTTCATTGTCAGAAACATGTCAATTACTCATTTGGTAAACGAATAACTGATGTACATGTCTTTTTTTTTTTTTTTTTTCAGGGTCATCGCATTAAGATAAGCATCGAAAAAAAAATTATGTGGTCAGAGAGCGTTTGCAAGGTGCTCTGAAACTTTGCAAAACGAAAGCTAAGAGATTTCAAACTGCAGTGAAAGAGACAACGGAGTGTCTTCAGACAAATAAAACTGCAGAGGCAATATGTTTTGACTTCCAGCAGAACATAACTTTGCCACTCCTTCCAGTCGGTGATGTATTCTACGAAAGACAGTTGTGGCTTCATAACATTGCAGTTACATACTTGAGAAGTGGCAAAAGTATGATGTTTACATGGCCAGAGAGTGAAACAAAAAAGGAATGAATGAAGTTCTTTCATGTTTACATATCTCCATTAAGAAATATCTTCCCGAAAACTGCAAACAGTTATTTTTACTTGCATGTGGCTGTTTTGGCCAGAACCATAATATGTCCAAGATACAATATTGTTTCACTCAGGTATACGTGTACAGATTTCAGAAAGTTACTTAGATGTTCCCAGAGGCAGAACATTCATCCTTGCCTTGCGACGAGCGCTTTGCTGTCACTGAAACGGTTAAGAGAAGAGTGGACACAATGAACATCTATGCAGAGTTGATAGGATTAAACAATTAAAAAATTTCCATTTAGTTCAGAAACAGGTAACGTTATTGAGTTTCAAACAGGATTTAAAGAATGTTTCAGGTCCAGCATAACAAAAAAGAGAGAGGTTTTGTGTTCCGAATCATAGACTTTAAGTCTGATAGTCGCCATGTTATTGAAGTTAGTGTTGACACAACAATGAGTCGGATGATGCCACAGCACTTTCGCATCTTGAAACCTAATATAAATCCCGCAATCCCTTATTGTAAATCTGACAATATGCCCATCAGAATCCAGCAAAAGAAACTTCGTGATGTTAAATCCCTGTTGATCCAGATGCAGTGAAGTTTATTATGTCACTTGTTGGAACTGATGAACCGTGTAATGGAGACGGAGATTATGGTGATGTCATTGAAAAACCAACGTAATGAATCCTGAATGTAGACTGCAGCATTATAAATATGCTTTTGTCATAATCTTTGCTCATTAAATATTTTAGCTTGACATAGTTTGTTCTTAAAATGTTTGGTTACAGAGTAGTCCAATTCAATATTACTAGAATTATGATTCTCATTCTTATATTTGGTAACGAGTCACAACGTTCGTTAGCCTGGGGTAAAAAAAACATGTTCATTCAAAACGATTACCGGTGATTTTATAAACATCCCAAATCCGTCAATTTTGTACACCCTCGATGACCAGGGATGAAACTTCTACAACAAAGTCCGTGAATATTGACTGAACTCATATCTAATGGAGGATGTTAAATTCATTACTATTTGCGCGTTATTTTTAATAATATTTAGTTTTTTGTTTCTTCTGGAAAACTTTCGTTACGAAGGGGGCGGGGGGGGGGGGAGGGGTTGAAAACACGGTTTCATTTTCACTTGTGTCTGCTCAGTACGAGGACGCCCCCCGTCTCCAATGACAACTGTGCTCTAACCTTCCTTTGATACTCAGTATGCATTGAAACGTGTAGCTGTTTTTGTATACAAGATACAAAAAGCTACTCTAACGGACTTCGAGTGTTGATAGAATAAATAAAAATGGTTAGTTGCTTCCCTGTAAGTTCCTGGGACTCAGAAGCGTCAGATCAGCAGCTTTCACACCAATTTACCATTTTCGGTGGGACTATGTGCAGTATGGTGCTAAAAAAATTATGGAGACAGCGAAGCATTTTGTCTGTCACACTTCAGCGGTTTTTGAAATTTTGAGTTAAAGGCCAGAAGCCTTTGATGAGTTCCGATAATTCGTACTCGATAAATACCGCACATTATTTTATTTCAATGCCGAAAATGGGATTGTTATCTCATTACTGTTGTAATAGTATTTGAGTAACAAGAAGTAACGAAAATGTAGTGGGTAGCGTTACTACTACAGTTTCTCTAGAGACAAACAGCAATTTCTGATTCCGACTTCCGTATTAAAAAGTGGTTTGGTTTCGTTTGCGTCATCTGTAAGTTCTCCGCAGTATATAATGCAAACAACAGTTTGGGAGCGCACTGTTTCACCAAAACTGGATAAAAAAATTGTTTAAATAGCTTTATTGCTACGAATATGATTTCGGTTCATTTTGCGTACCGTGTAATCACTGACGGCAAATTAGGAGCCGTTTTATTTCGGCACCATGGTGGCTTAGAGCGGTGTGTGTGCCCCATATCGCCTATGACAACATTACACTCCTAAAGTTTCTGCAGAGTATTCGATATACATGGCGAGTTTTTAAAGTTTCGATTTCCATAGGAACATTGCGGTCGCCTTAGTACCTTCAACTGTTGGGTATCCTCAAATGCCGCTATGGTGGTTTTCGCTTACATGAGTGTTTATTTATACTTGTATAAAATAACTCAGTCGACTGAAAACCTCACTGATTATGAAAAAAGCGTTGATATTCGTTTCTTATGTTCAAATGTTCAAATGTGTGTAAAATCTTATGGAACTTAACTGATAAGGACATCATTCCCTAAGCTTACACACTACTTAACCTAAATTATCCTAAGGACAAACTCACACACCCATGCCCGAGGGAGGACTCGAACCTTCGCCGGGACCAGCCCCACAATCCATGACTGCAGCGCCTTAGACCGCTTCGTTTCTTAAATGTAAGGGACGGTAAAGCTGCTGAAATTCATCAGCAGCTCAGTGAAGTGTATGGAGAAGACACTATTGTCGCGGAAAATGTTAGAAAATGGTGTAGAGCATTTAAAGACGGCCAAACAAACGTGCACAATGAGAAACGAAGTGGATAACACTACGCCACTACTGATGGCGTGGTGCATAAAAACAATAAGTAAAAATTATTTATCCATTTTACTGGCTGCTGAGCTCCGTGGCTGTGAATTTAAATGAATACTGCAAACAGCCACTTTGTTATGTATTTTTATTTACGCTGATATGCATTTCGAGTAGTCACCCATCTTTAGTTATCGTGATACGCATTTAGATCTTCAGTCAGTACATAGCTACAGTATCGACAGCAAACTGGATGTTGCAGCTGCCTTTATATTCTGCCTGTTGTTATTCCGATTCTCGCCCTTATGGTGGTGGCACAAACACTGTTTTACTTCTACTTTGGACAAAAAACGCCAGTATCCGCATGTTGCCGACTGACAGTTGGTGGATATTGGGCTGTTTTTGTGCCAAATAGAAGTAAAACAGTGTTTGTGCCACCCCCATAAGGGCGAGAATCGGAAGATAACAACCAGATTAGAAAGGCGGCTGCAACATTTAGTTTGCTGTCGATGTACTGACTGAAGACCCTAACATGTATTATGCTAATTGAAGATGGGTAAAAGCTAGAAATGCATATCAGCTTCTATAAGCATACACAGCAAAATTGGTTGGTTGCTTAGTTATTAAAATAACAATAAATGAAGTTTAGAGGACAGAAGCTACACGACCTCATCATTATCTCAAAAGTTTTCCTCACGTTTCAGGAAGCTTTCCGTTTGAAATTACGACAGAACGCTTGCAGTATTGGATGTTGTACGCACGACTCGTTCTAAAACTGCTGACTGAGCTGCGCAAAATCAATCGTTTTGACAAATGATCCATGGTGACGAAAATGGGATGCTCACTTTCTACATCTACATCTACATTTATACTCCGCAAGCCACCCAACGGTGTGTGGCGGAGGGCACTTTACGTGCCACTGTCATTACCTCCCTTTCCTGTTCCAGTCGCGTATGGTTCGCGGGAAGAACGACTGCCGGAAAGACTCCGTGCGCGCTCGAATCTCTCTAATTTTACATTCGTGATCTCCTCGGGAGGTATAATTTGGGGGAAGCAATATATTTGATACCTCATCCAGAAATGCACCCTCTCGAAACCTGGACAACGAGCTACACCGCGATGCAGAGCGCCTCTCTTGCAGAGTCTGCCACTTTCGTTTGCTAAACATCTCCGTAACTTTAACTGGAATCAAACCAAAAGTCCTCGGAATGGGGCAACAGACATCCACCAATTAGTTAGAACAAACAATATCAGCCGAAAGGCCATGTGCACTGTGTTTTCGGATACAATATGTATTACTTGTCGACTAGGGTAATGATAATCCCGCTGTTGAGCACTCCTGAACCACTGAACACACTAACGAACACGACTGTTGACTCTTTACCTCGGAGTAGCACAGTCAGTGCAACAGTTATTAAGAGATCTTGAACAAGCTGCGCCACTCGATCCAAAACAAAAGACGTGGCATGCTGAGTAGAGGGATTGGTTTGTTGCACGATAACGTCCGTTTCCATGTGGCTCATCACTCTGAAGACCTCATCGAGTCGTTGGCAACAATTTGGCCACCCTCCGTGTAGCCCTGGCCAAGCACCTAGTGACTATCATTTGTTCCTGCACTTAAAGAAGCGGCTCGCCGGTCAGGACGATGGATGGCGATGTCAAAACGTCAGTACAGAAATGGTAAATATGTCAAGTAGATTTAAAGGCGCATAAGGGGGGGGGGGGGGGAATCTCAGAAATGGTCATACGATTCGATAAGTGCCCTAGTATATGCACAAATCGTATTAAAAAGTAGATTAAGGTATAGGTTTTCATGTAAAAATTAAGCTGTTGTAATACTCATTTTAATATTTTGTTTTCAAACGGTAATTACTTTTAAAGCGTGCCTTATAATTACTAATGGCACGTTCTACAATGACTATGTCGCTGACTATAGTCACATCCAGCACACCAGTGCGATATTCACTTCCTTTCTCAGACAAACTTTCTCCCGTTCTCGCGAAACTAGGTCACCTCCAGCGCGGAAAGCTTCGCCGTCTCCTGGTGACAACGTGCAGTCAGTACAGTTACGAGCGTCGGTATTAAAAGCACTGGGAGCGGTGGGACTCGAGAGTACTGCCAAGTGACCACCGTAGCCTGAAGACATGGCGCAACTGTCGCTGCGGAAGTGTGCGTTGCTGGTGACGCTGGCGGCGACCGTGGCGCTCGCCATCCCCACGGAAGAGAAGAAGGCGGCGGTGGAGGCGGAGAAGGCGGAGCCGGAGGCGGCGGCGGAGCGGCCCCTGGTCGGCATCCCCCTGGCCTACGACGTCTCTGGCGACCACACGAGGAGCTTCCTCAACCCGCCCCCGTGTAAGTTCCGCAGCTCCGCCCGCTACCTGCGCTACTGGCTTCACGCTATCCTTGCTGTGTTCGTGAAAATACTGTCTCTGTACTCCTTTAGCCAACTGCAGACGTAATGGGATGTAAAACTTTCATCCATTTTTGGCCGTGGAATACTGCGACTGTGCAAAGGGTTTCAGGGTGACTGCAACCAGTTGTCTTGCGTGATGGTAGAACTTTTGTTTTCCAATAAGAAGTTTCAAGTCACCTAGCGATTGCTCATGGAATGGTCCAATTTTCAGCAGTAGTTCATAGTGCAGGGTGTTTAAAAAAGAATGAACAGATTTAAAACCTACGTATTCCTTTTTAGAAACATACTACAAACATGGGATTAACGACAAAATACAAAATTTTGAAGTTCTAGCTACTCTATTACAAATACTTTGTCTCCACCACCAGCAACACGAACATTTAGACGATAGCTAAATTCCTCATAAACTTTACACAATTATCAGCCTTTCTAAGAAGTTAAGGCGGATGTTATTTTGTTCTTGACTTTTTCTGTGTCTCAAGGTAAAGGGAAGTTGAACACACTTTTCTTCACATATCCCTACAAGAAAAATTCGCATGGGATCGTGACTGGCGACCTTGGAGGCCAAGAACGCACGGCAGCGTCTCGGGGTCCCCTGCACCCATCCAGCTATCTTCAAATGTGGCAGAATCGGCTTTTGCCATAATTTCAAGAGGACACCAATAATTTCATTTTCCAACAGCATGGAGCTCCACGACATTCGCCTAACAACATACGTCAGTTTCTCAATGACACTCTGCTTCAACGCATTATTGTTTAATGGTTCGAAACTCTGCTTAATTTTCCTATGTACGCTATCAAACTTCTATCAAACTTTTTTTCAGTTTCATTACATGTTCTGCTGTAGCAAAGTTAGCTTCATTTGTTTGCATTTTTTCTTTTGATTTTATTCCTGAGCGGCTTATATTTCTGTCTTTCTTTTATATGTAGCTACTTTTTCCTCCATTAAGGAACTTCTTTAGTTAGCCTTACCCCTCATCTCTACCTCTTTTGTATCAGTAGTAATTTCACAACTTTCATAATTTACTTTCGTTTCTGATTAATTTGTCTACTTTGAAACTGGAACAGCTTACCGCTTTGGTTCCTGCTGCATAATTCTATAAATTCGTCTTTCTTTCGTTTAATTTGTCAGTGTCTACTTCTGATATGTTTCTATTTTGTATATTGCTGTATGTTCACCGTAAGCTAGACTACAATTCGAGTGCGTATCCGTATCTGCAAATACTTTGTAGTCTTTCACATGATCTAGTTATCACTAATTCATACGCTTTCTTCTCCGCTGTATTTGCGTCTTTTCGGAAGGTGCTTTCCCTCGTGTAATTCGTGAACTTAGCTTTTATTATAATTGGGCATTATTTATTTATTTGTGCTACTCCACTCAAACGCCATTCCTCTGTCTTCTGTGCTCCGGCATTCCATTGATTTACTACTAAACTCCGCTCGAACAGGTCATGAAGGCCAACGGTACCGACCGGCCGCCATGTCATCCTCAACCCACAGGCGTCACCGGCTGTCGATATGGAAGGGCATGTGGTCAGCACACCGCTCTCCCGGCTGTATGTCAGTTTACGAGACCGGAGCCGCTACTCAATCAAGTAGCTCCTCAGTTTGCCTCACAAGGGCTGAGTGCACCCCGTTTGCCAACAGCGCTCGGCAGACCGGATGGTCACCCATCCAAGTGCTAGTCCAGCCCGACAGCGCTTAACCTCGGCGATCTGACGGGAACCGATGTTACTACTCGGCAAGGCCGTTGGCATTTTTCTTTCATATACTTGGATTATTTCTCAATTCATTCATAAATTTGGTTCCATAACCAGTCGTTGACGGAGACATGTAAATTTGTACAAGTTGTTTTTTTTTCGTTTTATCTGTGATAACAGTAATTTCATCGCTGTGTTGTTCACAATAAATCACTCTTCTATTGGAAGTTGAAGCTCAAAACAATTAGAAATTTCATTACAACATTCATTCGAACTGTGATTATTGTTCTGGAGTCGTCTAACAACTAGTAATCTTTCTGTTATCTACGTAAATCTATACCACATTTAACTACTTGCTATTATCACATGTCCTTACTCTCGACTTCCATGTGTTCCGTTCTCCGAATAATAGAATTTCTGATTTATTCATACATCTGGAAACGTTATTCGTAGCCAGAAGAGCCAGAAGACTATATTGAGAAAGTCACACACTAGTGAAAACTCGTCCAAGGACACTAGTTATATTGACAATTAGTTGTTTGCATATACCGTACCAATTTTCATAAACAATGCTTATGCCCAGATAGTGTACGTGAAAATAATCTTTAATATATGATACTTCGCAATTTAATTTTCTGCGTCATAAAATCTAGTCGTTTTAAACAAAGTACAATAAATTATTTTTAACGTGAATGTTTCGTTAAAATATTTTTGACCAGTAAATCACAACCAGTCTGTCATTTTGCTTCTGTCCTCCTCTCTTTTCCAGTAGCAAGATGGCAGTACTGGAAAAAACTACGTTTATAAAACTAGGATTTATATAGTTCCGTCCATATGACTGATTAGAGAAAGGACGCTACATACGCAGTGGTTCCATTCTATACGATTAAGCAAAAGAATATTATAGGGTCAGTTTAAACAACAACATCGATATTTAATTTTTTAATGTGATACATATTGATGTATATGTCATGTCTAGCCGTATTCAGTACTGTTTGATAATAATTAACGGCAGTTCTTTACAAATTGCACTGTGTCAGAAAGGTGTGTATCTGAGCAGAAAATCCTTTTCCACCCACACCGTAGAACTGAATTTGAAACAATCGAAAATAACACATTGCTCTGCCTGTTACCTTCACTAAAGTATAACGACTAAGTAATATAGTCTGCTATTCGTTCATATGAGAAGGCGATGCTCACACCAGACACTTTACGATGATATACCAATAGAAAGAAATAAGTTTTTCTGTCTGAACATACTCTTAGTTCTAAATTTCATAATATTGTTCATATTTTCTTTCTATTGTTTCGTTAAAACTTTGATAGGTACAATAACTACTGCCCTGCTCTGTTGCCTTTCTGAAAGATTTATTGCTGTTCCAAACTGTACACTGTCATTTACTACCACAATGAAATTGTTTTAATGCGTGATATTTCACGAGCTACAACAATACTCCAGCAGCGAAGAAGCTTCTCAATTGCTCATGACCGTGTGCTAAATTCATGAACTGGATATTGGAATTATCAAACGAAGATATTAAACATCGATCACTTTTACGTCACACTTCTGTACTTTGTGTGATTGTTAATTTGGATTTATCGATCCGTTTTGCTGAGATCAGCCTTACACCCTTGATTTTTTTAAATAAAAGATCTGAAAAAACTGGATTTGTACTTGGTTTAAGAAAGTAAACCGATATTTTTATAAAATATTGCGAAATTTATACTGCAATGGATATCTTGTCAATTACCAGAGTATCTAAGCAGTTTCTTAAATTTAGTGGACTTCAAAATTTATGGTAACGTGAAAAATATCTTTTCATTTACAAACTGTTGGTGTGAAAACGATAGGAGAAAATCACCAGAACTCCATTCACTTTGCCGGCCGGAGTGGTCGTGCGGTTCTAGGCGCTGCAGTCTGGAACCGAGCGACCGCTACGGTCGGAGGTTCGAATCCTGTCTCGGGCATGGATGTGTGTGATGTCCTTAGGTTAGTTAGGTTTAATTAGTTCCAAGTTCTAGGCGACTGATGACCTCAGAAGTTAAGTCGCATTGTGCTCAGAGCCAGTTGAACCATTTTGAACCATTCACTTTAAACCCCAGCTTAGCAACATATAATATATTCCACTGGAGCAATACTGACTAAAATTAGACGTGTCAAGGGATTCGTTTTATTCTACAGTAAATGTGCGGATCCACTGGCCTGTATACGGTCTATGACATCCAGTTACATGTGGCGAAAACGGTCTTAAGGAATTTAAAGCACCGATCGTCAATCAAAAACCTTTTTTAGTTATTATTATTGGCTTTCGAGACGTGCCCATACAGCCATCTCTACAGTGGAATGTCAATTATGACGTTACGAACGTAAGGACAACACAACACCCAGTCCCCGAGTGGAGAAAATATCCGATGAGAGCGGGTACCGAAACCGAGCCCCTTTGGTCAGCAACCCGCGGTGCTCCCCGTGCAGCTACCGACGTGTATAAAATCAGAAACCAGGGAATATCCTATCATCGCTTAAGTACTTGACACATTAATTGTTAATGCCAAGAGAAAGTTGATTACAGATTATCCTGTACGCAGAACGAAACATTAATTAATGTATGTTTTGGGAATTTACTTCTGCTATGATTTGACATATATTTCTCAGGTTCTACACGCATAGTGATGTACTTAACGACTTCACCTCAAACATCCTTTCGTGCACTAACGATACCGGCAATAATTTTTCTTTCAAGCACTTAGCCATAATTCGAAATGTTGACCAATGTATTTTGGTAACCTTATTAATCACATCGAAAACATTACTTTCTTCCTAGAAAATAGCAGTTATAAAGGGGACAAGTTCTGTTGCAAGAATGTCGTTGATGTGGCGAAGTGTAATTAAAAATGTATTAAAAATTTGGATATTCTGTTTTTTTTGGAGGTAATGACGCACTGCTGTGTATGCCTTTGTCTACCATAAAATGCTTCGAAATGCCTTCGGAGGATTAGAATGAAGAGCACTACATTCGATGCCCGGGTGTATCAGCTTTATTGAAAAATATGCCAAAGTTCCTTAATATTATGTTGTATATAAAACACATAAACTGCCGAATCGTGATTTATTCCGAAATAACTGTAGGTCTGTAACGATTTTTACTACTGAATAAGTACAGTCATGGTACTGCTTTAAAGAGAATGTCACCAAATTGCTAAGAGAGCATCAGAATCGAATCTAGGACAGTTTCACATGCGACACAACTCATTCCGCACCACTTCCGTCAATGTCGGCGTTAGTCTTCAAGGAAACGGAAGTTTTGCCTTGAGGAAGTGCGCTCAGAGTAGTACTGTTGCCAACGAAACAGCAGAAGCAGCGTTTCTTGCAAGTGCTGCGATAAACCCGGACTCCATTTCCCGTTCATGATTAATACGCACCAATCCGCTTGAAATTTTCGCACCGGACGGCGAGGTCACTGGAGCCAGCCCTGAATCATCGTGTAGACAGCAGCAGTAATTCGCTACATTTCCGACAGTTCGCAACCTGAGTGCAATTTTTGATTAGAAGAAAATAGTTTTTACAAATATATTTTTTATTATTATTCAGTTCGTTAAGCCCATTTTCGACCCACAGGTATTCGTATTAAGACTTGCTTCTAATAACTGCTTGACTGCAACCATTGTCCCCAACAGTTTAGAAACAAAGGTTTGTGAAACTTTTGCCCAAAAAACCACCTCTGAGCCATTTGTAATCTTCTGGTTTCAAAAGTGTTCAACTTCAGTAATTGCACTCAACCTCTTTATTATTTAAACACAAATAACGCTCTAGGAGAATTACCAGTTATGGTTCATTCTACGCCATAGCATGGTCAGTGAGTCAAAAACAGTGAGGCAACCTAAAACTAGCAATAGATAGATTAGTGATGCTCCTTAGACTAGTACGAAGATATTTCCACTCTTTGAGTGACGTGAGGCCTAGGAGAAGCGGTTGGGGGAAAGTGTTAATTCAAAGCTTTGAAAATCATTATGAGCTTCACTCCTAACACTGAGGAGACAAAAGTTGTGGGATACCTCCTAATATCATGTCGGACCTCGTTTTGTCTGACATAGTGCAGCTACTCGACATTGTACCGGCTCAACAAGGCACTGAAAGTCCCCGCAGAAATACTAAGCCATGCTGCCTCTATAGCCGTACACAATTGCGAAGGTGTTGCCGGCGCAGGATTTTGAGCACGAACAGCCCTCTCGATTATAACCCATAAATGTTCGATTGGATTCATGTTGGCCAAGCTAGGTGGCCAAATCATTCGCTCGAATTGTCCGCAATGTTCTTCAAATGGGTCAAATGGCTCTGAGCACTATGGGACTCAACTGCTGTGGTCATAAGTCCCCTAGAACTTAGAACTACTTAAACCTAACTAACCTAAGGACAGCACACAACACCCAGCCATCACGAGGCAGAGAAAATCCCTGACCCCGCCGGGAATCGAACCCGGGAACCCGAGCGTGGGAAGCGAGAACGCCACCGCACGACCACGAGATGCGGGCCGCAATGTTCTTCAAACCAGTCGTGAACGATTGCAGTTCGCTGACATGGCACATTGTCATCCATAAAAATTCCGTATTTTGTTGGGGACACGAAGTCCATGAATGGTTGCAAATGGTCTCCAAGTAGCCGAACATAGCCATTTCCAGTCAGTGATCTTCCAGTTGGACCAAAGGACCCACTCCATTCCTTGTGAACACAGTCCACACCATTATGGAGCCAAAACCAGCTTGTACAATGCCTTGTTGACTACTTGGGTCCATTGCTTCGTGGGGTCTCCGCCACATTCGAACCCTAACTTCAGCTCTTACAACTAAAATCGGGTCTCATCAAACCAGGCTATGGTTTCCCAGTTGTCTAGGATCCAACCGACATGGTCGCGAGGACAGGAAAGGCGCTGCAGGCTATGTCGTGCTGTTATCAAAGGCACTCGCGTGGGTGGTATGCTGCCATTGCCCATTAACGCTAAATTTTGGAGCACTGTTCTAAGGGTACCTTTGTCGCACGTCCCACATTGATTTCTGCTGTTATATCACACAGTGTTGCTATTCTGTTAGCAGTGACAGCTCTACGCAAACGCCGCTGCTCTCGGTCGTTTAGTGAAGATTTTCAGCCAGTGCGTTGTCCATAATGACGGGCAATGCCTGAAATTTTGTATTCTCGGCGCACTTTTGACAGTGTGTACCTCGAGATATTGAATTCCCCGGCGATTTCCGAAATGGAATGTCCCCTGCGCGTTGCTCCAGCTTGCACTGTGTCTTGTTGACAACTTTGGTCCATGGCTTCGTAGGGTTTGCACCACACTCTAACCCTATCGTTAGCTCTTACAATTGAAATAGGATCTCATCTGCCCAGTTTATAGTTTTCCAGTTGTCAGGGTCCACGTTCAAGGTCTGATAATTTCCGTCGTGTGGCCCTAATCACGTCGGAAACCTTTGCACATGAATCACCTGAATACAAATGACAGTGCACTGCCCTTTTACGTCTTGTGTACGCGATGCTGTGTGTGTACATGCATATCGCGATCCCATCTCTTCTGTAACTTCAGAGTACGCTACAATGCTAATCCACAAGTGTCGCACCTTAGTTTTATTTTTTTTTAATTTAAGCTTTATTTGCATTCGTTCTGCTGGTTAGAACTCCATCCACGTAACGAAGCCGCTTAAACGGTTTTTGTTTCCCTTTACTCGCATTTCACGTAGCTCGGTATCACTCGATTGTCAGTTCCCTTACTCACCTTCAAGCAGGCGAGCACTTGGCGAATGCAACCCCAAATTCTTTCGCTAACTATTATAGTATTACATCGGTTTCATTAAAGCGCTCGGAGGTGCCAGACCCGCATGCAGTAAATCGTGGTCTTATGACATTTTAACGTTTGTGGCAACTCCATATGAATGAATTTTAAAATCCGACTCTATACGGAACATTTTGAAACAATAAAAAAAATTGGTACAAAAAATTTCGTCCCTGGTTACACCTTTAGCACACCGATCAACAAGGTGATATCGGTCACCTAAGGAAACTTTCGCGAAGTTACAGGAAGCTTACGGGGACTACTCGGCAAGTGCCGTAACACGATTTCCCAGGAACTTCTCTCAATGGAAGACGGGTCAAAACAAGCGAACACGTGTCTCCGCTTATATATAACAGACCGTTTCTGAGCAACCGACAAAGTTTTCGAGGTATTTTATGTGCCTTTTAGCGAGTAAACAGTTCATCCGAAGCGGTGGTACAGAAGTGGTACAGAAGCTTCTGTCGCGGCTAAAACACTTCGAAACCCTATTATTAGTTTCATTTTTGTTTTCCATCTATCTAACCCTATCAGTAGAAGATTACTGCACGAATGTTTTACAATGTATATTGAAATAACGTTGTCCTTATTCGTCTGCTATCTTTAGTTCTGGGGAATGAATTAAAAAAATGAATGATAAAATTATTTGAAATTGTTGTAGGTGAAATTCCTCTAGTATTTCTTGATTCAAAATCAATTGCAAGCGCCAGTTATCGAGAATTAATCCATTATGCATGTTTTGCCGCGAAATTGTTACCAACGCTGAAATCTTCAGCAGTGTTAGCGACGTTTCTTTCCCGAATGAGAGTCAAATGCAGAAATGGCGCTGTGGCAATGGACTAAATCTTCCTGAAGAATAAACGCAAGAAAAAAAATTATATCAGAATGAAATATAAGAATATGAGAATTTAAAAAGATTCTAACCCTTTAAAATACCATACACACATATACTTTGTAATACGTAATAAACATTGTGACCTGCTGTTGTAATTATACAATTAATTGGACGCAGTTGTATCGCTTAACTTAATAAGTAACGTTCGTGTAGCAACTCTGTACGGACATGGGTAGATAAATAAAAAAATAAAACATAAAATAAAATTAATAAAAAAAATATTCGGGTTTCGAACACAGGACACAAAAATTCAGATTCTGCGACGCTACCACTTCAGCGGAGACTGTTGCCCTCTAAAATGGAAACTTAGTTACCTAGAAAAATTTGACCATCGTTTTTTCAGAAACGGTCGAGTATGTACGGATATCCCGAGACATGTGTTCGCTTGTTTTGACTCCTCTTCCACCAAGCGAAGTTTATGGGAAATCGGGTTATGGCAGTCGTTAGCCCACTCGGATCGGCCAAGCACCTGCAGTGTTCTCGCACTATTGGTGATGATCTGGCAACCGTGAAATTACTGCTATAAAGCTAATAAACTATATAATTTTGGGCTTAATATAAAATTAAAGAAGTTAAAAAACGTGAAGTGACGTGCGTTCACTTGATTATGAGGATGGTATGATGGAGCCTACTAGCAAATACAGGTAGAGATTAGGATGTGAAAATATCGTTTATCAATTGCACCCAAGGTCCTCTGTTATTTGTTGGATATACTCCCATCTCTGTCCGCCCCCTACATTTTTTATCCGCTACAACCCCCTGAGGAACCAACGAAGTTCTTCGATGTCTTAACATACGATCTATTATCCTATCCCTTCATTCCTCAATGTTTTCCACGTGAATCTCTGGTCGCGGATTCTGCAGAGAACCTCCTCTTTTTTGTTATCTTATCAGTTCACTTGACTTCCAACATCATGCTGCAGCACATTTCACATGCTTTGATCTCTTCTACATCTACATACATACTCCGCAATTCACCATACGGTGCGTGACGGAGGGTACCTCGTACCACAACTAGAATCTTCTCTCCCTGTTCCACTCCCAAACAGAACGAGGGAAAAATGACTGCCTATATGCCTCTGTACGAGCCCTAATCTATCTTATCTTATCTTTGTGGTCTTTCCACGAAATTTAAGTTGGCAGCAGTAAAATTGTACTGCAGTCAGCCTCAAATGCTGGTTCTCTAAATTTCCTCAGTAGCGATTCACGCCTCCTTTCCTGTAGAGACTCCCACCCGAGTCCCTGAAGCATCTCCGTAACACTGGCGTGATGATCAAACCTACCAGTAACAAATCTAGCAGCCCGCCTCTGAATTGCTTCTATGTCCTCCCTCAATCCGACCTGATATGGGTCCCAAACGCTCGAGCAGTACTCAAGAATAGGTCGTATTAGTGTTTTATAAGCGGTCTCCTTTACAGATGAACCACATCTTCGCAAAATTCTACCAATGAACCGAAGACGACTATCCGCCTTCCCCACAACTGCCATTACATGCATGTCCCTCTTCATATCGCTCTGCAATGTTACGTCTAAATATTTAATCGACGTGAGTGTGTCAAGCGCTACACTACTAATGGAGTATTCAAACATTACAGGATTCTTTTTCCTATTCATCTGCATTAATTTACATTTATCTATATTTAGAGTTAGCTGACATTCTGTACACCAATCATAAATCCTGTTCAAGTCATCTTGTATCCTCTCCGGTTTTCCCACATTCCATGTTACACTTCGATGCAATGCTGCGCCCCAAACGTACACTTCCAGAATTTCCTTCCTTAAATCATATTTGATATTTACAGAGTTCTTCGGCCAAGAATTCTCTCTATACCTGTACTCGTCTGTTTTTTATATCCTCCTTGTTTCTCCCTCGTGTGTTATTTTCCTTCTAAAGTAGCAGAATTCCCTCAGATAGTTTCCTTCCCAGTCCAGAAATGTTGATCTTTAGTGTCTAGTTGTCCTCATTTCTCTTCATTGCTTTCGTCTTTCTTTGACTTATTCTCAATCCATTGTGTTTGTCCATAAGACTCTCCATTCCATTGAACTGGTCCTGCAGTTCACTGAGGTTAGCAATGACATCAGCGAATCTCATCATTTACACCATTTCATCATGAATTTTAATTCCACTCCTGCACTTTTCTTTTATTCTTCGATGTATAGACTGAACAACTGTGGCGAAAAACTATAACCCTGTCTTATACATTTTCTAATCCGAGCACTTCAGTCCTTGTCTCCCGTGCATCTTTTTCCCCTCTTGATTCTTGTACATATAGTTCATTAATCGCCTTAGCTGTAGATTATACCTATCTTTCTCACAATTTCGAATATCTTGCACCATTTTGTGTTGCGTATAACTTCGTACACGACGGTAATGAGAGGTGGGCAACTGTCGTCATAGGAAAGCTGGACTGGAGCAGAAATGATTTGCGATCACATTAACACAATATACAGAAGAATCACTTAACTTACATTTTTCCAAGAGAATGACTCAATACAAATAACGCAGCGAGAATTAAGAGTACAGCTCATAATGTTTATAGCATGAAGTAAGGTGTCGACTAGGCGATATCTGGTTTGCAACACGTACTGAAGTGGCTCTGAGCACGAGTGGGGCTGCGACGCTGCCGCCGCCGTCCTAGACTACGGCGGCGAAGAGCACTCGGAAGCACGGAGTCCCTGGAGGCGTGCCTCAACGGACTTGCTCTATTGGGTCAGCCAGATCCCGCTTGCCGCTATCGGTGTCAAACGAAAACTTGAAATTGCGTTGCTACGACGCCCGTGGGGAGGTGTCGAGAGGTGATATTACAGTTTACATTGTTTTCTAGGTCGACAAATACTATGAATGTGTCTTGATTTTTGCTAAGTCTTCCTTCCACTATCAATCACAACATGAGAACTGCCTCTTGGGTCAAACTTACCGTCATCTAACGCAAACTTCAACTTCATCTGTATGCCCATGCAGGCCCATAGGAACCGACCGACCGCCGTGTCATCCTCCAACACTGCCGTCATTGGGTGCGGTATAGAGGAACGTGAGGCGAGCACTCCACTCTCCCGGTCATTGTCAGTTTTCGTGAACTAGAGCTACTACTAGTAAGTCAAGTAGATCCTCAGCTGGCATCACGAGGCAGAGTGCACCCCATCCAAGAAAAATCCCTGAGATACTGGTGATAGAACCAGGTCCTCTACAATACACTCAGCCGCGCTGACTACCCTGATTCAGAGCTTGGATCGTCATCTAACATCTCCACACTTTTTTTCCGGTTTTCTGTGCATTATTCTTGTCAGCAGGTTTGGAGCTTGAGACGTTAAGCTGATTGTGTGTTACTTCTCGCACTTATCTACTCTTGCGATGGACAGGGTAAGCTTTCGTTGGAGGAATGGTTGATTTCAGGGATGTGTTGATGGCTTGCGAGAGGAAGGCGACTAAAATTGCGCAGGGAAAGGAAATGGAGTGTTTGGAGATGGAGGGAAGGTGGACGTGATTTTTTATTGCGTATGTGCATGTAGACAGCCACTTCCATAGGTGAGTGGCAGCACGGATGACTGCCATGCAGGGGACTCGGGATCGATTCTCGGAACTGCCAACGATATTTCCTCGGTGGGAGGACTGGTCCGGGTTGCACCCAATATCGTGTGGCGAACTGACGAGCTACTCGGCCAATTAGTTGTCAAATTGAAGAAACCCGACAAAGACCAGGAAAGCGGAGTGGTGACCACATGCCCCTCCATATTGCATCCACTGACGCTACTGGCAGAGGATGAGAAGGCGGTCGGTCAGACCCAATTGGGCTATCAAGGCTAGAAGGAAGAACTTTACCTTTTTTATTTTCATTTCATACCCCTCGCCTCGCAGCAGCGGAGGATGGGCTGTCAGCGGTACAATATTCCATTCTTCAGCCAAATGTATTTATAAAATTTTATGTGGACATTTAGAAAAAATAATGCGAGGTAGCATTTCTACTTTAAATTAAAAATCAAAGACGGAGGTTGAAAAAAGGAAAATATCTACAGTTAGAGGGTATGCTTCATAGGATTGGGAGGTATGAGCAAAAAGAAATAGGAGTGATAGGTACTAAAATTATGGATATGGTAAGTAGGAACTGAGGTGGATAATGCGAAATACAGTCGGTGGGAAAGACAGAGGGCCGGCCGGAGTGGCCCTAGCGGTTCTAGGCGCTACAGTCTGGAACCGAGCGACCGCTACGGTTGCAGGTTCGAATCCTGCCTCGGGCATGGATGTGGGTGGTGTCCTTAGGTTAGTTAGGTTTAAGTAGTTCTAAGTTCTAGGGGACTGATGACCACAGAAGTTAAGTCCCATAGTGCTCAGAGCCAAAGACAGAGGGTGAGGAGTAGTGTGGTGTGTAGTTATGGTAGTGACTACAAGAGGAAAGCGATAGGAATGGACGGAGGATGAAAAGGAGAATGGAGCCCTGATGTGGAGTAGGGTAGGTGGGGGAAGAGTCAAAGTTGGCAGGAGGCATAAATGCAGATGCAGATCTCATTGTGTGGGAGAAGGAGATGGTTAAAGTTGCGTTGGGATAGGATATGGTGTGTTTGTAGGTGTTGGGATGGAGGTATGTTGCTGAGAATTTTTCCGGGTTGTATGGCGCTGGTCCATTGAACTTTTTCAAACCCTGACGTTTCGTCCAAGGCTACGTTGGACATCTTCGGAGGTGCTCCTGGTTGTACTGTCGGCAAGACTCAGCATAACATCCGGCCGTGAAACCCTTCATTGTATGATTTAGGTGTGTGTTTGTGATTATGTGGCAGCAGACCACGGTTGGTGATCATAGGGGAGAGAACGGGGTTATTGGAATCTAGTCTGCGCATAGTATAGAAGGTACGGAGGACTTCGATGTGGGTGAGAAGGGTGAACTTTACCTTTTTACTTCATGTGTGTGTAGATTAACGCAGTTGTTCGTCTACAGCGAGAGCAACAATGTGGGCGCATCTGACGAAGCCCTTTTGCTGTTCGCAGGCCACGAGGGACTGTGTCCGTTCATCAAGAAGGTGATTCCCGACGAGTACTACAAGGACCACGACGGCCACGACGACGAGCACGACCACCCGGCGCCGTCGCTGTGCGGCAACATGTGCGACAACGACCTCGTGTGCCCCGTCGGCCAGCGCTGCTGCGCCACCAACTGCGGCTACGTCTGCCACCCCGTCGTCGCCGTCGCGCCGCCCGCCATGCAGAGCGGCTAACCTCTCAACTAAAACGGGTCCGCTCAGAGGGGAGCGGTCTGCGACCGGTCTACTGGTCATCCGTAGTGGACAATTCCCCAGGCCGCAACCACGTGGATAGCCTTTGGCTGCTTACGCCGAAGACCAGTGATCTTTATACTACCTGGATGTTGAACTTCAGCTGTCTGATCGTGTCAGCCATAGATGCTCATATTTTGTTTCTTGCCAAACTACAACATGGCTGCTTAGATGTATCACTACAACACGAAAAGAAAATACTTTTCTATTCCGCCCCCACATGAGCCTATTACATCACATGTTGACGTAAATTTCAAGACAAGAAATAAGTATCCAATTCTTCTCACGTACAGCCCGATGCAAATTTATTTGCCAAACTACAACATGGCGGACGATACAGAGCACACGAATCTGCAGACGCGCTGCAGTTCTATACTCAGAGACCAGACTTCTACATACAGGTTGTATAGAGATTATTGCCGAAGACTATAACGCATGAAGACCTAAGATCATTACCTCGCCACTCGTGTTCAGTAACGTTCCTATGTGTGACTTCCCATTCCACGTTACTGACTGTAACAAGAACCTGAACACGCACACTTCTTTACCTAATGAGAGTTAGTGATTCTCCCTCTTCCTCTTTTATTGTCTCTAGAGCTTTATTTACTATCACAGTTCCTTTTGTCGTTGTAGTTCTCCTTACGTTCACCATTTTATGTTCTCTCGATTCATTAGGAATAGATTCGTTTAGGATGGTGAATGTTAAGTGCCTGCAAATATCTTGATGTAATATTTATTGCAATTTTATTTATTTTACTGTAGCACTTTCATCGGAAACAGGAAAGAAAGTCAACATGGTACTCCAACTGTCCATACTGTGTTCACCATTCATTTAATTATCGTATTGAATTATTTCATCAACAATGTTTTAAAATTATCGATGTAAACTTTGTTGTACACAAATCTCACTTTTGTTACAGTAAATCAATGATAAACACAACGTATCTGTAAATCTCCGAAGTGTTTCAGTTGCATTATTTAATATATCTGTACTCTGTTTTTGTTGGTTATTCTTATTTCCTTTCCCCTTTAAATTTAATATAGCAACATTTTACTCTGTTTGAGAGGCAGTTGTGATAATTCGATGTTGCTGCACTGCATGCCGAATCTGCTGTAGCTTGCTGGAACTAAATAATGTTGGCTAGACCAATTTTTTCATGTAGCTCTTCCTTTATTAAGTTTCTACAGTTAGTTAGTTATTTGTCGTATAACGCATGGCAGAAGTACATATACAAGTACAATAACAGACAAGAATACAGATGTGGAACACATACGGGGTGAACCAGAACTCCGGAGACAAACTTTCGGGCGCTGTACTGGGTATCCACAATTAAAATTCTAGTTTCAGAACGCTGTAGAAAGAAAACCACTGCTCGGAATTACATCAAATGTGAACAACATATTATTGACGCATGGGGAGACGTAATGAAACAAAAAAAATTAATAAAAATTTGACCACTAGATGGCGCTGTAAGCGTGAGAATATGCACACCAACAAACGCGAGGTTTACGTCGGATACGCCCGACATGACTCTCCCTATGAAGGATCGTTCGCTGCTGGTAAAGTTCTTCTGTAAGGACGGGCCGGCAGAGGTGGCCGAGCGATTCTAGGGGCTACAGTCTGGAGCCGCGCGACCGCTACGGTCGCAGGTTCGAATCCTGCCTCAGGCATGGATGTGTGTGATGTCCTTAGGTTAGTTAGATTTAAGTAGTTCTAAGTTTTAGGGGACTGATGACCTCAGAAGTTAAGCCCCATAGTGGTTCAAATGGCTCTGAGCACTATGGGACTTAACTTCTATGGTCATCAGTCCCCTAGAACTTAGAACTACTTAAACCTAACTAACCTAAGGACATCACACAGCACCCAGTCATCACGAGGCAGAGAAAATCCCTGACGCGGTGGTGTGCAAAAATACAGTGCACGGGGAATTGCGGAACGTTGGACATCCCTGCAAGCACAGTGCATAAAATCCTACGCAACTTCCTGCCCCTCTATCCATACAAAATCACCTATGCTCAGGAGTGCCAGCAACACAATCGTTCGTTCTGGAATTTCTTGCTCGTATTGGACAATAAATGGCCCAGAAAACTTTTGTGGGCAGACGAAGCCCACTTCCATCTCCGAGGGTACGTCAGTATACAGAACAATGGGAATATGAGCTACGGAAAATCCGCATGGACATCGACTAGTACCATTTCATTCTGAAAAGGTGCCCTTGCGGTGCGGGTTGCCGGCATCGTTTATCGTAGGACCGTCTTTTGCCGAGGAGATGATCCTGCAGGTCCTGTTACCTGTACCGTCACTGATAAACGCTATGAGGGTCTTTTGCACCCCAACGTCATTTCAACCTATCAACAGCGTAATTGTGCTGGTAGGATCATTTTTATGCTGTATGGCGCTCCTAGGCACAACGCACAGCCAGTGAAGAGGCTGCTACAGAGGCATTTCGTAAAAGCCAGAATTATCAGCCGTCATTTCACTACAGAGTGATCGCCCAAATCACCAGACCTTAATCTGTGTGACTTCTGTCCGTGGGGTTATCTCGAAAACGTTGTGTTTAGCGCTCCAATTACGGAAGTAGCTGAACTGAATGCGCGCATTGTTAACCCCGAGACCCTCCAATCTGTTGTGGCACAAAACGGTGGACGGTATGTTGAACTTTTCTTGCTCCAGTCTCACGACAATTAGAAACCAATGTCATTTTGCTTTTTAAGCGGGTTTGGCCCTGGCCAACTAAAAATCGAAGTAATTTTGCTTTTTATACGTTTTTGTCTTTGAGGCAATTAAAAGCCAATTTTTCCCATCCCATTTGGTACGACCTTGCCATGATAGATGGTCTTATCTAACTAACAGTACCACAAATGTTGACTGCCGAACGCATATTGAACAGTACGGATAATGTAATGTGCCACTCAAACCATAGCTGTCGTATTGAGATCCATCTGTCATTCATAGCCGACCCCTACAGCGGCATCTGTTGCTTAAATTATCGTTAAATTATTATTATTATTATTATTTACATGACGTTCCCGTCTTCGTCAATAATATGCTGTTCAGATTTGACGTCATTCGGAGAAATTGTTCTCTTTCTACCTTTTTGAACTGAAACTTTAATTATGGACACCATTTATTTTGGTAAATGGAATCCGCCGCCTTGGGCGGCTCGTTTTAGAGTAAAAAAGTGATTATGATTTATTAGGTTCGTTACCGCAGTCGCCCTTGTTTCTGTGACAATACCTTCACAAAAGTAAGAAGCCTATAACATGCAATAACCAAAACCTACAGTATGCACCACAGAGTAATGCAACAAGTCTGAGACGAAATACGTACACTTCTATCACAATAAGTTCAGTCTGTTCTGTCAATGTACAACACAGTATGCAACGAATGCAGAACTGTTCCCTTACAGATATAATTCAAAACTCCGATGGCCATGATGGCGGCAGATTGGAGGCGACACACCGTCGACTGCCCTGCGCACTCAAGAATTCCACAAGTTTTACCGTACTAAGCGGCTATGACAATCCTGACAACTAGGTCCGTGCGAGTAACGACCGAATTCTCGTAAACTAGGCTCATCACATAGCTCCAGAAGAAGACGTCCGTTGGTCTCGTGTCTGGTGTCCGAACTGACCACGGAACAGGACCCTCGCGATCGACCAGTGCAATGCTGTCCAAATGAAATGCAATCACAGTGTAACGAGCCAACGAAAATCACTTTTTTACGTAAAAATACTCAGAAGGTGTCCCTGAACAACCTCTTAAAATTTGTCAGTGGAGCTCTGGTTCGCCGTGTATAAGAGAACAATAAAGGACGCAACGTGTAGACAAAGCCCGAGACAGTGCAACCTGGGCAATGTTCTTCAGCAATAAGAAGGGAAAAAAGTCTGCAGAAACGGCGACCGAACTAGATTAGCGATCTCTCAGGGTCTTCACCAGTAGCAGCATAACTTTTTCACTAGTTACAAAATATTCATAATTAGTATGCACTTGCACTATGACATCTACCTTCACCTCTAAAAGAATCTTAGAAAGGAGGGCAGCTCGTTTCGTATTATCGCGAAATAAGGGAGACAGTGTCACAGACTTGATACGTGAATTGGAGTGGCAATCATTAAAACGCAGGCGTTTTTCGTTGCGACGGGATCTTCTCATGAAATTTTAATCACCAGTTTTCTCCAACATTCCGTTGGAACCCACCTACATAGGGAGAAATGATCATCACGATAAAATATGAGAAATCAGGGCTCGCACCGAAAAATTTAAGTGCTCGTTTTTCCCGCGTGCCGTTCGGGAGTGGAACGGTAGAGAGACAGCTTGAAGATGGTTCATTGAACCCTCTGCCATGCACTTTACTGTGAATAGTAGAGTAATCACGTAGATGTAGATGTAGGTAGCTTCTATCTGTCTTCTTCTTCGTCTTGACTGACAAGGAGGCAGCAAAAATGTAGGTGCCAATTGATCGCTGTGTAAAACCAAGAGCAAACGCCACAGTGATTCCCGTAACCAAACAGATTAATTTAGATCGCGGCCGTGGCAAGTGTAACATCACAAGCAGTCCATAAGTACATTAACATATAAATCCATGGAATTTCGTCTAGCGAAGATGCATTTACTATTAACTTCTCCATGATAACTCCGTAGCTGTGACTAACACTTCATCAGCAACTGGTTCCTATGTTTCTTCAAATATTTTTTACCATTCCAAATTCGTTTCGTATTATCGCGAAATAAGGGAGACAGTGTCACAGACTTGATACGTGAATTGGAGTGGCAATCATTAAAACGCAGGCGTTTTTCGTAGCGACGGGATCTTCTCATGAAATTTCAATCACCAGTTTTCTCCAACATTCTGTTGGAACCCACCTACATAGGGAGAAATGATCATCACGATAAAATATGAGAAATCAGGGCTCGCACCGAAAAATTTAAGTGCTCGTTTTTCCCGCGTGCCGTTCGAGAGTGGAACGGTAGAGAGACAGAATGACATTACAAACGAACACAAAACCAGACAGCAACAATTATATGTTGGAAGACATTTCACACGATAGTGGCATTATTAGTACGGCATCGTCCGGTGACAAGATAAAGTACCAAATCTCAGAGATATCTGACTTTCTCTTGAGGAAGATAACGATACTGCCATTAAAATTTCTTTCCTGTTTACGACGCCTTAGACTCTTTCTCTCACTGCTGTTCCCCGACAGATTCCATGGAAAAGAGACAAACGCAACTTCACGCAATGCCTTAACGTCTCGAAGATAATAGAAGATGAAAAGCAGAATATTGTATATGTTCTATGGAATCCTGCAGAACATACACGGTATTGTCCTTTTCATTTCTTACATGTTGTTCTACCAAGAAGCGACGGAAGATTCAAATGGTTCAAATGGCTCTGAGCACTATGCGACTTAACTTCTGAGGTCATCAGTCGCCTAGAACTTAGAACTAATTAAACCTAACTAACCTAAGGACATCACACACATCCATGCCCGAGGCAGGATTCGAACCTGCGACCGTAGCGGTCACGCGGTTCCACACTGAAGAGCCTTTAATCGCACGGTCACACCGGCCGGCGCGACGGAAGAATCAGTTAACACAATGTAATCACTGTTACTGAAGTTTTTACATACCCTGTGACTCGTTGCTGTTTTTGTAGTATTATATGTATGTTTGGAATATTCCGCTCAAAATTCTACTTTGAAGGATGAATCATACAAAAAAATTATTTGTCGCTGTTCTAATCGTCTTTCCGGATGCAAATACTATAGCTCCCTGACAATGGATTTGGACTTAGCAAGTGTAGCTATGAATTCTAATGTCACTTTAGCCACCGTATCAGCAGGATTATAAACTTGTTAACATTGTTGGGGCGCAGCATACCCCGTCTTCCTGTTGCTCGTGGCTGATCATAGCAGTGAACTTTAAACGAAGGAACGTCAGATTTACGGCCCTAGATCAGAGGCAAAACAGCAGTACAGTAGAAGGTGAGTAGGAACAGAAGTTACATTTCATTTTATTGAAGAAAAGTTCCAGTATTTAGCCGGGTGATTTTATAAACACGGTGTACAGCCCAAATCTGGATGGAGGGAGGGGATTTCAACACTTCTTCACCCGACTGCAACCTCATTTTCTTAACAAAATTGAACTTTGAGATCTTTAAAGCATTTTTTCTAGTGCTTGATATATCGCTGGATGCTTAAAGAAGCTCAACTTAACATCAAAGACGCAATTTCCCAGCCGACCGATATCCGCTCCTACTTCCTAAGCTCATATTTTCTAGTCATTTGCAGCTAACAAATAAGTAAAGTGCGTCATCATTTGGAAGAAGCACAGCGATTCAGTTCTGTTTATTCGCTTAACTGTTGGTTGGGAGTAAGCTAGCTATCGCACTTCATAACGACTGCCACATGACTACCTCCTGGCAGTGAACTGTGGCCTCTTATATTGTTAGGAGACCAGAGATTTTATTAATTTCTTACATTCTGTACACTGCTTTTTGACGCCTCCTTTGTATCTATGAAACACAAGCCGTTACTCTATCAGATAGCTACCAATGTTACAATGCTTCAGTGACTCTTGGTACAAGGGAAGCATTTTTAATTATTCACGTGTTTATATGACTCGGATGAACAAAATGATCAATTCTTACACAAACTGCATCAGCAGATTACATCATGTGTGTACCTTCTAATTGATACCACTCCCTGAAACTTAAACTTGGGATTTTTATGCCTCCGCTTTTACTCGAAGTACATCGAAAATACCAAAGAAACTAGCAATTAGCGGCTCCAATATAATAAGTATCCTGATGGTAGCACTACAGCAAAAAAACTAAAAATAATTTGCGTTTTGCGAAGACAACTGGAATCAAGTTCTATAAACAAAGAATTGGGGTTAAAGAGTGAAACTCCCACATGTTGCAGTAACGTTGTATGGATTGACTGAGGTACTGGATACGCATTTTGGTAATCTTCCTCCGCGTAGTTTGTAAGCGAGTCCACAAAGCTTCGCCAGAATTGAAACGGGACAGTTAAGACAAAGTCGCTCAGAAATATCCGACTACAGCTCAGGGGAGCAGCAGTCCCATTCGTTATAAAGAAGGACTGTAAATTCCTTGCCTCCCCATCTGCCTAAAATTTCAGTGTGTTTAGAAAGATATGCTCGACGGACTGGTTGCTAATGGTTCATCACTGTCAACAGTATTCTGCAAATTTCTCGTATGAATGAGCGCTCAGATTCGCTGTGGAATTGTCTGATCAAAAGTCCTGCATTAAAGTCAAACATATTTTGCGTATTTTAGTTTACTGAACCTCTATGGTGTGACATTTAGTGGCAATTGCGTACTGGAATATAAATTACTCGTTACGGAAACAAAAGTAATTAAGAGTTACATATGGGACTACCATTTCATGTTGTAGGCATCTGGTTAAAGAGTCTATAATGCTTAAATCATTTTAGCAGTGCATTTATTTTCTATGAAATATGTTACCATTCGTATATTACGAGCAAGTAGTCGATTTTGTTAACAAACACACACACACGCAACCAAACACACACACACACACACACACACACACACACACACACATGTACATTTATACAGGCTAGGTTTGCACATTTAAGAGTGGAACAGTATTGTCTCAGAAATAATTTAGATTATACAGGGTGTTACAAAAAGGTACGGCCAAACTTTCACGAAACATTCCTCACACACAAATAAAGAAAAGATGTTATGTGGACATGTGTCCGGAAACGCTTAATTTCCATGTTAGAGCTCATTTTAGTTTCGTCAGTATGTACTGTACTTCCTCGATTCACCGCCGGTTGGCCCAATTGAAGGAAGGTAATGTTGACTTCCGTGCTTCTGTTGACATGTGACTCATTGCTCTACAGTACTAGCATCAAGCACATCAGTACGTATCATCAACAGATTAGTGTTCATCACGAACGTGGTTTTGCAGTCAGTGCAACGTTTACAAACGTGGAGTTGGCAGATGCCCGTTTGATGTATGGATTACCACGGGGCAATAGCCGTGGCGCGGTACATTTGTATCGAGACAGATTTCCAGAACGAAGATGTCCCGACAGGAAGACGTTCGAAGCAACTGATCGGCGTCTAAGGGAGCACGGAACATTCCAGCCTATGACTCGCGACTGGGGAAGACCTAGAACGACGAGGACACCTGCAATGGACGAGGCAATTCTTCGTGCAGTTGACAATAACCCTAATGTCAGCGTCAGAGAAGTTGCTGCTGTACAAGGTAACGTTGACCACGTCACTGTATGGAGAGTGCTACGGGAGAACCAGTTGTTTCCGTACCATGTACAGCGTGTGCAGGCACTATCAGCAGCTGATTGGCCTCCACGGGTACACTTCTGCGAATGGTTCATCCAACAATGTGTCAATCCTCATTTCAGTGCAAATGTTCTCTTTACGGATGAGGCTTCATTCTAACGTGATCAAATTGTAAATTTTCACAATCAGCATGTGTGGGCTGACGAGAATCCGCACGCAATTGTCAATCACCTCATCAACACAGATTTTCTGTGAACGTTTGGTCAGACATTGTTGGTGATGTCTTCAACCTACGCTCAATGGAGCACGTTATCATGATTTCATACGGGATGCTCTACCTGTGCTGCTAGAACATGTGCCTTTACAAGTACGACACAACATGTGGTTCATGCACGATGGAGCTCCTGCACATTTCAGTCGAAGTGATCGTACGCTTCTCAACAACAGATTCGGTGACCGATGGATTGGTAGAGGAGGACCAATTCCATGGCCTCCACGCTCTCCTGACCTCAACCCTCTTGACTTTCATTTATGGGGGCATTTGAAAGCTCTTGTCTACGCAACCTCGGTGCCAAATATAGAGACTCTTCGTGCTTGTATTGTGGACGGCTGTGATACAATACGCCATTCTCCAGGGCTGCATCAGTGCATCAGGGATTCCATGCGACTGAGGGTGGATGCATGTATCCTCGCTAACGGAGGACATTTTGAACATTTTCTGTAACAAAGTTTTTGAAGTCACGCTGGTACGATCTGTTGCTGTGTGCTTCCATTCCATGATTAATGTGATTTGAAGAGAAGTAATAAAATGAGCTTTAACATGGAAAGTAAGCATTTCCGGACACATGTCCACATAACATATTTTCTTTCTTTGTGTATGAGGAATGTTTCCTGAAAGTTTGGCCGTACCTTTTTGTAACACCCTATTCTCAGGTCTGACGAAGCTTCTCGAGAATTTGTCTTGCATGTAAGACAAAAGATGTACATGTAAATCTCTTTTAACTAGAGAACTACAATGCACTAACAGCTCCTTCTAGCCACTAAGATCTAGCGTACTGACTTCCGTCAGTCGAATTAGATCCATCGAAATGAAATGAATGGATTGACGGAACGAAATCAATGAAAACCTCATGACAGGAAATCATATCAGCGGAGATCGGTAAAAAAAAAAAGTTGAGCCTGCACTGTAATGAATATTTCGTGACTAATTAGTCCCTTGCCGGGGTGCCCGTGCGAAACTATCGCACTCTTATAGCTTAAAATAATGACAGCATTGGGAATAAGTGTAGTCATTGGGATAAGAGTAGTTGCGGGACTGAAGAGGAAACATCTTTAAAAATGAACTGAACAACATGAAACAATAATAATGCATTTATTATACATCCTTGTATACAAATTTCGATGCGTCCAAAAATGTGTTTTCGATTCTCAATATTTGTTCCGACTTGTACGACGGGCATACTCATAAATTTATGATACATCTTTGTATATACGTTTCCATGTGTCCAAAAACATGTTTTACATTCGGAATGTTTGCCTCTGCTTATATGACGGGCAGAAATTGGAGGCTGTCAGTAGGGCCACATAACCTATAATTTTAACTCGACAAACAGTTTCAGTTAAACACATTAGGCCCTAGTGGCAATAGGTAAATCACAATTCAAGGCGACATGAAAATATGTTTATCGTTTCGGGAAGAATTTTCGTTTAGATAGGCCAAGCTGTACGAAGGGCTACCGCAGTGGTCACGATTATTGTCTATGACAATACTGTATACAAATTGTTCAGTTAGTAAGTACTTTAAAACAAATAAAATTATATTTGTAATAATATAATGTGAAAACGGAGTCTCTTATTTGTGATTAATAAGCTACCTTCGTGAAATATAGGTAAGAAACTGGGCATCCATAATGCCCTTTTGCCTACGATAGCTAAAAAATCTCTTTTACATCAAATTTTCCACAAATAGTATGTTTTAGCGTAAAATCGATATTCAGTGTCAGAAACTGATTAAAAAACATTTCTAACGATACCTCATTCATCCATGTATGATTAGACGTGTTGAGAAAAAGGGAAGTTCACTTGAGAAATAATTCATATAGTGATAGACTGAGTTGCTTTAGTCCACCAAATGAGCTCTCATGGTCCAATGAGCGGTGCTGTTCCCACCCGCAACTGCGAGAACCTCTGGTTTAGTGTTCAGAATTCTTAGATGGAGAGATTAGTGTTAATGAAAATTTGAGTCTAGCTTGGAGGCGTGAGCAGATACTCTAATGGCTTAGGAGCATGCGGAAACGGGGTTCGCGTTTCTGCAACAGATTTTCATTCGTCACGAAATCTTATTTGCACTGATTTTTACTTTTTAATCGTGTACCTACAAGCAAGTGGGTTTCCAAAGTATTTTAATCGTGAGGTAAGTACAAATATCGACTAACACTCAGAACACTCCATAGAACATAAATGATATCGGTTTGGAGCGACGAAGTGACGTCGTCACGGTCACGTCTTCTTCAACAGTAAATTCAAGTGAAGTGCAGTCATAACGAACACCACTCTAGTGGCTCTAGTGGTGTGCGAGAGCGACAGTTTCCAAATATCATCGGTCAGAATCGTTCTTTTTTTTTTTTTTTTTTTTTTTGCAGAAGCGAAGTCAGTAATAAAGTACACGAGTACAGTTGTACGTTTTCAGTATTATCCCTGAGCCTAACGTAAATATTAGATAAACATACACGCCAAAAATACCCAGTTTCGAGAGCAATTACAGATGTTTATTCCGTAAATTAATAAAGTAATGACATTTTCGATATGAGCTGTATCAAAATTAACATGACGTTAAATTGAATATTCATGCAGAAATTAATTTTCACAAATTCCGGCGATACAGTTCAAATAAGTAAAATACATCACATTATTTCATTCAAGCTACTGATCTTTTGTGCACAATATCTAAATAGGATGTAGCAAGGTGCTTCATTTTACACGGAACCTCTGCTAGACATATCATGTACGAGCCATTGATTTATCAGTGTGTGTGTGTGTGTGTGTGTGTGTGTGTGTGTGTGTGCGCGCGCGTTTCACAGAAATTATTAACTGTGTATTTCACAATCTTCGTTAGCTTTGAAGGCTTATAGGTATTATATGCTTTTCTGATGATAGTTTTAATTAGAAAATATACATTTCAGATTATCTTCTTTCTCTCACTTAAATTTCTTCACAACTGTCTTTTTGAGAGAAAGAACTATTCACGGGCAATAACTTTTTATGCAAGTCATTCAACAACATAAAGGAGCCATGTACACTGGATTATGAATAATAAACAGTCACCTTCGCTTCACAGATACCTGTTTCGGTTTTATAATTGAGTTTCATTTCGTATGTACTCTTTTCTCCAGGGTTTCTGTTGGCGCACGTTATGGTTGAGATGTTAAAAATAACATTAATAAGGAAAAATTTGTTTTTATCGGGAACTGTCTCTCATGAGTCTTTGAACACTCATTATATCATAACTTTGCTTCTGTCCCTTATCATCAATACCTTCCGTAATTCGAAAGAAAGAAACTGCCGACATTGTCCATTGAAAGGAGAACGACGAAGCACATGAATACACGATTCACGAATAACCTGTCTATACCCTCATCGTAATAACATGGAAATAAAGTGGTAGGTGAAATATCTCCACCATTCTTGTAAGACTGTTGCTGTATAGATTTCTCTATCAGCAGTTTGAGCTTTTTCTTCAATTCAGGACAATGAAATGTAATGTACAGCTGAATACCAGCAAGTGTGTGTGTGAGGGTGAGGGAGGATGTGTTGATGGTTTTAGAAGTATTAGAAATAATAATTGTATACAATTTGTAAATGAAACAATGAAACATACTATCACAGTCAAAGGGAGAATTTCTCGCCAAAAGAGCCCCATAGCATCAAACAGGGGCCTTGATATCAGAAATAAATTTAAGAATGTAAGTCTAATACGCAACACTCTGTAAAAGCGAATCATGGACTGTAGAAAAGTCGGAATAGAGGAGAATCGAAGCATCGGAGACGTATTGTTAAAGATGGATGCTGAAAGTTAAATAGGCAGATAACGTAAGAAAAGAGGAAGTTCTCCGCAGAATCCGAGAGTAAAGAAATATGTGGCAAATACGGAGTAGAAGAAGGGACATTACGATAGGAAATGTAGTAAGGCATCAAGAAATATCTTTCATGGTAATATAGGAAGCTGTAGAAAGCCAAAATTGTAGGAAAGACGGATATTTGAATTTCAGAGTATAGATAAAGATTTTTTAAAATTCTTTATTGCAACAACAATATGAATACTGCATTAACCCACCTCCTAATACATTAATGGGTCAAATTTTTATACAATAGTTTGCAGCAAATCTACTACTACAGGAAGTGTTAGCCAAGTCTATTGGCAAAAACTACTCATTATCACTAAGTCTACTTTAACCAGCTACTCCACTAGACAACACTACCTGTAGCACTACAGGTGTGCCAGAGAATACAAATCTACTTTGTCTGGCCGTGCCCACTGAGCCAACCCCAGTGGCATCCCCCTATCACCGGGCTGCCCCTGAGTTTAACTCGCTGCAGTTTACTACTCAATGATGCTGCAAAAAAATACTTCCTACTTAAATACTAACTAATTCTACAAGTCATAATCGGTGTGTGGTGTCGTATCCGGCTTGGTGACGCACCTTCCCCCTGTTCCAAGACGAGGCGGATCCCGACCGTCACAGCGATCGTCTAGTCCGCGTCCCAGCGGAATGGAGTAGGTGCGCGGAGTCTTTTGCTATCTGCTACTAATCATTGGTTTTCCCTACGGTAATGTCGCAAGGCCTTTGATGATATTTCGTTGGCGAGACTGTCAGTAAACCTGAAGGTACCATGGTCTCTAATCAGGTGGTGTGTGTCAGGATTCGGTAATTCTCGTCGTAATCTAGCAGCCACATCATCGAACAGGAGGCACTCATAAACCACTTGGTGTGGAGTGCCCTCCTCTGCACCACAGTCACACGAGGGAGTAGCCCTCTTCCCAAAATGGGAAAGATATGTCTGGTACGGTCCATGTCCCGTGAGGAAGTGCAGTAGCCCTCTGCTTGGCTTGAAGTGTTTGAGCTACAAGAGTTCCCTAACATTGGGTAACAGCTGATAAGTCCTGCATCCAGTTTCCTCGCTATTCCAATATTCCTGCCAAAGTTCTTACCCCCTTCTTTTGATGGCAAACTTGTCCTTGACATGAACTCGCAGAATTTCTACAGTTGTGTCAATTGTGCCCTTCTTGACTCAGTACCATGCTGCTTGTTCGCTTATCTTTATATTCAAGGGACAAAGTCCCATAGATACTAGCAAAGCTCCCCCCCCCCCCCCGACCCCCAGGAAATGTTCTTTAGGACTGGACTGAGCGCAGGAGCATATTTCGCTACACCCTCCTCATTGCCATGGCAGGCATGACCCTTGTGAGCCTGTGTGTCCATACTCCCGATCCATATCCCAGTGTGGAAGTCAGAACTGTGTTGTAGTATAACTTAATTATATCAGCTGGCAGGTGAAACCTTTTATGCCCTATCGCTATCAGATTGTTTAGTACCTCTAACGACTTCTGGGTCACCATGTCAATATACTGGACAAAACTCCACCTCTCATCAATGACTAAGCTGTCCAGGAGAGGCTCCATCTTTATGTCCCAAAAGAGTGGCCCCAAGACAGAGCTCTGTGGACACCCCTTTGTAATCCTTTAACCAACTCTCCCCCTAGTGGACGATAGCCAGACCTCCCTTCCCATACAATAGCTCCTAAGACAGCCAAATAGCGGCCATGGACACTTTTTCTCCCACAAGCAGGAGGAGAGTGAAGACCACCACAGATTGCCAGAGACGCCACTAATGTCTACCATGATGCCAATTGTGTGCTTGTGTGGGGATGATCCACAGACCTCGGCCGCCAGGGCAATTGCGTCAGACAGCGAGCGCCCTGATGTTAAAGAGCACTTGGTGCACTGTCAGTCTGTCTGTCAGAAACCAGCAGGTCTAACAAACAAATCTAAGATTTTACTTCCTTTGGGTATTCCTCATGGCCCTTATTGATAATGACTGCGTTGGCCTGCTTCCAGAAGGAGAGAAACGTCTTTAATCATTATGTATACTTGTCAGAGCTGTTACTAGTTGAGGAGCAAGGTACTGCACCACTTCCACACAACGCTGGCTGGTCCCAGAGCCTTTCATAGGGGCAGCCACTTCTTCCTCAGAGAACAGGTACACCTTGGTGTTGTTCTCATATTGACCTTGGTCTTCCTGCCCAATTAGGCACTGACCCTCTGTGTCCTCTCTCTCATTGTCATCAGGAACAGAGACCAGAAGAGGAGCTCAGCAGCTTCCTGCCAGAATCCCATCATCTGGTTCCTGTCCCTGACAGTGGACAGCACCATGGGTGACCGGACTTTTTCCCTTACAAGCTTGACGCCCCAGAGATCGACAGCCAGTTCGCCCAGCACATACTTATCCCAACATTGGAGCCATACTGCCCTCTGCTCTTTTTGAAATTGCCCCTTAGCTTCCCGATATACCTGTAGCCGTCACTGTCTTTCTTCCCAGACAACACTCCACTGGTCACTTCGCCCTCCAGACAGGCAGATGCGTCTGCCCTAGTTCAGCAGACCACGGAAGTGGAGAGGCTGCAGTGGCTCTCCTCCTGGTTGGTACGACAGCACTCACTGCCCTAGTAAGTGCACTCACCAGTTCCTCGACGTGTCTATCGACGTCTTCATCACCTTCCGGTCATGCTGGGACGTCAAACTCTCTTGTCAGGCGTTGACAATCGGCTATGTTGTAATTTAGCTGCACTTCCCAGCCTATGTCCCAGCGGCACTCACTATAAAAAGTGGAAAGGTGATTAGATTATGGTCGCTTGTGGTGACCCTGTCCCTTACAGTCCAATTTTTGACGTTTCACGCTATTTTCGGTTACATCAGCGTGCTGTCAATATTGGTTCAAATGCTTCAAATGGCTCTAAGCACTGTGGGACAACATCTGAGGTCATCAGTCCCCTAGACTTAGAACTACTTAAACCTAACTAACCTAAGGACATCACACACACCCATGCCAGAGGCAGGATTCGAACCTGCGACCGTAGCAGCTGCGCGGTTCCGGACTGAAGCGCCTAGAACTGCTCGGCCACAACGGCCGGCTTCAATATTGGTACCCTCACCCTCTCCACCGCTGTGGGTGGGTGGTTGGGGGAGGGGGGTTCTCCTGGCGTTTTGGCAATTAGGAACTGCAAAGCCATGATACTTTCTTCCAACCTCTCTCATACCAAGTGCCACTGTGCCAAAAGGGGGCTTCGGCGTTTATATGCGCCGTCACTACAATATAGATTGGAATATACAACATAGATTGGAATATATTCAACGGATAGTTGAAGAGGTTGGGTGTAAGTTTTGGTTTGAAATGAAAAGGTTGACAAATGAGAGGAAATCGTGGCGGACCTTATCATGCCAGTCAGAAGAGACGCACTGAATATGGAAACATGTAAATGAACGTAGAGCACCTGATGTTGGGCACAAGGCCGAAACCGATCGTGAGTTGAAAAAATCTATTGTGACGTAGCGTTTATTATCGTACACCCTATAAAGGAATGGTGATAGAGTTTAACAACGTACACTATGGATAGAAATACAGTCAGAAGACATGTAAAAAAAAGGACACCCTAACATCTTCCATGGCAAAAAAACAAACTATAGGGACTTGTGTAATGAATGCTAAAAGAATTCTGCACTTTGTTCTGATCAATCCACCAAACTGTTGCTATAACTAAATTAAATTTTTCTCGGTTTGTACCCGCACTGTCAATATACGGGGTGATCAAAAAGTCAGTATAAATTTGAAAACTTAATAAACCACGGAATAATGTAGATAGAGAGATAAAAATTGACACACATGCTTGGAATGACATGGGGTTTTATTAGAACCAAAAAAAAAACAAAGTTCACAAAAGGTCCGACAGATGGCGCTGGACAGCAAAACGTCAGTGACTGTGCATGACAATCGTGTATAAAAGGAGATGTAATGAGAGAGAGAATCAGAGGCGCCAGCAGTTGCAGCATTTTGACGTTACCTGAAAAGGCGCTTTCAGTGAAGCTGTATTATCAGAATGGGGAATGTCCTAGTTCAGCGTTACGATCCTATCGCCATAGGAAGGGGATTCGAACGGGTAAAGGTCCGTTCTCAAATGCAGCTGTGGCGAGAATGATTTCGAAGTTGGAAGCCACGGGTTGTTCAGACGATAGACGCTGTAATGGTCGACCGAGCACAAGGTGTAATGCTGCTGAGACAGTTCAGGAAGAAATGGAGACTGTAGCGGGTTCGTCTATGCACGGGGAAGTCAGCGCTCGTGCAGTCGCACGTCACACCGGTATTCCATACACTACTGTTTGGTTGGCACTTAGGCGTACCCTCCGATGCTATTCGTACAAAATCCATCGGCATCATGAACTGTCACCTGGCGATTTAGTGAAGCGGAGGGCATTTGCGGTGTGGGCGTTTCAAAAGATGGCGGAAGATGACTATTGGTTGAGTAACGTGTTGTGGATCGACGAAGCTCATTTCGCGCTCAGAGGGTCTGTCAACGCCCACAACTGCAGAATTTGGGCTACCGAAAATCCTAGAACTCTCGTGGAAACGCCATTGCACGACGAGAAAGTCACGGTATGGGTTGGATTTACCACATCTACCGTTATCGGGCCTTTTTTCTTCGAGGAAATGCGTGATTCTGGTTTTGTAACTGCTACCGTGACGGTTGAGAGGTACGCCGATATGTTACAGAATCGCTTCATCCCCAGCCTGGCTGATAAACACCTGCCGGAACGTACGATATTTATGCAGGATAGCGCTCCACCCCATATTGCAAGACGCGTGAAAGATCTCTTGCGCGCTTCGTTTGGTGATGATCGTGTGCTCAGCCGCCACTTTCTTCATGCTTGGCCTCCCAGGTCCCCAGACCTCAGTCCGTGCGATTATTGGCTTTCGGGTTACCTGAAGTCGCAAGTGTATCGTGATCGACCGACATCCCTAGGGATGCTGAAAGACAACATCCGACGCCAATGCCTCACCATAACTCCGGACATGCTTTACAGTGCTGTTCACATTATTCCTCGACTACAGCTGTTGTTGAGGAATGATGGTGGACATATTGAGCATTGCCTGTAAAGAACATCATCTTTGCTTTGTCTTACTTTGTTATGCTAATTATTGCTATTTTTATCACATGAAGCGCCATCTGTCGAACATTTTTTGAACTTTTGTATTTTTTTGGTTCTAATAAAACCCCATGCCATTCCAAGCATGTGTGTCAATTTGTACCTCCCTATCTACATTATTCCGTGATTTATTCAGTTTTCAAATTTATTCTGACTTTTTGATCACCCGGTATATAAAACTACCGACGTTTCTGTCCCTGTTGCAAGCGACCATCTTCAGGGTGTCGGTTGCAGCAGGGACCGAAACGGCGGTAGTTTTATGTATTTTGACAATGCGGTCACAAACTCAGAAAAATATTATTGGGTATGACAAAGGCCGCAGAAGCCTACGTTTATATGTTGCAATAATATATTTTCAGTCTGATACATAGCACGAATAGTCATTCGCATGAGTACACACCCCCAGACACGACAGACAGTAACTGACTGACAGTATATTGAAATCGGGACTCATTTCACCGGGCCTCGGCTATCCAGTCGTCTAGGGTCCAACCGACATAGTCACGAGCCCAGGTGAGGCACTGCAGGGTATGTCGTGCCGTTAGCAAAAGCACTCGCGTCGGTCGTCTTCTGCAATAGCCCGTTAACGCCAAACGGATACGTGCGTCGCACACATTGATTTCTGCGGTAATTTCAGGCAGTGTAGCTTGTCTGTTAGCACTGACAACTATACTCAAACGCCGATGCTCTCCATCGTTAAGTGAAAGCCATCGGCCACTGCGTTGTCCGCAGTGAGAGATAATGCCTGAAATTTGGTATTCCCGGCACACTCTTGACGCTTTGGGTCTCATAATATTGAATTCCTTAACGATTTCCGAATTGTAATCTCCCATATGTCTTGCTCCAACTAACATTCCGCGTATAAAGTTTGTTAATTCCTGTTGGGCGGCCATAATTACGCCTAAAATCTTTTCACATGGATCACCTGAGTACGAACGGTAGCTCCACCAATGCACTACCCTTTCGTGCCTTTTGTACGCTGTACTATTGCCATCTGTATATGTGCATATCTCTATCCATATCTCACGACTTTTACACCTCACTGTGTGGCAGTTTGATGTTAGCACTGGAGTCGTTATTTGGAAACTGGTACAACTTTGGAGTTGCAATTATTTCAGTATTTCACAAGGCAGCGGAGGAGCAAATATCGTTACAGTTAACATGAAATAAAAATCGGTGCTTAAAAATAGCCTTGCATTTTTGTGTGTAGCCCAAAAAACGCGTGTATCAACAAAAATAACGCCCATGCGGCGATGGTTGCATTTCTTTGAAAAATTTGCTCAATTTTGCCCAAATGGCAAAACACCGACCAGTCTGGTCAACCGGGGCGGTAGTCAATTATGAAAATTACTTCCGGTACGGAAAAATGAGTGTTTTGTGAAGAGCGGAAGGGATGCGTGATGACAGCACATTCTATAGTTCGTTCGTTTCCAAAAGATTTTTTCAGTGGGCTGCTTGAATTCCTCTCAGCCGACTGCGCCCTGCATTCCTCCCTCCTTCTTTGGTGCACGATCTATATACTCTCCTGTAATACTACAATAACTCAAGCTAGCAATTCCATGCACGCTTAAATCTTAAAAAAAAGCATGAGTTCGTGCGCTATCAAATGTTTATACATGCACAGTTAAAGGAAAACACGCAATGCCAGAGTTCAGTCTGTTGTTGTGATGCATTCTACTCTATTTTAAAACAATGTGCAGCTAGTAGTTTTTACATATTCTCCACCGACTTAGGGTAGATCTGCGTGCCGAGCAGCAGTCCCTGGATTTGGCAGGAGAGGTGGTCTGAATGCATCCTCTGGCAACTTTAAACATGGTTTTCTGTGATTTCCCATTTTCAATTTACCCAAATGCCGAAGTTAGTGCGCCACAGCCAGTTCCTTCCTAATATCTTTCTTTCCTGGCAGTTTCCAATTTAATTAAAGATGCAGTCATTCTGCTTAAATGTAAAGGGCTGCATCGAAGGCGAGCATCTCTTCGGAGACTCCCGGTACTAAAATCCATATGATAAATAAATAATAATCCAAATTCTCCTCGTTTAGGCTCACGTATTTCTCTGCCGGGACGTTCTTGAATCCAAAAAATGGTCATTCTTACGCTGCAGGAACTGACAGATGCATACTTAAATGACGAAATTTGAACAGGTATAAGGCTGAATAATTCCAGATTCTTTGCATTTTCGCCACCAGAAATTGTTCTAGCCAGTCTGTCTTTAGTCCAAAAGCTCTGTCGGCAAATCACTGTGTCTCAAGAAATTAAAGCTCGTCCTTTTGTGCCCACTTCCTCAGCCCAAATCCAGATTGAAAGAAGAAGAGTATAAAATGGTCTAGGAAGCTGAAGGGAGATTGGAGCATGACTGCTTCTTAGTGGTTTGCCAAGGTACAGCACTGCTACATACCGAGATTATATCTCCGCTCGGTGCAAACTCTAAGATAATTGGCGAAAAACATGTTTTATCGTTTTTTATTGGAATTTTCAGTATAAATGAAAAACATGAGTCTTTGTTAGGTCATCTTTAACTAATCGGACCCGTCCCCCCCCCCCCCCCCCAAACCCGCGCTCCCTTTGACAAAATCCAGCTGCGTCCTTAAAAGAGGGTAGAGAAGATGCTGAAAACATCGACCGCCCTGGGCGATCTAGCACATCAATTACTGACGACAAATGAAATAAATAAAGAAAATGGTTCTGAAAAATCACCAAATTACCATCAGAGAGGTTGCTGATGATGTAGACATATCCTTTAGCTGATAAGAAGCAATTTCTTCGTATGTTTTGGGCATGAAACGTATACCAGCAAAGTTTGTTCCGATATCGACGCCGAATAGACTTCGCTGAGGAACTGCTGAATGAAGTCGACAACGATCCAAAAGTTCTAAATAAGTTCTAACAGGTGACGAAACATGACTGTACGAGTATCTCATCGACACTAAAGCCCAGTCGTCCCAATGGAAACTATCTGAAGAGCCAAAACCGAAAAAATTACAAGTTCGATAACACGCGAAGGTTATTCTCACTGTTCTCTTCGTTTACAATGGGATAGTGTCTCGTGAGATCCCACCTTATAGTCGTACGATCAGTAAGGAATATTACCTGGAAGTGACGGGCCGTCTGCGTGAAACAGTTCACAGAAAATGATCAAAATTGTGGGAGAAACACTCGTGGACACTGCATCACGATAATGTGCCCGTTCACACATCAATGCTTGTTCGTGATTTTTTGGTAAAAAACAAATACGTCAATTGTATCAGCCGCCGTGTTCGCCTGAAATGAGCCCCTGAGACTTCTATCTATTCTCGTGCCTGAAGAGAACCATCAAAAGAGGTCGGTTTGCCACCACTGCTGAGAGAGAAACAGAATCCCTGAAGGACCTGAACTCCATAACGAAAAGTGAGTTCCAGAAGTGCTCCCGAAATTGGAAAAAAGCGCTGGCACAAGTGTATTATATCCGAGGGGACTTACTTTCAAGAGCATGAAATTGATGTTGATGAGTAAATAAAGATTTTTTTTAGGAAAAACAAAAATTCCCAACACTTTTTGATCGCACCTTATATAACATATATTTTTCCTCTAAGCTTCATGAATGTTTCCTGAAAGACTTGTTACACCTTATGTCAGCAGCACAACTTCACCGCACGCAACTATACGGACGCAAATCTAATGAATTACGAGTCAAAATGCTTCCACCTTTCTAGTTCTAAGTAGGGATGATGGTTTTCACTGAAACATCCGGTTTCGGCTACACCGGCAGTTTAACCGGACTGTTAAATAGAATAACCGGTTTGCGAAATAACTGATTTTCGATTTTTCATTATCAATATTTCATATAATAAACATAGAAATATAACAAAGATTGGAAATTTTTGACTCCCTCAGTTTCAAGATAAATACAATCCAAATATTAAAATAACTAGACAAATAAAAGAAATTAGTCCGTTCACAGTTCACTGCTTTTCTCTAAAAGTGATAGGTGCATGTACACTCAATTCTTAGCTATGGAATTCTTTTTTGGAGAACAAACTCACAATATATGAATACAATTTTCAAACTCCAAAAAAAGAGCCGTAACAATAATAACGAAAAATATTAGTCGAGCTCATTATAAAGATCTGTTCAGAACACTGGGGATTTTAACTGCTCCATGCGAATACATTTACCAGGAAGTTGTACACATCAAAACTAACATTGGTAATTACTGCACAAACAGCTCTGTCCATGAACATGCAACAAGAGAGACTAAACTTACATTATCAAGAAAAAATAAATATAAAACTCAAAACAGCATTTCCTACCAAGGAATAAAACTGTACAATAAATTACCAGAAGGGATTAAAGAAATTGCAAAAATACACTTACTTAAAAGGGCAGCTAAAAAGTACCTGTTATGCAATACATTTTATACATTGAAGTATTACTTAGCTAAGACAGAGTAGGGGTTTGATAAAAAATGTTATATAGATAAATAATAATAATAATAATAACATCTTCACTTTATGTTTCTTTCCTTCTTTTTTTTTCCTTTCTAGAAATACTTACCCACAAGCTATGCATGACTCAGTACTAACACCTCTTCCTCTTTCTGAGCTCAACATCTCACTCATTATGGAGGGTTGCTGACTCAGTTTTTCAGGATAGCAAATGGGAAGTTACGGTACAGAAAATGGCCCAGAGATCGCCAGTGTGTGTGTGTGTGGGGGGGGGGGGGGGGGGGGTGTAGTGAGTGAAGTGTTATGAAGCAATGTGTGTATAATGTATAATGTTTGCAGTGACTGATTGTGAGATATGAGTGAACAATGTGGTATCATATTATTTAATAAGTCATTTGTAAAAAAAGTATTGTATACCAGGAGTAAATCTAATGATTGGCTCTAACTAGTTAGCTTATTTTAAATTGTTCTAAATTTGTAAATACTTTGACATGTCCTGTATCCTTCTAAAAAGAGATCTACGGATGAATAAAACTACTAGTACTACTTCCTGGTAGATTAAAACATTGCGCCGGATCAGGATCCAATTTTGAATCTCGCTGCAGAACACAATTATTATCTGCACTTTTCATACTTTTTATGTTCATTCGTTCGTTTTTAATAGCTACAGGCAGACTGTGTTGCCACTGACGACAGATAAGCACTTTGTTTTTACTGAAAACTATGAATGACTTGTTTTTTCTCCTTACATGATGTCGCACGTTTGTTGTGGCTCAGCACGTTCTTAATCTTTTAAAGCAAATGGAGCATTATACTTCACTGATGCCGCACTTCGTAAAATTCTTCCGGAGCACGGACGGTGCCAATCTGTAATACACCTACTGTCCAAAGACAGTAGCAAGAGACCACCATATAGACCAGATGGAGCAAGTCTCGGACACTGCATGTGCATGTGTAGGCCTACCATCCCATATGCCGCGCCATATGATAACAGGTACATTATTGTCTCATCAAAGCTGTACCAATTTTTATGCCATGTGCTTGTTGCTCATTTCTGTCAGCAGTGTTAATAACATAGTACTGATCACTTTTCCCATTTATTCTAATAATGCAACGTTTAAAAACAACGGAAATTTTACGAAAAAAATTACTCGTTTTCTAAAAAATGTTTATTGAAAAACGAAAAATTTTAGCACTGCTGCTATGGACACTTGATATTTCGGGTTTTTACCCAGTTATTAATAAAAAAATTTAAAAATTGTTATAGCCGAGACCAAGGAAATACCGAAAAACGCCGGTTATTCAGACGTTAAATTCCGGTATCGCTTACAACCGGTCGGTTTTTCCTATACCTAGCCGTAAGTGGCGTCCATTATTAACGATATGTCGTTGGGAGATTCTCCACCAATGCTCCGCACGCGCATAAAAAGTGATGCCCTCTTTTGAGTAGTGGTGCAAATTTTCGCCAGCGAAACGACCACTTCCTTTCCGAGGCGGACTTGCCCGGTATCCGCGGATCTAGGTCACCTCCCGGCCGCAGCGGAACTATTCTTTCCGCGTCACTCTCTCCAGAGGGTGAGCGGGAGGCCGGTACAGTTACGAGAGTCACTACTAAAGGGGAACTTCCAGACCAGCGTTCGAGAATTGTCGAGCGAACACGGGCGGCTAGGAACCATGGCTGGGTTGTCGCTGAAGAAATCTGCGGTGCTGGTGGTAATGGCGGCGGCTGTGGCGCTCGCCATCCCCACGGAAGACAAGAAGGCGGCGACGGACAGCTCCCAGAGCGGCGTCACCCTGCCGTTCAGCACCTCTGGCGACAACTCCAGGACTTTCATCAACGTTCCCACGTGTAAGTTCCGCATCTCTGCTCGCTACTGTGCTACAGCCTCCACAGTGTAATGCATAACGACACGACACTATCTGGTGCGGAAGTCGTTAGCGTTTGACAGCTGGAGCGACACTAGTGCTAGAAAGTAGCCAGTCATATGCGTTGTAAGCTTTAATGTTTGTTTTTAATTATTTTCCATTTAATTAACGAAGTATTTTTTGCGTTCTGTGCGTTAGTAAATTACCAAGAGACCTGAACTATCATGAAATACACATAAAAACAGCCGAATCATACTGATTCAACGACATAGACGGCCGAAGTGTCCGGGCGGTTCTAGACGCTACAGTCTGGAACCGCGTGACCGCTACGGTCGCAGGTTCGAATCCTGCCTCGGGCATGGATGTGTGTGATATCCTTAGGTTAGTTAGGTTTAAGTAGTTCTAAGTTCAAGGGGACTGATGACCTCAGAAGTTAAGTCCCATAGTGCTCAGAGCCATTTTACAACGACATAAGCTACAACCTAACCGTGAAGATATACTTTCGAATTAAGTGTATATTTGCGGCTTATTCCACTGAAAGCAAAAGAATATAAACACATATTTTATTCACGAAAAGCTTATGTCTCTGCTGTTGTCTGCTGATATTTTCATAGGCACTTTTCTCGATACTTAAAATTTTTAAACGTCTCTCGACTTCCTAATACAGGAATATTTTTGTAAATGTAATTACTTTGCTTCAAAAGCGAATCTGTTGAAGATTTTGTAAATGTAATTGCTTTTGTTTCAAAAGCGAATGTGTTGAAGATTCTTCCCGTTTATGGTTCGGATTTAGCAACAATTGAAGACATGCGCGAAAAAACAGGCCAAACCTCAATTGTAAAAATTTAGAGATCAGTGCTGCCATCTGTTGTTGGGTACGTGAACTATCAAAATTGACATCGGTCTCATCTCTGAATATAACATTAGGATATGTAGGGGTGATACTAATGTCAGTTTTTATAGGTCCCACACCCAGCAACTGATGGCAATACTTATCGCTTAAGTTCTTACAGTTGAGGGTTAGGCCGTTTTCCCGTGCAGCTCTTAAACTGTGGAAATGGTTTCTCCTGTGTCGGGAAAGTGTTTTACTGCTTTTGACGATTTATTATCACATCTGGTTTCCCTTTAAGCTACACGTATGGGCGTTTATATGATACGTTAAACAATGTAGGTCTTATATTCCATATAGGTTTCCTACAGTCCACATTCACTGATTTTGCTGGAAGTGTAGTAAAGAAAACTCCGCTTTGTTGGCTAGATACACAACGTCTTTCACAAAAGGACAGATCTTTTGGTGTTTAAAGGAAAACGACGTTATTCAATAAATACCTGTACATTACAAGTAAACAGTAAGTGAACTGTCCTGTAATGTACCTTTTCATATCTCTCAGGGTTCTTAGGAAATAAAAGAATGACAAATGCGGTAACATTTTTTAGTTACTGTCGATTTTTATTGCTCTCTATATCCTATGTTACAAATGAATATAAACGTTAGTATTCGCACCTATCCGGTATCGTATTGAGAAGTGTCACTTGCTGGCCTCTTGGGACGAGACGGAGTGTTATGTTAGACTGTGGTGGCTCCGTGGTTCCTCTTGCTGAATTTGCGTAGCTTTGAAAATCGTCTGAGCATCACAAATCAATCGTAGACAACGAACGTATGCCACTGATTACCATTGTTTTTCGTGTCTCGCGGAAAGGTTAGAATAATTCATTTAATTTTTATTCATTTTGTAGAGACGTTGATAAAACTGGATAAATGTAAGGCCGTAACACCTTCCTAAGGTATGGGAGAGCCGGTCGGTGTGACCTAGCGGTTCTAGGCGCTGCAGTCTGGAACCGCGAGACCGCTACGGTCGCAGGTTCGAATCCTGCCTCGGGCATGGATGTGTGTGGTGTCCTTAGGTTAGTTAGGTTTAACTAGTTCTAAGTTCTAGGGGACTAATGACCTCAGAAGTTGAGTCCCATAGTGCTCAGAGCCATTTGAACCATTTGAAACTTGTCCGGAAATATTTTTATACAAAGTGACGTAGCGATGAAGTATGATGCTTCATTTGCTTTCAGAGATTAAAGATTTATCTGACGTTTCTATGAAATACTAAAAGAAGAAAGAAATTATGATAACAGTAACAAATTAAAAACTTAACAATAGTTCACTGATAGTACTCAATAACAATAGAAAGCAGCTGATCCTCTGCCTATGTGTACATAGTACACCTTTATCTGCTTGTATCACTTGGAAAAGGACAAGTTAACACGAAAAACAGAGTTCTTCAACCTCGGTTTTCACCCTCTAGCACAGACTATTCGTAAAGCCTAAAGAGTGATATGATTCCCGGTCCCAACACCATTAGTGAAGAGAGTTTCAAAACATTACAATCAATAGGAGAAAACTGGTGACTTTTGTAGAATTTAACCACTTATCACTTTTCAAGAAAAGCGAATTGGTTTCTCGTCCAGCTGTTCGCAAGACTTAGCTCCGAGTGACTTCTTCCTGTTCCCTAACTTGAAAGTGTGGTTAACTGGAATGAAACTTCCAGTCAACAAGTATTTTACAGAGTTTGACAGAACCTACTTTTTTAGGTGGGATAAAAAAAGCCGGAGCATCGCTGGATGAAGTGTGTATCCCTCAAAGGAAACTATGTTGAGAAATAAAGATTTATCAAACCATACTTGTGGGTGTCCGTATTAAACATATAATAACATAAAATTTAATATCTTGTGTATGCGATAGACAACAGCGCGTACAAATTTTAAAAAGTGCGTGACACTATGCTATCCGTAGTAACGTTATTTTGTTTTGCTACCGGTTTCGGTTCCGAACCATCACCAACATGCTTTAACATAAGTTACAGTGAATGTTAGGAATCCGATAAAACATCAAATCTTCGACATCGCTGCGGCCGGAGAAAGATCCTGCAAGAACGGGGCCAATGACGACTGTAGAGAATCGTTCAACGTGACAGAAGTGCAGCCCTTTGCTCAAATTGCTGCAGGTTTCAGTGGTGGGCCATCAACAAGTGTCAGCGTGCGAACCACTCAACGAAACACCATCGATATGAGCTTTCCGGGCCGGAGGCCCACTCATGTACCCTTGATGACGGCACGACAGAAAGCTTTACGCCTCGCACTTATCACCTGTTGTCCTTGTGTCTGTATACCATCATATTTTTTATCTTGTTACAATTTTTGCTTCTATATTACCTTGGCAATTATGGTTCCCTGCGATACATCACTTTTTGTCCTTATGTCAGTATGCTACCTTATCTTTATCTTGCTACAATTTTTGATTTTATATTTGGTTTCCTGGGGTAACTTATGTTACAGCTTGTATGACACGTTATACATTTTTGATAATGTTCCAGCCATTGATAATGGTTCAGAAATAAAATCAATAGCAAAATAAAATTACATTACTACAGACACCACAGCGTTGTGTATATTTTAAAATAGCATGTTTTAACTTGAGAAGTAACTGAGATATTGACTGTATGTTTCTATAAGTAAACTAAAATGTTTTTTGCACATCTAACACATCTCTATATGCACACCATTAGTGCTGCGACAACGTCTAATCGCCCGCATCTCGTGGTCGTGCGGTAGCGTTCTCGCTTCCCACGCCCGGGTTCCCGGGTTCGATTCCCGGCGGGGTCAGGGATTTTCTCTGCCTCGTGATGGCTGGGTGTTGTGTGCTGTCCTTAGGTTAGTTAGGTTTAAGTAGTTCTAAGTTCTAGGGGACTGATGACCATAGATGTTAAGTCCCATAGTGCGCAGAGCCATTTGAACCATTTTGAACAACGTCTAATCTCTATTCCACTTCTTGCGGTACTGCAAGCCTAATATTCGCGTTAACTGTAAGTAAGTGATCGCGTAGATCTGGTGGATCACGAACTGTCTCTGGTACACTTGATTCCTGATATACCCCCACAGAAAAAAGTAGAGTGGCGTAATGTCTGGGCTTCTACGGAGCCAAACAATCGATGGACTGCCTCTCCCAGTCCAACGGTCTGACAACTGATGGTCCAAGAAATCCCACACAATGTTCGAAAAATGGGATGTGTCGCCATCATGTAGAAATATCGCTAGGAAGTTGCGGCACAGCATACAGCTCCAAGGTGTCTACATATGTTGTTGCATTAACTGCAGGCTCCGAGAAGTAGAATGATATTAGAGCCCTGTCCTTCAACAAGCCATACCAGACATTCACTTTCGGATAGTCACGGTCGCACGCTATCACAACTTAGGGGAGGGGTTTCAGTTCTCCAATTGTGCTTGTTTACCGTGCCGGAAGCGTGGAATGCAGTCCGAGAAAAAGGCGAAATCGAGGAATGTCTCCTGTTCATTCATTTTTGCCAGAGTTGTCTCCGATAATGCCTTCCGTAGCGGACTGTTCTCAGGCTAGATTTTGATGACGAAGCTGCAGTTTGTACTCCTCTAGGCGCAACCTTTTATGGAGGACATAGTATACTGTCGAAAGAAGCAACTGTAACTCCCTAATGGCCTGCCAGATTGTCTTGCGAGTGCTCCGCTGGAAGGACGTACGGGTTAATTCAACAGTAGCCTCTGGAATTGCGTGCGTGGCGTGCTGGTTCTACATCGAAAGCAAGCTACCAGTTTCCCGAAGCCGCTTGTCCCATTTCTTCATTCTTACGTAAGTGGGAACATCGTCAGTTCGTGGCAGTCCACACTCACGTAGAAAACGACGTTGTACCAGTGTAAAAGAATTCAGCTCCACGGAAGAAAGCACATGGTGCATTCTGCTGTGGAGTCCACATGGCTACCGAAGCGCGTTTACGTGATAAAGCAGCCACCTGCATGTGCAAGCGTTATCACTGCCGCAAACACCGAAAACATCGTGAGTTACCACACTCGTAGGAGCAAACCGCCAATAAATACCTCGATTACGCCTGTAGTTATTATATTTTATATTGTTTTTATAGTATGTTTATATTATATTATTTATTATATTATTTCATTTTATATTAATATATGTATAAGCCAGACACCCTGTATTTTGATGCAGTCTTCTCGAGAAGTGATTTCTTTTTCTCTCTCGGTAAGATAAAAGCGGTTTTGAAACGTTTTGTCAAATTACTTGCCGGACGATAAAAACAGACATCACAGGATTGCACTAGCGGAGTGCATTTGGGGGAAATCACTTTAATACTGCATGTTGCCAGTCCTTCAACATCTTGAAATAAATCTGGACATATAAGTGGTTTGTTTGTCTTCACCACAAGACATTTAAGAGACGAAATTTGCTTCCTGCCCGTAGAGCTTCATCACAGCAGTCAAAACAGTTTTGCATATCGCTGTTGTAAGTTTCCCGGATTTTGCCGAAGTACTAACAGCAGTCCTTTATTTTGCCGCCTATTCATCCAGCGTTTCTTGAATCGCCGGTCCCAAACAGCCCGACTTTCTTCTAGGCACACGTAGACGGTAGGCAATTACTTTCCAGAAAGGGTCATAACATATTCCGCTGTATACGAACGGGTTATTTTCTTCAGACTTTTACATCTACATTTATTCTCCGCAAGCCACCCAACGGTGTGTGGCGGAGGGCACTTTACGTGCCACCGCCATTACCTCCCTTTCCTGTTCCAGTCGCGTATGGTTCGCGGGAAGAACGACTGCTGGAAAGCCTCCGTGCGCGCACGAATCTCTCTCTCTCTAATTTTACATTCGTGACCTCCTCGGGAGGTATAAGTAGGGGGAAGCAATATATTCGATACCTCATCCAGAAACGCACGCTCTCGAAACCTGGACAGCAAGCTACACCGCGATGCAGAGCGCCTCTCTTGCAGACTCTGCCACTTGAGTTTTCTAAACATCTCCGTAACGCTATCACGCTTACCAAATAACCCTGTGACGAAACGCGCCGCTCTTCTTTGGATCTTCTCCATCTCCTCTGTCAACCCTATCTGGTACGTACCCCACACTTATGAGCAATACTCGAGTATAGGTCGAATGAGTGTTTTGAAGCCACCTCCTTTATTGATGGACTACATTTTCTAAGGACTCTCCCAGTGAATCTCAATCTGGTACCCGCCTTACCAACAATTAATTTTATATGATCATTCCACTTCAAATCATTCCGCACACATACTCCCAGATATTTTACAGAAGTAACTGCTACCAGTGTTTGTTCCGCTATCATATAATCATACAACAAAGGATCCTTCTTTCTATGTATTCTCAATACGTTACATTTGTCTATGTTAAGGGTCAGTTGCCACTCCCTGCACCAAGTGCCTATCCGCTGCAGATCTTCCTGCATTTCGCTACAATTTTCTAATGCTGCAACTTCTCTGTATACTACAGCATCATCCGCAAAAAGCCGCATGGAACTTCCGACACTATCTACTAGGTCATTTATATATATTGTGAAAATCAATGGTCCCCTAACACTCCCCCGTGGCACGCCAGAGGCGTGCTCTCCATTGAGAGCAACATGCTGTGTTCTGTTTTGCTAAAAACTCTTAAATCTAGCCACACTGCTGGTCCAGTTGATATTCCGTAGGCGGTTACTTTGTTTATCAGGCGACAGTGCCGAACTGTATCGAACGCCTTCCGGAAGTCAAGGAAAATAGCATCTACCTGGGAGCCTGTATTTAATGTTTTCTGGGTCTCATGAACAAATAAAGCGAGTTGGGTCTCACACGATCGCTGTTTCCGGAATCCTTGTTGATTCCTACAGAGTAGATTCTGGGTTTCCAGAAACGACATGATACGCGAGCAAAAAACATGTTCTAAAATTCTACAACAGATCGACGTCAGAGATATAGGTCTATAGTTTTGCGCATCTGCTCGACGACCCTTCTTGAAGACTGGGACTACCAGTGCTCTTTTCCAATCATTTGGAACCTTCCGTTCCTCTAGAGACTTGCGGTACACGGCTGTCAGAAGGGGGGGGGGGGCAAGTTCTTTCGCGTACTCTGTGTAGAATCGAATTGGTATCCCGTCAGGTCCAGTGGACTTTCCTCTGTTGAGTGATACCATTTGCTTTTCTATTCCTTTGACACTTATTTCTATGTCAGCCATTTTTTCGTTTGTGCGAGGATTTAGAGAAGGAACTGCAGTGCGATCTTCCTCTGTGAAACAGCTTTGGAAAAAGGTGTTTAGTATTTCAGCTTTACGCGTGTCATCCTCTGTTTCAATGCCATCATCATCCCGGAGTGTCTGGATATGCTGTTTCGAGCCACTTAGTGATTTAACGTAAGACCAGAACTTCCTAGGATTTTCTGTCAAGTCAGTACATAGAATTTTACTTTCGAATTCACTGAACGCTTCACGCATAGCCCTCCTTACGCTAACTTTGACATCTTTTAGCTTCTGTTTGTCTGAGAGGTTTTGGCTGCGTTTAAACTTGCAGTGAAGCTCTCTTTGCTTTCGCAGTAGTTTCCTAACTTTGTTGTTGAACCACGGTGGGTTTTTCCCGTCCCTCACAGTTTTACTCGGCACGTACCTGTCTAAAACGCATTTTACGATTGCCTTGAACTTTTTCCATAAACACTCAACATTGTCAGTGTCGGAACAGAAATTTTCATTTTGATCTGTAAGGTAGTCTGAAATCTGCCTTCTATTACTCTTGCTAAACAGATAAACCTTCCTCCCTTTTTTAATATTCCTATTTACTTCCATATTCAGGGATGCTGCAACGGCCTGATGATCACTGATTCCCTGTTCTGCGCTTACAGAGTCGATAAGTTCGGGTCTGTTTGTTATCAGTAGGTCCAAGATGTTATCTCCACGAGTCGGTTCTCTGTTTAATTGCTCGAGGTAATTTTCGGATAGTGCACTCAGTATAATGTCACTCGATGCTCTGTCCCTACCACCCGTCCTAAACATCTGAGTGTCCCAGTCTATATCTGGTAAATTGAAATCTCCACCTAAGACTATAACATGCTGAGACAATTTATGTGAAATGTATTCCAAATTTTCTCTCAGTTGTTCTGCCACTAATGCTGCTGAGTCGGGAGGTCGGTAAAAGGAGCCAATTATTAACCTAGCTCGGTTGTTGAGTGTAACCTCCACCCATAATAATTCACAGGAACTATCCACTTCTACTTCACTACAGGATAAACTACTACTAACAGCGAGAAACACGCCACCATCGGTTGCACGCAATCTATCCTTTCTAAACACCGTCTGTGCCTTTGTAAAAATGTCGGCAGAATTTATCTCTGGCTTCAGCCAGCTTTCCGTACCTATAACGATATCAGCTTAGGTGCCCTCTATCAGCGCTTGAAGTTCCGGTACTTTACCATTGCAGCTTCGACAGTTTACAATTACAATACCGATTGCTGCTTGGTCCCCGCATGTCCTAACTTTGTCCCTCACCCTTTGAGGTTGTTGCCCTTTCTGTACTTGCCCCAGGCCATCTAACCTAAAAAACCGCCCAGTTCACGCCACACAACCCCTGCTACCCGTGTAGCCGCCTGCTGCGTGTAGTGGACTCCTTACCTATCCAGCGGAACCCGAAACCCCACCGCCCTATGGCGCAAGTCGAGGAATCTGCAGCCCACACGGTCGCAGAACCGTCTCAGCCTCTGATTCAGACCCTCCACTCGGCTCTGTACCAAAGGTCCGCAGTCAGTCCTGTCGACGATGCTGCAGATGATGAGCTCTGCTTTCATCCCGCTAGCGAGACTGGCAGTCTTCACCAAATCAGATAGCCGCCGGAAGCCAGAGAGGATTTCCTCCTATCCATAGCGACACACATCATTGGTGCCGACATGAGCGACCACCTGCAGATGGGTGCTCCCTGTACCCTTCATGGCATCCGGAAGGATCCTTTCCACATCTGGAATGACTCCCCCCGGTATGCACACTTCAGTTTGTTTACGGTCTAAGTAACGTAAAAATTTCTCAACCCCATGCCCCTCGGACTACCGTTCTGTACTCTTTCCGCTACGGCCAACCGTGTCCTGAAAACTACTCCAACAAAAGTGACTCATGTCTCGAGCCCCCATTTCTGTCACTTTCATTTCTGACCAAGGTCTGAGTATACCATGAATTTAGACTAAGTCGGCGATGACAAGTAGGCGCGATACCCTTGTTAGTATAAAAACGGAGAGATAAGGGTGCATATAGAGGCACATAGGTGATTTTTCCTTATCTGATTTGCTTATCATATGTGCAGATGAAGATATAGGGGATATACAATGAAGCAACATCCACGATCAGTCATTTGTATCATTAAATAACCTTTGCTTACTCGTACTGTGACCAACATCGAGCGACTGTCGTTGTCCGCAGGTGTCAGTGGCGAGGTTTAATTATCTGGTTTACGTGCAACAGTTGTCTAGTTTATCAAAAATGTCACTTTTCCCGTTTGTCATAAAAGCTAACTAGCTTTAAAATGTTTTATACGTGCAAAGTAGAGAAAGAATTAGTCAGAACATTTCCATAAAACTGTGTTATCTGGTGTGTGTCGCTTCAAAATTCTCTTCATTACGAGGACTGAAGTTCCTTCATTCCAGCACCAACACATTTCAGACAAGCGTGCCACAGATTCACGGAGTCAGTATTTCTGTCAACAATGCACATGCTGTTCTTGATGCATAAGCCAAAAACCTCAAATGTGAAACAAAGCGAAAATAAGAAAGGCAAAATTATAGTTGGTACAAATTTAATTTGTTGCAAGTTATTCTATCTAAAATATCCGACTCAGTAAACAAAAGATTAGGTTTAGTGCTACAATTGACGTTTCTAGCACAAGATTCATCTTTCGTCTTGCACCATTTTCATCGACATCGCAATTGTTGCGAATGGCTTCGAGAGCGCTCACTCTCCACGATACTGAGACTATTACTTAACTTTGTCCTTAAAATGCGCACGAACTACACTGAAGGGCCAAAGAAACTAGTATACATGCCTAATATCGTGTAGGCCTGTGGCACGCTTATCTGAAATGTGTTGGTGCTGGAATGAAAGAACTTCAGTCCTCGTAATGAAAAGAATTTTGAAGGGACACACACCAGATATGACAGAACATGCAGAAGCGCCGCAACACGACGTGGCATGGACTCGACTAATGTTTGAAGTAGTTCTGGAGGGATCTGACACCATGAATCCTGCAAGGCTGTCCATAAATCCGTAAGAGTACGAGGGGGTGGATATCGCTTCTGAACAGTACGTTGCATATCCCAGATACACTCAATAATGTGCATGTCTGGTGGAGTTTGGTGGCCAGTGGAAGTGTTTAGACACAGAAGAGTGTTTGTGGAGCCACTCTGTAGCAATTCTAGACGTGTAGGGTGCTGCATTGTCCTGCTGGAATCGCACAAGCCCAACGGTATGCACAGTGGACAGGAATGGATGCAGGTGATCAGACAGGGTGCTTCCGTACGTGTATCTAGACATATCAGGGTCCTTTATCACTCCAGCTGCTTACTCCCCGTACCATTACTGAGCCTCCCCCAGCTCGAACAGTCCCCTGCTGACACACACGATCCATTGGTTCTTGAGTTTGTTTCCATACCCGTTCATGTCCATCCACTCGATACAATTTGAAACGAGACTCGTCCGACCAGGCAACATATTTGCATTCATCAACAGTCCAATGCAGGTTTTGGCGGGCCCAGGTGAGGCGTAAAGCTTTGTGTAGCGCAGTAATCAAGGGTACACGAGTGGGCCTTCGGCTATGAAAACCCATATCGGTAATGTTTCGCCGAATGGTTCGCTCGCTGACACTTTTTGACGGCCCAGCACTGAAATCTGCAGCAATTTGCGAAACGGTTGCACTTCCGTCTCTTCAGTCGTCATTGGTCCCGTTCTTGCAAGATCTTACTCATCGCCACCTCGGAGATGCTGTGTCCCATCGCTTGTGCCCCAACTATAACACCACGTTCAGACGTACTTAAATCTTGATAACCTGCCATTGAAGCAGCAGTAACCGATCTAACAACTGCGTCAGGCACTTGTTCTCTTCTATACACGTCACGACCGTAGCGTCTTATTCTGCCTATTTACATATCTCTGTATTTGAATACGCTTGCCCATACCAGTTTCTATGGCGCTTGAGTGTATTATTCTCAGGTTTTACCGGGAACTTCATCGTTCAGGTCCACTTACAAGTCACAAACGCACTAAACGTCACGGGTTACTGCCAAGGAGATGAGAGTGCCTCTGAATTTCTTGTAACAAAAAGTTCGCATACTGCTTGTTCGCCAAAAACGCTAACCCTCCTCGTTTCGTCGGCGTGATTCACGTTTAAATTTTGTTAAAAACTATATGCATCATAAACGCTACCATTATGCAAAGATCTCCATCAGGGAATAATTCTAGTTCTAGCTAAGGTTTCGAAAATATATGGCAGACCTAATTTTGTGAGCTGCACCAACAATTTTACGCGAGCGCTAGACATCAAGAACTTAACTGTCTTACTGTTATGGTATCAACATCTACTTTGTAACGGACAGAGCACCTGACGCTTTAGAAACTGGGTAGTTTTTTTCGAACTGAATCCAGCTTTACATCAGTAGTGGGATAATTTGGGATAATATTTCTCGCGCCATTGCTCCTTGGCTAAGGTTTAACTATTTTGATGACTGTAGTTTAATTTGCAGGCATGTTCTGTTATCTTTTCTGTGCCTTTGTAGCAAGAATGGCCACCTCAGTATTGTGCTTTTCCGATCCGCTTCCTTCTGAACTATTTCATATGTATTGTCTTTGTAGGCTCAGAGGGAAATAGCACAATGAATAATATTTCATGGGCAGTTACGACAGTGAAGAGTAATTAATTTTTTAACTAATAGCACTGCAGTAAGATAAGTAGTTCTCTTAGTAATTGAAGTACCGGTTTTACAGTAAGATACTAATCAACGTGTAGTTACATGGTGCATTCTTAACTATACGGATTAGTCACCCATTGTGAAGACTTTTTCGCTGGATGAATGTGAGCATGATAAAATAGGGGCTGTGCAACTCGTACAACTGACCTAACATATCACAATGACTGAAAGTAGAAACATTTGGGAGGGGGGGTTACTTTCCTATTCCTATAGGCACAAAAAAAAGTTCACGTCTCGTCGATATCGAGGTCTTTAGAGAGTAATTCAGTGGGAACGGTATAGGATAAGGAATCAAAAGAAAACTCGTTAAATGAATCATCCAGAATTTCATGTTATGTACTTTTGGGAAAGCACGGAAAAAACGATGAAATTAGAACAACATTCCTCGCAAATACACCTATGAGCCCAGTTCATTAATCGCCAGGCAAACTAGATTTCTGTGAATGCCGATAATTGCTTCAGTACAGAAATCATAATATAATTAACTAATATAACATGCACTGTACATTCGTTACGTTGAAACACTGTAAGAACAAATAATGCAGTTTATTCAAGCATTCTTCGGACGCGCATCCGGAACAGATTTTTGTTTGTTCTTTCTTCTGATGACCTCAGAAGTTAAGTCGCATAGTGCTCAGAGCCATTTGAACTATTTTTTTGAAAGAACGTAGTTTTTAAGGGCCATCGATAGTTGCTGAAACGAGAAATGCTGCGAGTTTTGGAACAACATTAGTGAAGATATTACACGTTTCTTTTGTACCGAGAACGTGCTTTTTCAAATTCTACTGACCTCGGTTCCTTTCTTAGTAAACCACTTTCTCAGAATTCTTTGGCAGTTGTGTCTGAACAACATGTTAGTTAGGTGATACTCTGCAAACTCTGCTGTGTTTTGGCATGGAAAAGAAGCAAATTTTAACATGACAATCAGAGTAATGTGTCAAAATTCACCACTCATGGCGCTTCTCTGAATGTTACAAATGGTTAACAAGCCTGGCGAAAATAAATCGTTGCTTTTTCGGCGAAATTCTTTTTAGATACTAACCGAAGCAGAGGTGATAATAGCGCTTTTTGAATGGCCACCATGCAAGTGTGGGTGTGCAGAGCCTCCATTAATATTTTCAGAAAATATGAGCATAGGCGCCAGTTTAGAACGGCACTTCCCCTCCAGCTCTCGGCATTTCCCCTACAGCACCTACCTCTAAACCCCACCACAACTGCCCTCCCTGTGCAAGACCTGCCATCTGCGCATCTACCAGCCACAGTATTCTGTGCACACTATTCGTGCATAAGATAAAGGGGCTGCGAAAAGTGGGTGGATCCAGTCAGAGGGGTCAAACTATAAAGTGAGGATGTTAAAACACGTACAGCAGAAGGTTTGAAATGCTAGGAAAAATCTAAAAACTGGAAAAACAGATGGATAAAAGAGCTGTTTTTACACGGAGGAGTGGCATTGGTCCCAGCCCTCGAAAACACAAAGAGATGCCCCAACCACAACCACCTTGCCCTGCTCAACGGGTAAAGCAAAACCTTATAATTGAAAATAAAAACCACTTACACATAGGAAACTGAGGACCAGTTCAACAACCCATGAATTGTCTGATAATATTAAAGACAAGCAATCTGGAAGGCCATACTTAGTATGAAGGCCATATCCACCAATATATGGGAGAGTGTCAGTCTGGCTCCACAGCCACATTGTGGGGGTGGCTGATTACACAAGAGAAAGCAATTGGTGAACGTAGTACGGCCAATGCATAGATGATATAAGGCAGTGCACTCCTTCTGAGAGGAAGCAGAAGGAAAAGAGCCAAACTGTAGTAATCTCCTTGATTGTTTGAAGTCCATTACTGAGGGCAGTAGTGCACCAGATGTCATTCCACTTTTGGGCAAAGAGAGATATGATCTATATCAGCATATCGGCACCTGGAATCAAGAAATGGAATAGAGGGTAAGTATCTGTCTCTCTAGCCAAACGGTCAGCCAGTTAGTTCCCTGGGATGCCTACATGACTTAGGACACAGAGGAATACAGCAGAACAGGCGGCATGTTCAAGGGTAGCGAGTAGGTCATGGATAACAGAGACTGAAGGGTGACAAGAGTAGCATCGGTCTTTAGCTTGCAAGCAGCTCACTGAGTCGGTACACATTAAAACACTGTGGAGGCCTGAGTAATAAAATGTGGGGCTCTGTTAATGACTAGCCGCTCTGTGGTGAACGCATTACATGATCCCAGCAGTAAATGGTGTTCTCTTCCAGAGGAGATGTAAAACCATATCTTATCGATCGCTTTAGAACCATCAGTGTAGAAGATGGTAGCACCCTGGAACTCTTCAAGAAAGGAACGAACAGGAAGCCAGAATATCACATGGTCGACAGAGACCTTAGGACCCTGGAATGGATCGGTCCTAATATGTGGTCGAGGCACCATACAAGGCGGGGGGGGGGGGCGGTGGAGGGGGAGGAGGGGAGGAAATACATGGGACACTTTCCAGTGAGATGAAGATGCAAATGGAGGGACGTGAGATGCATTCCAACCAGCAATTGCATCTGAGAGCAATATCAAGAGGGTGACGTCCCTCATTTTCAAAGTATGTGGGATGGCCAGGGAGTCGCGAATGGCGACTGCGTAAGAAACCAGGAGTTAGTTCCATCATATTTGTAGGAGGGGAATCCCCACTTCTGCAAGGAGACTGTCGACAGGATTAGTGCAAAAGGCACCAATAGCTAGACATACCCCATACTAATGAACAGGGTCAAGTAGTTACAGAGTGGAAGGAGCTGCTGAGCCATAAACCTGAAACCATATATTCTAGTCTCGACATAACCAGAGTACTGTTCAGATGGACAAGAGTAGCAAGGTCACACCACAGGATATTTGGGCCATGAAGTGGAGAGCATTAAGCTTCCACATGCAGATAGTCTTCAGATGGCGAATATGGGGCAGCCACGTCAGCTTTTTATCAAAAATAAGGCCCAAGAAATGGGACTGTACTACAACATCTAGGAGTTGGTCGCCTAAATAAAATTTTGGATCGGGATGAACTGTGGGTCGACGACAAAAACGCATAATCCGCGATTTGGAGGGAGAAAACTGGAAGCCATGGGAGAGGTTGCATGCAGACGCCCAACAGACGGCGCCTTGGAGCTGACAGTCAGCAGATGATACTGAGTGGGAGCTGCAGCACATGCAGAAACCGTCGACATACAATGCCGGAGTAACCAGAGGCCCAACAGAGGTTACGGTGGTGGTGGTAAGTTCCTATGGGACCAACAGAGGTTACAAGCCCATTGATGGTGAAGAGGAAGAGTGTGACACTTAACGCAGAACCCTGTGGAATACCGTCCTCCTGGATCCGAGGGGTGCTGAGTAAACTGCCAGCTCGAACGTGGTAGGGTCGGTGGGATAAAAACTCGAGGATAAAAATTGGAAGGGGGCCGCAAAAAACCCAGCCACGGAGGGTAATTAAAATATGACAGCGCAAGCCATATTGTATGCCTTATGTAGGTCAAAGAAGACTCCGTCAGGGTGTCTGCAGTTAGTAAAAGTCTGTCGGACTGCTGTCTCCAATCTGAGTAAATGGTCAGTTGTAGATTGTCCTTCCCAGAAACCACACTGAAACAAGGACAAGAGGACCAAGATTCGAGTACCCAACATAATCGGAAGCTAACAATCCTCTCGAACAGTTTATAAAGCATGTTGGTCAAGCTAATCGGGCGGTAGCTATCGAGAGACGTTGGGTTCTTCCCAGGCTTAAGAATGGGGATAATTATGCTCTCTCGCCACTGTGAGGGGAAGACGCCGTTGAGCCAAATGGAGCCAAATGTGGTTGAAGACCCTGAGTTGTCTCTGGTTAATGTCCAACTGTTGGTTCATCTGGTTGTGTATGGAATCCGTGCCTAGGGCCCTGTCATGTGAAGAGGTAAGAGCTTGCAAGAATTCCCGTTCAGTGAAGCATTCATTATAGGATTCAGTTCGCTGGGAGTTAAAACAGAGGAGTGTTTCTTCAACTCGTCGTTTCTGCCAGAGAAAGGTATCAGGATAGGAAGAAGATGCCGATGCCATCAGAAAGTGTGTCATTAGGTGTTCTGCAAGGACCGATGGATCAGCACGCAGAGCACCCTGTAGGATGAGATCGTGGACAGTTGATTGTCGCTGGACGCCCAGAAGGCTGTGAAGCTTGGACCAAACCTGTGATGAAGAGGCATACATCCTCAGGGAGGAAAAATAGCCCTCCCAGCATTCCTCTTTACTTTGCTTAATAAGGTAATGAGCCTTAGCACGAAGACGCTTTAAAAGCTATAAGACTGGTCTGTGGAGGGTGTCGTTAAAATCACTGCAGCGCCCGTCGGAGGTCCTGGATAGCGGCTGCTACATCTTCGGTCCACCACAGTACTGGTCGATGAGAGGGGGACTTGTGATTGGGGGGGGGGGGGGTTGCAGTGCCAGTGGCATGAAGAAGAGTGGCAGATACGACCTCATCAATGCAGTCCGAGAGAGAGGTAGAAATGCACAGCAAATGTATATAAAGGCCAACTGGCTCTGTGGAATGCCAAACGTGGGGGCTTGTCTACCTGGCGGCGACAGGGTAACGATAGAATCACTGTAAAGTGATCACTGTTACAAATATCATCATGGGATGACCAATGTAGGGAAGCCAAGAGAGCAGGGAAAGATATCATGAGATCGATAGCAGAAAAGACGCCATGAGCGGCACTGAAGTGGATAGGGGAACCATTATAGAGAAGACACAAATGGAAGCCTTGTTCAATAAGTTGTTCAATAAGAAGACCCCCCACCCTTCTAAGTGGCACTCCCCCACAGGGGGTGGTGTGGATTGCAATCCCCAAGGAGGATGTGCGGGGCCGGGAGTTGCTGTATTAAAGTAGGTTGTGGTCATCACGGAAGTGCATTTCTTGAAGAGCAAGACAGGATGCGGAATAAGAAAAAACAAGCTGACGTATTTCCGGTAGATGACAGTTATATCCGTTACAATTCCACTGGGTTATCGTGTGGCGAGAGTCCAGGTTAGACATAAAGAAGCCGAGGGTTCATGCCAACGGGTAGTGGTTGCACCGACGAGGATGTGGTGACATCTGTAAATAAGATATCAGACTCAGGTAGCGAAGGGGGAGAGTTTACTTAAAGAAGCATTCAGGAGTCTCCAGGCAAAGACAGGTCAGGTTTTTCTTTTTCTTTTCTTTTTTTTTAATGTAAGAAAGTCAGTACAGTAGTTTCCTTTTTCCCTTGAATAGGGCTGTATATCACTATGAAGTATAAGTAACTGACGTTTCTGTTTCGGCCTTGACAAGCAATCAGAACAGTCCGTTGGTGAACTTGAAAGTTCACTCATGAAATAGCAATGTAGTTGGAACGTTTACATTGCGAATTTGAAGTAGAAGTCACCAAAGACTAGTGCACAAGTAAATGTTTTGTTCCTGTTCACATATCGCCTGTAGCGATAAATGTACAACCAAGCCTTCACATTAGTTCCCCAGGCACCCTGTTACCAACTTTGGACACCTTTGTTTCTTTTTTTATTTCTTAGATAAAAAGTGCCTCGGTGAGGAAAGATATGTTTTGTAAATTTAAGAGGTTTTCTGTGTTGTACACGAATATTACGTAGAATTGAGTAAGTAAACAAAAAATGAAATTTCTCGGGACAAAATATAAAGAGAGCAATGGAGATCTCATAGCGTGAAAAAAAAAGTTTTTATAAAAAAGTATTCACTGTGTTCTATAAAACATATCGAAGATCTGTCTTAGACATGTTTGTTAAAGTTTTTTTTCAGTATATTGAGTCATTTAGGAAAAAGAAGGAAATGCATCCGTCTCATAGTAACTTTTGCTGCTTCCAGGTCGGCCAGGGCTGTGTCCATTCATCAAGAAAGTGGTTCCTGATCACCATGCACATCCGGACAGCCCGCATAACCCAGCGCCATCAGTGTGTGGCAATATGTGTAGCGCCGATGTCACATGCCCTGTCGGCCAGAGATGCTGCCCCACCCACTGTGGATATGTCTGCCATCCCATCGTCACTGTGGCCCCACCTAGTGCCTAGATTAAATTCATGTCTGCTGTTTACTGTCTGACTAGTATTGTTTCAAGGAAATCTGTTTTTCAAGGTATTTGCTCAGATAAAACAGATATTATTTAATCATCCAATCATACATTCATACATCATCCAATCATACATTTATCGTATAACATGATATCTCTAGATTAGTATCCTGTAGTATGATACTATTCTAGCTGTGAAACAGCAAATATCACATTCACCCATGTGCAAAATAGTCAAATCATAATAATTTACAAATACATTTCTATCATTACAGATCATACAAAACAGGCTAAATTATTATGTCCTCCATGCAGTAGAAGGCTTTGATCCCAAAGTATTCATTTATGTTAAATGGTAACTAGTGTCTGAGACTCATTTTATTGCAAGTCAATGAAAACAGATTTCTGTGAGATGATAAAAGACAGCAGTCCTGCAAGAAATTAGAGGTTGTCGCTAATATTTATTAACATTTCATCTATGCCATTGTTTTACTTTCATCAACCTAGGATAGACTTGTCATCAGCTGTGTACATCATTTCCTTATTTAACAATGTCAACTTCTTTTAATCATCCCACAACAGCACTTGTGCAACACTAGCACAAATTTTAATGGATACACATCAAGCTATGCAAATGTAAAAGTACCATACATGTATTAATGTTTGTCAATTCAGTTATCTTCCAAATAAAATATTGTTTATGAACATGGAATCTTATTTAGTAGAAAGTCGTGTCCCACTAAAAATATACTCATTTGTGGAGAATCTAGCGCACCTCGAGCCAATCATAAGAAGAGTATGAAACTTACAACAGAAGTCGATTGTATTCACTTATTGCTCTCTGAAATGTTGGTGTGTGATAGAGGAAGTAACAGGAGACCTACAGATTGTATACATGTAAATTATAAAGAGTTGTAAAATATTCATTGAAATAAAATGGATGTCGTTAATAGCAAATCATCACTCTAACAAAATGTTGTACATGAATCCATAGGAATTGTTGACAAAGGCTTGTAACTCGAGCCATTACACATGCATTAATCTTGTAAATAATTCATTATAGGAAATTAGCAGTCAACCAAATGGTGTAAACAGATGAGAAACATGAGTAAGCTTATGCAGCTGTATAACTAACATGAAGCATGCTATTTTATACTCAGTATTAATAATGGTAGATATCTTTATTTTTATAACATACAAATTTTCGTGGATCAAAAACTATTTAACGAATATAAATTATATTATGAAAAGGACAGATTGCTACTTGCTGCACAGAGGAGGCGCTGATCTGCAAACAGGCACAACAAAAAGACTGCTATACATTTAAGCTTCCAGCCAAAACGTCTTCTTCCAAAGTAGAAAACACATTTACATTCACACGAGCAGAACCCACAAACGCGTGGCTACTGTCTCTGGCTGCTGGGGCTGGACGCCATAGTTTTATTTAGTGAATACAGATAAATGATACCATCAAGATACTGCGTTTCAGAAATATCTAGTTTTAGAAAGAAAAGTAATTGTTCTCTTAGGGTGACTATTCTTTACTTCATAACAAATACTTTCCTGCAAGTCATAACCCAGAATGAAATGCAGTTTGTAATTGCTGGATGTGCAAGTAATTGTCGGATGTGCAAGTGCGAAGTATGTTCATTATTATATTCCTGGAACAGACCTCGTAAAGAATACTAAATGAATGGTAAGATTGGCTCTGGTTACTCAGTGACTTATCTTTAAGGATATCTCAGTACGGTGCACTGATTTTCCATGCCCCAAGAAATTTTATGGTTAGCTCTTAGTTAGTTAGAACATTCGTAATAATCAGTTCATTTTTCAATGACATACCACCTGTATTAAACAGAATTTATACCTACAGTTTTTTCTTCATTAATGAATAGTCCTAGTTTGCTTGTGTTTAAGGAATTTTTTAGCTGGTGTCATTTTTGTTAATGTTTCATTTGGCCTGTTTCAAATCAGTGGAAGTTCTCCTCCATAAGGTATTCAGAAATAACTCATTTGTGAAAACCTTTTTTATTTGTTACTGTAGCAATGTTCCACGTCTATAAAGGATAGAAGTTTCATTTCGCTACCTAGTCAGGTAAATGGAACAACGAAAACACAGGAATTGTAAACTGAAATTGATATAAAACTAGTGTTGACATTAAATTCAATAAGCTACATATCTCGGAGAACGATACTGCTTATTGTGTCAGAGTCATAATTAAAGACAAAAATAAATCAACCCAAGAATTGAAAATTAAATCGAAACTACATGGATCAAAAATGAAATTAGATATCTAAGTATTGTACCATGTCATATATATATATATATATATATATATATATATATATATATATACTAGAGAAACCAACTTTTGGGCCACAAGAAGACGACTGCAACTGTGGTTGAAACGTTTGTTTCTCTAGTAAAGTTCTTTTCTTTTCTTTTTAATACTATGATGCAGTAAGATACTCAGAAATCTCTTATGTGAACTGACTCTGGCTGCAGAAAACTACGCAATTATATGAAATTATATCATTATAAAAGAAAAGACTTACTCAACAAAGACATTTATAGGCTGCACCTAAGAGTTAAGCAGACTGTGGAGAGGACCCAGGTGTCGATTCTCCAGGCAAAATTGTTGAGACCACTAGTGTAAATAAACACACTTATTGCTTGATTTGCAATACAGCAAAATGTGTGCACATACTACAAAAGTTCAGAACGAACTCAGTCCAGTGCCAATGATGAGAGACTCTTCTCTATGGTAACTGATGTAACTGCTGCTGAATCACGACAAGAGTTATTCCTTCTTACCTTTTAAAATCCCAGTAGTAGTAGTAGTAGCTGTATTCACCCATAGCTCTCTTTTTACAAGGATATAGGAATGTCAAAGTATTTACAAATTTAGATCAATTTAAAATAAGCTAATTCGTATACATATATATTTACAGACTTCTAATTAGAGGCAATCATTAGATTTTCTCCTGGTATACAATACTTTTTTTTACAAATAACTCATCAAATAATGTAATGCCACGCTGTTCACTCATATCTCATTATCAGTGACTGCACACACTATACACACATTGTTTCATAACACTTCACTCACAAGACACCAAACACACAACACACACACACACACACACATACACACAAACATACACACACACACACACACACACACACACTGGTGATCTCTGGGTCATTTTCTGTACTGCAACTTCCTATTTGATATCCTGATAAACTAAGTCAAGATCCCTCCATAATGAGTGAGATGTTGAGCTCAGAAATGCTATGCATAGCTTGGTGGTAAGTATTTCTAGAAAGGAAAAAAGAAGGAAAAAACATAAAGTGGAGGTGTTATGTGGAATGTTGGATGTTTTATAATCATTATTATTATTATTTATTTGTGTAAGATTTTTTATCAAACCCTCACTCTGATTTATGTAAGTAATACTTCAATGTATAAAATGTGTTGCATAACAGGTACTTTTTAGCTGACTTTTCAAATAAGTGTATTTTTGCAATTTCTTTGATGTCTTTTGGTAATTTATTGCACAGTTTTATTCCTTGGTAGAAAATGATGTTTTGAGTTTTATGTTTATTTTTTCTTCGTAAATGTAAATTGAGTCTGTCTCGTATTGCATGGTCATAGACAGAGCTGTTTGTGCAGTAATTACCAATGTTATTTTTGATGTGTACAGCAGACTGATAAACGTATTCACTTGGAGCAGATAAAATCCCCAGTGTTTTGAACAGATCTTTACAATGAGCTCGACTAGTATTTTGGGTTCTTATTGTTATGGCTCCTTTCTGGAGTTTGAAAATTGTGTTCATATTTTGTGCGTTTGTTCCCCTGAAAAGAATGCGATAGCTAAGAATTGAGTGTACATATGAATGATATGTAACTAAAAGACACTGCATGCTACACACTGATGATACGATTCTAAGGGCATAACATGCTGATGACATTCTGTTTGCAAATACCTTTGTGTGTTCACACCACTTCAAATGAGAATCAATATTCATTCCTAGAAATTTTGCTTTTGTTACACAGTCTATAGAGACGCCATCTACATTTAATTTAATATTGTCATTTTTCCTCTTCAAACTGAAATTCATGCCATAGTTCAACGATTTGTACATGAAAAGGAGACAAAAATCTCATGTAACAAAAAAAAAAAAAAAAAAAAAACAGCACTCAATTTTAATTGCTAAGAAAATCCACCAGATCTCAAGAGAAAATCCTTGAGTGCGAGGTCGAAAAGGCCAATTATGCTTATGGCATTCCACTTCCCTCATATTGTCTACCAGACAACAACAATATTGCCTGCTAGTGGCAACAGAGGGTGGACTGGAGGTATCCAATGGTGAGCACAGAATGAGCTGAACTGCTTAATTGATGAGTGACTCACAACAGTGCTACAGTGCTAGTGGTGGAGATACGAAGCAGAATAATGGCAACGATAAACAAAGCAAACATTGCATTATATCTGCAACAACAGTTGCCGAAGTTGGCATTTCTTCAGAAACGAACCCAAGGAACTTTGGAGGGTGCGAAAGAAGTGGGAAATGAAATTTTAGCGTTTCTGCAAAATGAGCCAGGGGAGTGAGTGGTGTTGTGTATGTTCGATTGTGCGGACAATGTACATGAGGAGTACAAAGATGACGATACGTGCTTAACAAGTGAAAGTGATATTGAAACAGGTGTTGATCCACGTAGCTCATCATCCTTGTCAGGCATGGAGCCACAAATCCCGTCTCCAGTGGAATATAGTGAATGATTATCATTGTCCAAGGAGCGGGTGCTAAACATAGGTACGTAACGCAACATCATCAACAGCTTAGTACAAAAACAATTATGAACAAATTTCGGATAAGTCTGTAGCCATATGACCGTGTAGTGCATGAGAAAGCCTAAGGTATTCGAGACAGGACAAGGCGCACTTTCATACAAAAACTGGTGTTTGTGCGTTTCAAGGAAGCTCCATACAATTTACAGGATATGCATGATAGTGACCTACTACATTATGCACATCAAATTGTGCATGGCATTGATTACAGTGGTTACAATGGAATCGGTGGATGGTTGCATAACTTCAAACAGTGCTACAGAATTGGAAGACGTAAAGTAATGAAATTTCAACCAACGCGTCAACTTGATGATGCACAGCAGACTACAGAATTGGCCCAAAAATTTGTAGATGATGTAAACAAATTATCCCATCATTTAATAAGGAATAAGGGATAATGAATCAGGATCTGAAGAGGAAATGCTTGTTAAAGGAATCCTTGAAATTAGAGATAACAAGAGAGTTTTACCAAGTTGAACTAACATCAATGCCTTAACGTATTAGTATGCAATATTGACGACTGTTAATCTGGATGGTAAAGTGGCTGGAAAGCTATTTATTGTGCTGCAAGAAGTTGGAGGTGCTCTGACGCCTACAATTCTTTCTCATGTGCTGATCTCGCTAGGTCAGTAGGGAATATTTACGTCACAGCAAACGAGAGTGAGAAAAATAAGCGTAAGAGAACTACAACTATGATTTGAGCACTAGAGATGGGCAAAACTGTTCTTTTCAGAGATTGGATCAGAACTGTTCACTCCCTGAAATGAATTAGTTCTTTTTCATGACTCACCACTCATTTACAATAGAAAATAAATGGAAGTCACATTGCCCTTTAAACTTGGTTTATTCCAGTACTATACCTGTATTTTGATCTTATTTGATCCTATTTTGAAGTAACACAGATAATGAGTAAGAATTTTGTATTGTTTATTGAAATTTCCACGATACGACAAAGTTTTTGATTATTGATTTATTTTGCACTATCGTGGTTTTCTGGGTGATCGGAAAATGTTGTAACTTGAGATTTACATTAACAACATATTTGGCTATAATGTATTAAAATTTCATTAACCTCATACAAATACATCGCAAGCCATATATTTTTAAAGTGAACGTTTCCTTCCGAAGACGCCTGAAATCGCAAAATCTGTACCAGAATAAGAAAAAAATATATATAAATTTGACTGTAAAACGAAAGTGCTGCATATAGCCTTACGCAGAATAAAACAAGGAAAATATTGGTGTATCACATTTTGCGATACGTTTATCGGTTCGCTCGTAATTAAAGCGTAAATTCGAGTGTCCATAATAAAAATCCTATAGTAAGAGGAGTCATCAGGAACCTAATCTAATCATTTTAAACAAATAAAAATAAAATAAAAACAATTGATGTATACATAACATAATAATGTAATATACATAGCGGTATTACTAAGAACAATATCCAGTAGGGACGAACTCCGATGCAGAGGCGCTGAGTCGAGCAGGTCGAGCCGCGAGCTGTATTACTGCGTGAGCTGAGACCGCAGAGACCAGAGAGACACCTGAGTCGCTTTGCTCAACGCTCTTGCTAGAGTCGAGATGGTGGGGTGAGCGTTGAGCGGGCGAGTTCCGAGGGTGGGGGGAGCGGTGAACTCACCCGCTCCGAGACAAATCGTCCGTTCCCTTGCGAGCAGGTTGTTGCAAGTAGTTCCTATGTTATCCGCTAGGTGGCTCTCTGTCCTGCTGCTTGCATCAACTGCCCAGAGGGCAGGACGTGCGACTGAAACGATCGCCGACAGAGTGCGATGCGAAGTTAAGCTGCGCCAGACACTGCAAGCGGCAGACGACGCACAGAGACGGCACGGCATATGTGCATATGTGAAACACAAAATCCAATGGGGCACTGCACAATGCAGGCAGCCAAGGTAGAAGCAGGGCAGAGGCCGGCGCTGGCTGCTGGCTGTGTTGTGTGGCGTGCACTATGCTCTGACCAGCAGAGGCGCTGCTGATATGCTCCGTCTCTCTCTCTCTCTCTCTCTCTCTCTCTCTCTCTCTCTCTGCCGTGGGAAACGTTTGGAGCTACCGTTCTTTTTTTCTGAATCACTGATTGTTCACTCCTTTGAAAGATTCAACTCTATGAATTAGTTCAAGAGCGGATCCCCCATCTCTATTGAGCACAGCTTTTGGCCAATGGCTAGTCCAAATAACTTCCTTTTGTTTGATTTCTGGTCTGCGTATAAGAATCATACTCCTTTAGAGCAAACTGTGTCACCTGAAAAGTGTTTGACATGGCAATTCACACTACCTGGAACCGATGGACAAATGCAGGCCCAGGATGTTTGTTCTTTCCGTACCTATAAAACACATTACCGCACTATCTGCAGCTATATCTTAAAGAACAGACAGTTACACGATAAGCTCCATGACGGATTGTCTCACATTCAGTTGCATGCCATCACATGCCATCAGTTCTCATCACCCCGTAACACCAACGTGAGCAAACTGTGTCACCTGAAAAGTGTGTGACATGGCAATTCACACTACCTGGAACCGATGGACAAATTCAGGCCTAGGATGTTTGTTTTTACCGTACCTATAAAACACATTACCACACTATCTGCAGCTATATCTTAAAGAACAGACAGTTACGCGATAAGCTCCATGACGGATATGCATTCTTTGAGAGTGGATACTTAGCTGAACGTCCACCATGATTTGCAACGCCCAAGAAATTCACCTTCGATCTTCATGACGAAAACCTATGTGATCACTGTGGCGCGCCAATTTTCAGTCGTTATACAAGGCGAAAGTGAGTGGTATTTTGAACATTTCTCGGATGTTGACGATTTCCATTTTGAAAAGTGTAATACATACATCTCAAAGAAGGTTGTTCTCTGAACTTCTCAGACACCTATTTTCTGTCGCACTCCTGATGTAGGCCTACATGGTGAGTCATTAGCAGTTAATATTTTCCTGTCATAATTATAAACACAACACTTTGAAATGAGCCTTGGTAAAGACTGAACTTGTGACCTCACACTCAAGGAGGTCCTTGTCAGTTCAATCCACCTGTTCAATAACACAAATTCATTCACAGATTATTTGACACAACAAGCATTAATTTCAACAATATACAATCAAATTATTCTAAATAACGTGGTCAAATACAACAATGCCACCATATTTCGCGACAAACAATAATAAAGATCAACACCAAAAATAGCCTATCTGTAGGAAAATTAAGCCCAAGAATTCAGTATGAAAGATGACTGATCCCACTCATTTCTAAAAACCTTTATTTATGACAGTCTCTGTCGTAATGTTTCACATCCGCATCAGAGAAAAGTTTCTCCTTCATGATAAACAAATGCATGAATGGCATGTTCATAGCTCGTCCACTGGATGCATGCGTGTCTGTGTGTGTGTTGTTTGGAACTTAAGAGCACTCAGTGGTGAGATTGTCAGCGCCATTACACATGTTAAAATGAATGAATGCGGATAAAATGACACTGTGAGGAGGAAGCTTATAAAATAACATTCATTCACTCACTCTCACTCAGGTTGATCAACACAATCACTCTACAACGAGATTTCCACTCTACAGCGGAGTGTGCGCTGATATGAAACTTCCTGGCAGATTAAAACCATGTGCCGGAATGAGACTCGAACTCGGGACCTTTGCCTTTCGCGGGCAAGCCACAGGAGATGAGGTACTGGCAGAAGTAAAGCTGTGAGGACGGGGCGTGAGTCGTGCTTGGGGAGCTCAGTTGGTAGAGCACTTGCCCGCAAAAGGTAAAGGTTCCAAGTTCGAGTCTCGGTCCGGCACACAGTTTTAATCTGCCAGGAAGTTTCACAATCACTCTATCTCACGTGCCTTAAGATAACAGAGAAAGGATGAAAGGTGCTTTACCTGGGATTGAGACAGAAGTAAACAACAGAGAAGCTAAAAGAAAGGCTCAGGGAAATGTGGCTGGCTGAGCTCTTACAAAACATTTGCGTGAGCCTGACACCCTGTTCACACAGTGAGAACATCTTCCTAAAATTTTAGGCAACAAGTTGGATGTATCACGAAACCTTAGAAATCCGGCTATGTTTATTTGAACTATACATGAGATAGAGGACAGATCTGTCGACAAATTTGGTGCTGCCACCTGGTAAAAAATAAAACACAATGTAATAAAATGTGGCAAACATTGATCTGTATGCTGCAAGCACCGCACCCTGCAGGATGCACTTACCAGAGCAAGAAGCCATGCGTCATAGGGCTGTGGCCTATGCGAAGACACATAAGGAGTGGCTGGAAGGAGGTACACCGCTACCGCGTTGTGAGCTTCATTAGACAGAGTGATTACCTGTCATTCCCAGCCACTCTTCTCCCACTCTTCTTTCCCCTGACGCACGACTCTGCACCTCAACAGAAAAATGATAGCATGAAGGGGGATGGCACACTGAACTAACTGAGGATCACGACTTCTACATCTGTCCTTTCTTTCCTCACAACTCCCATGTGCCCTGGCACCAACAGAAGGACGCTTTCTCCCCCAGCCTTTATATTCGTAGGAGGGCGTCCTGGATGTCGTGGGCTACTTTATCGGCTGGATACAATAGTTGCAGAGACTGCAGAACACTCAGGGGGGGGGGGGGGGGGGGGGGGCGGAACAGACAAGGAATTTAGCAGACGTGGCGCATCTCATCTGCTCCATTGCCCTCAAGACTGTGGATAATTCGGCATCTAATATAGTGAAATATGGAGGTAACTAAATCTTGAGGAAATGATCCAGGAAAACAACAGAACAAGCGACACAGCCCTCCTTTTTAGACCCATTCGTACCTACTTGTGATGCTTTTTTAAATTGTTGAAAAAGTCGTAATCTTTCCTGTGTTACACTAAATCTATCATTACTCTCGTCCTCTGCAGTAACCACGGTAGCAGCTGGTTAAAAACCTGGATTTGAGCTGTACATGACCCACACCAAAGGACTCCAGCACACACTTTGGGTGGTTCCTGCACAGCCTCATTGCCCATAGACAGTTGGTAAATAGGCGCTCCATAGTGGGACGAGTAATGGTATGATATGATAGGAAGGTGGGAGTAGCGAGGAACTTACACACCTGATGCACCATAAGGAGTTGCATCCCAATAGTAAGTGGCAGTTCGCTAGCCTCCGCCCAGAGACTAAGTATAGGGCAGATCCTGTAAGCCTGGTCTCCTCATTGTGTACGTCATCAATAATCTTCAGCTAACGCCTCACTGATCCACACACTGTGCACCCACGGTCCAGCCGCAATTGCACAGAGGCCCTGTAAAATTAGAGCAGGTGCGTCCTGTCCTCTGCCCACGACCTGTGGCTAAGACACTTCAAGATGTTCAGTGCCTTCTGGGTCCTTGCCTTCAGGTGCGGTAACCACGAGAGTTTGAGTCAAAAATAAGGCTTTGTGGCTAAGACACTTCAAGATGTTCAGTGCCTTCTGGGTCCTTGCCTTCAGGTGCGGTAACCACGAGAGTTTGAGTCAAAAATAAGGCTTAGAAACCTCATAGTCTTTAAAAGGGAGAATCGGGTCCCACATACTCAAGTCAGGTGATCTAAAACGACGAGCCGGCCAGTGTGGCAGAGCGGTTCTAGACGCTACAGTCTGGAACCGCGCGACCGCTACGGTCGCAGGTTCGAATCCTGCCTTGGGCATGGATGTGTGTGATGTCCTTAGGTTAGTTAGGTTTAAGTAGTTCTAAGTTCTAGGGGACTGATGACCTCAGATGTTAAGTCCCATAGTGCTCAGAGCCATTTGAACCATTTGAATCTAAAACGACGAAGAGAACGATTCAAATGAATACACACACACATACCTGCAGGAAACTTAAAACCTGTCTTTGTAGCCCACTCCTCCAACCTGTTCACTGTAAGTTGCAGCTAATGACCTGCTGTTGCAGTACCAGAGGAGGAGGAGAAGACCGCAAAATCGTCCACAACAGGGAACATTGGACAGAATGCCATACTATGGACGTGATACTGTTAATGGCTATGACAAAGAGAGTAGCACTTGAAACACTGCGATGGGGAACACCATTCTCTCACACAAAACTATCTGACACATGCCACCCACTGTAGACTTAAAAAGGCTTCTTGAGAGAAAGGACCAAATGAAGATGGGGAAATGGCCACAAAAGCTCCATTGGTGTAGCTGACTGAGAATATTGTGCCTCCAAGTAGTGTTGTATGCCTTAACGATGTCAACAAATACCTCCAGACAATGTTTGTTATGTAGGGAAGCCTGTTGGACTTCATCCTCTAGCAGCATCAGATTCTCGACAGTTAATCGACATCTGCTGAATCCACAGCGAGATTGGCTAGGGAGCTGCCTGGTCTCTAATATACAAACCAGATGATGGCTGTCCATGTGTCCTCGGGTCTTTCCTACACAGCTCATTAAGTCAATGCTCTGATAACTATTGGGAAACGTTTGGTCCCTCATAGGTGTGAGGAGAGGGATCAGAACTGCAGCCCACAGTAAATCTGTCAGCCATATCAAATTAAAACATCGTAAGAGGATTTCCTTGGACATTGTTTGTAAGTGTTGCAACATGTTTCATCAGATTTGATCTTGACTTGGGCGTCATATCTGGAACATTAGACTGCACCAGATCCAGCTCCCACATGGAGAATAAGCAGTTTCAGGAGTTCCAACTGACAGACTGGAAGTCCAGACTGACCATTTCCATGATGGCATGGTAACGACAGAACACTGGATCATGCCTGTCTCAACAACACTGCTATATGTAAACCGACTGCCTTTAACAGAAATCCTATTTATGGCTTCCCATACTGTTGCATAATAAGTGGAACAGTTGATGGAGTCCAGAAACACTTGCCCTGACCTTTTCTTGCTATCCATGATGATATGTCGAGTCTTGGTCCTTGCTAATAGAAAGGCTATGAGGTTTTCCATTGTTGGGTGGCACTTAAACCATCACAGAGTTGTACGGATTACCCACATTACTGGATGGCATTCAGCAGTCCACCAAGGGACAGAATGCATCCTACTGTGACCTGAGAACTTCACGATGGAGAAGTCAGTAGCATAGTGATTCACTAGTGTGATGAAGTCCACCCACTCCTGGACTTGTCACGACATTCAGACACAGCCAGCTGACCAAACAGCATCCACTCAGCTCTGCTGATCATCCATTTTGGCTGCGTCCTTTCAGGGAGAGCTCCATCCAGTAGGTGAATCCTGAGTGAAAATTGATCACTGGAATGAAGGTAGTCAGTGACTTCCCACTGAACAGAGTCCATGATGGCTGAGAGCAGAAAGAGAGCTTGGTGGCTGAGAACGACCTTGTAGCAGCACAGAAATTGGTTGGAACACCTTGTTGAGGATGCACAGCTCGTGAGACTTCACGAGGCTCTAAAACACCTGACCCCAAGTTCAAGTAGAGGTCGAGACCCAAAACATAAGATGAACATTTAAGTCTCTCAGCAGGAGAAATGGTCAGGGATGGCAAGGTCTGTCAGAGCTTTGGGACCAGTTGCATCTTGTGGAGGTAAATATAGTGAGCAAATGGTGATCCTTTGACACATACGAATTTCAACTTCAACTGCTTGTGGATCAACAAGCAAGGAGAGAGCAGAGGAATGGTGTGTGTTATTGACAAACACAGCACTCCCTCATTTGACTCTTTCCCCAGTCAGGCCATCATTGTGACGAAGAGTGTAGCCCCATAGAAGCTTTAAAATGCACTTTCTGCAAACACGAGGACCACAGGCGTTCTTATGCCAGTAGTTTCAGTTCCACCACACTTAGCCGGCCACTGTGGCCGAGCTGTTCTAGACGCTTCAGTCTGGAACTATGCGACTGCTACAGTCGCAGGTTCGAATCCTGCCTTGGGCATGGATGTGTGTGATGTCCTTAGGTTAGTTAGGCTTAAGTAGTTCTAAGTTTTAGGGAACTGATGACCTCAGATGTTAAATCCCATAGTGCTCAGAGCCATTTGAACCATTTTCCACCACACTTACCCTGAACTCATTAATGCTCCACTGTGGAATGGGAGCCATTCTTCATGGGGTTGCACTTTCACCCTGTCTTTCCACCGGGGATGGGAGCCCATAATGGGATAGTGGGCGGATGATTGGTCTTGGGGCAAGATGAGTGCCCTACGCCGATATCAAGGTCCACTGGCTCTACAGGCGAATCATGAGAGATGTCAGAGAGAGCGACGCCGGCATTGTCAGACTGCTCCATCAGCTGATTCCTCACCTTTGATTTTTATGTTTTTGCTTGGAGAGGCTTCAGATTCACAGCCGCAGATGTGGTAGTGGCAGCACTGGATAGCAGAAGTCAAATGGCGTTCAGAATGAACTGTCACAATTTTGCCAGTAAACTGTCGAAATATTCGCAATGAAGTTCCCGAATTTACTGCCCTCCAGGAAAGTTCTTGCACTCAAATTATTCTTGAGACTGAGTGCTGGCTAGACCCTGAAGAGGATATTCAGCGAGCTGTGGAACGTATATCGGAAAGACAGATTAGAGGCCACAGGAGGCGGAGTGTTCCTCACAGTTGACAAAAATATTATCTCTGCTGAGGTCAAAGTTGAGTGTGACATTGAAGTCATCTGGTCGCCTGTAACAGATGTAGGTGAATCTAGTTAATTGTTGAATGTTTTTACCGGTCACCATATTCTGCTGCGACGGTTCTAGAGTCGCTCAAAGAAAGTTTACAGCCAATAGCACGTAAATACTCAGATGAATAAATACTATTTCGAGGCGACTTTAACCTGTCAAGTATAGGTTGGGACGTCTATGGATTCTTTTCGGGGGTACAGACAGACAGTCATGCGAAATACTTTTAAACACATTTTCTGAAAATTGACTTGAGCAGCTAGCTCGGCAGCACAAAGGGAATGGAAATATATTAGACCTTGTGGCTACGAGTAGACCAGGTCTTATCGACAATGTCAGTACAGAAACAGGGGTAGCGATCATTATGTCATTATGGCAACTATAATTACGAAAGTTAATAAATCAGTTAAGAAAGCTAGGAGAGTGTTTCTAATAGAGAGAGCAGATATGCAGTTATTAGCATCTCAGGTAGACACTGAACTGGCATCAATTAATTCCAGTAAGATGGATGCAGAGGAATTATAGGCAAAGTTTAAGCAGATTGTAAATCGTGGTCTGGAGCGTTATGTGACTAGTAAGTGGATAAACGATGGGAAAGGCCCGCCATGGTTTAATAATGAAATTCGGCTATGCTGAGGAAGCAGAGGCTGTTGCGCTCTCGGTTCAAAAGGGAACGCACGAATGACGACAAGTGAAGGTTAGTAGAAATTCTTGCGTCTTTGAAAAGATTTGTGCGTGAAGCGTATAAGAGCTATCACCGTCACACCTTAACAAAAGATCTGGCAGAGAAACCAAGAAAATTCTCGTCTTGTGTAAAATCGCTAAGCGAGGCTAACAGTCTCATGTTGACCAGTCTGGTGTGGCAGAAGAAGATAGCAAAATGAAAGCTGAAGTTTTAAGTTTGACGTTCAAGAACTCGTTCATACAGGAGAATCGTACAAACATACCTTAATTTGACCATCGGACAGACTGCCGTACGGACTACATAGTAATAAGCATATCTGGCGTAGGGAAAACGAGTAAAAGACTTGAAAGCAAATAAAGTCCGGAGGAACCCCTGTTCGATTTTACAAAGAGTACTCTAGAGCACTGGCCCCTTACCTGGTTTGCATCTATCGTAAATCTCTCGCGCAGCATTAAGTCCCAAGCGACTGAAGAAAAGCGCGGGTGACTCCATTCTATAAGAAGCGTAAAAGAACGGCGCCAAAACTGCAGATCAGTATCCCTAACTTCTGTTTGCTGTAGAATTCTAGAACACAAAGCATCGCTCATGTGATCCTCAGCTTGTCCCCCTCTCTCGTGATATACTGCGAACAGTGTATGAAAGGGAACAGGCAGATTCCATATTTCTAGATTTCCAGAAGGCATCCGAAACGGTGCCCCATTGGTGTTAACGTTGGTACAAGCATAACGAATAATTTCACAAATATGCGAGTGACTTGAAAACTTCTTGAATAGTAGAACCCAGTATATTGTACTCGACGGCAAGTGTTCATCAGAGACAAGGGTATCGCCAGGAGCGCCCTAGAGAAGCTCGACAGGACAGCTGTTGTTATCTATGTACATCTATGATTTGGCGGGCAGGGTGGGCAGCTGATGATGCCTTAGTTTACAATAATGTGTTGAAGTTGGTTGACAGTAAAAAGATACAAGACGACTTTGACAAAATTTCCAGTTGGTGTGATGAATGACAGCTACCCCTAAATGTGGAAAAATGTAAATTAATGAGGACGATTAGGAAGATCAAACCTACAAAGTTCAGATACAGTATTACTAGTGTCCTACCTGAAACAGTCAAGCCGTTTAAATATCTGGGCGTAACCTTGCGAAGCAATATGAGGTGGAAGGAGCATGTGAGAATGTGATAGGAAAGGCAAATGGTCGGCTTCGGTTTATTGAGAGAATTTTAGGAAAGAGTGGTTCCCCTGTAAAGGACACCACGTGTAGGACGCTGGTGCGACCTGTTCTTGAGTACTGCTCGTGTGCTTGGGATCTGTATCAGGCTGAACTGAAGGAAGACAGTTCAGAGGCTAGCTGCTAGATTGATTACTGTTGGGTTGTAACAACATGCAAGTGTTGCAGAGATGCTTCAGGAACTCAAATGGGAATCCGTTGAGGGAAGGCAACGTTCTTTTCGGGAAACATTATTGACAATATTTAGAGAACTGGCATTTGAAGCTGACTGCCAAACGATTCTACTGCCACCAACACACATTGCCCTTAAGGACCAAGAAGATAAGATACGAGAAATTAGGGCTCATATGGAGGCTTATAGATAGCCGTTTTTCCCTCACTGTATTTGTGAGTAGAACAGGAAAGGAAATGCCAAGTAGTGGTACAGGCTACCCTCCGCCATGTATCACCATATGGCTGCTTGTGGAGTATCTATGTAGATGTAGACGTAGATATAGATGAACCAGACTGAACTTTTGGAGAAGCAGGGAGCTCCGCAACATCGGTCAGTATAGCCTTGTCTGATGTTCTGGGAGGCTGAAGTGCATTGACAAATGCAGATGCTACTGCTGACACTAGCAACCTTCGTTCGTGTAGTAGCATCAGTTTTCTGAACCAGCTGTTTAACAACTGAAGCAGAGGAGGTTGAGAATGTGGGGAGCTGCACGGCCTTATATACCGTTTTGGCCTCACCATACAGGATTGGTTCTGCTGTTTTGATCTCCTGTATTTTCCTTTCTTCAAGTAAGACACTGCAGTCCCTGGTCCAGACAGGATGGTTCCTATGCATTTGACTGCCCCAGACAAGATGATTCCTGAACATTTGACACAGTTCCAAGGAGATGAACATCTGACTCCTTTATGTGCAGCATTACCACGTTTGTCACAAGTGGTTTCTCCTTACATCCTAGAATTGTGTACCCAGTGTGCTGGAATTTAGAACTGTGCAGTGGGTTGAGAACATAGAGCCGTACATTTAAGCAAAGAAAACCTGTTTTGATATGCTGTCAGAGTTTTGTGCTATTAAAACTGATTATGAACAAATAGGATTTGATTAGATCACCTTCCATCTTTTCATGACAGTACGTATCTCTGCAATGCCTTCTTGGGCATGTTCAACTTTCAGGTCTTCTTTCGGGATGTCCATCAACTCCCTGCACATCATAAAACCTTTACTGTAGTTCAGTGTCATGTGAAACACAGTTTCAGTGACATATTACCCAAGCATCTCCACTTTCTGCGGGTTTGTTACTTGTTGAGATCCGAGAGGTTTAGACCAACAGCATCCCATTTCACAATTGCTTGTCAGATTCTAAAGTAGCCTACCTGCTATGTTCTCTAACCCTGTTTGTATGCAGAAAGGGGAAATTTTTCAAAGCTTCCTCTCGTCTTTTAGCTATCAAAAACACATTCTATTCTGCAGCATGCATTCTGTTATTAAACACTGAACTACCCTAAAAAAATCTAGTATCTGGAGATCTTGAGTGATCGGGTGTGGGTACTTACCAGTGGGTCACACATTCTACTGGGAGGAGGAAAAGGAAATATTAAGGGTTCAATCTCAGTCCCACTTGAGTCTATGGAAATAGAAGTCCACCTAAACAGAGCCCCACATGCTAAGGTGAGCCTTATGCAATTGAGGTGTGGCAGGTTCCCCATAAGTTGTTTGCTAATGATTGTTTCACCTCCACAGCCATGCATCTCATTGGCATCCATCACACCTTGAGATTGAGGGTTTTTGTTAAGGTTTTTACCACCCTCATGATTTGGGCATTCAAGTGAAGATCGCTGGTCCCTGTGACACATAATGTTCCCCCCACCACACCACATGATGGTCAGAGTGAAGCCTGCCCACAGCATATGGTGACAGAGGACTAGGGGCACTTGCAGGTCCCCAGCTGAGTATTCCCATGTTTGCCAAGCCCATATCCAGCAACAAATGCTGAGCCACTGAGGGCTTAGCCATATGGACAATAATGATGATAGGGCAACTGACCTCACTTTCCAAAATGAAAACCTTTCTGGGTTTGCTTAAAGTGTTATACAGAAACTGTGGATAACTTAATCTGGATGACTGGATGGGGATCTGAATCCTTCTTCTCCGGAACATATCCTGTAGTCCAATTTCTTAACCACTATACAGAATCAGTAATAGGCCTACACATCAGAAAAGTTGGCTAACTCTTTGTCTTAAGTTATAATACAGTCAAATATCTATGGCATTTTTAACCTTCTGTTTCAACAGAATCTTATTTGTTTTAAGAAGCAGTAAATCTCAAAACACACCAAAGTTTTAGCCATGTTTTCACAGAATGAATGATGTTATTATTTATTTCTAAATATATTTTACATATTTTAGCCATCTTTGTTTCATATACATTTTCTTTGGTTATAATTACCTTGTCAGCAACACAATCCTTAATAAACCACAGTAGTGTAAAATAGGTGAAAACCAGCAAGAAGATCACAAACACAAAACAAAAAAAGTTTCATATTAAACAGAAATGTTTCTCCCTTCTCTTGCACTATGTTATGTGAAATGAGAACAAGTAAAAATAAAATCTTCTCAGGATGCCGGCTGCATCGGTCTGCAGGGTATTTGTAATGTAGCAGGAATAGCAGTATTCTCTCCTCCCACCTCAAGACAAATTTATTTCATTGACATGCCACAAAATCCTTTACCTAAATGCATAAAATAGTCATTGTACACAAAATACGATGAAGTAGAGAGGATATAAAATGTAGACTGGCAATGGCAAGGAAAGCGTTTCTGAAGAAGAGAAATTTGTCAACATCAAGTATAGATTTAAGTGTTAGGAAGTCATTCCTGAAAGTATCTGTATGGAGTGTAGCCATGTATGGAAATGAAATATGGATGATAAATAGTTTGGACAAGAAGAGAATAGAAGCTTTCGAAATGTGGTGCTACAGAATAATGCTGAAGCTTAGATGGGTGGATCACATAACTAATGAGGAGGTATTGAATAGAATTGGGGAGAAGAGGAGTCTGTGGCACAACTTGACAAGAAGAAGGGGCCAGTTGGTAGGACATGTTCTGAGGCATCAGGGGATCACAAATTTAGCATTGGAGGGTAAAAATCATAGAGGGAGACCAAGAGATGAATACACTAAGCAGATTCAGAAGGATGTAGGTTGCAATAAGTACTGGGAGATGAAGAAACTTGCACAGGATAGAGTAGCATAGAGAGCTGCTTCAAACCAGTCTCAGGACTGAAGACCACTACAACAACAACACAAAATATGCTGAATTCAGCTTTGTGGTGACAGATGAAGTACAAAGTAAAAAATCTTAGCAAACACAGAGGTACTGAATTACTAATACAAAAGCCCAATGTGATTTTTGTAACTATTCCAGGGATTTTTGTACAATATTAAATCATTTGTAAATCTTACTAGCATGCTGATAAGCTAATTTTGCAATCAGTCCTACATAAGTAGAAGTAAGTTATCAAACATTTTACTATCCACTGAAAGATGCAGAACAAGAACAAAAATTAATTTCAGATCACAGATTCTAATTCTAAACCACTACTGAGAAATAGTTTAGAATACTTAAAATGGAATATCATTCTACCCATGTTATAACATGTTTCTGGAAAAGTGTGTCCACAAATAATGCTGTATTTGATCTCTTGCTGCTGACACTCTACATAGATTAAATGTGAAAAATACAAGACACACAGGAATTAAAGACATTATCTGCCAGTGGGCATTGATTTTATCAATGGGACCAGTTGAAAATCATGCCAGGCTGGGATTTGAACCCGTATCTCCTGGTTACTAGGCAGTTGCACTGACCACTATGCCATCACCATGAGGGTGCAGATCACCCTAGCATGGCATGCCCCTGCTGATTTGCCTCATTACTCTTGACATCTCATGAATTCCCAAAAGAGTTCAAGCTAGGTGTGCATCTGCACTGAAGGGATTATTGAAAATCATCACCAAAATTATACACTGACAGCAAAAAAATCTCAACAGCAAAAAATAATTAATGTAGAGGAATGATATTTTAGTAATACATTTGTCTAAATAACATATTTAGGTGAATAACATTGCAAGATCACAGGTTAATGTAAGTGAGAGATAATTCATTGCAAATGTGAAATTCGGGTAGATTAATAACTGATGTAACTGCCAGAATGTTGATTGCAAGCATGAAAATGGGCATGTATTTTATTGTACAGGTGTTGGTTGTCAGTTTGTGGGTTGGAGCTCCATTCCTGTTGCACTTGGTTGGTCAATACAGCAATGGTTACCGGCGTTTGTGGGTGATACTGATGATGTCCCATGTGTGCTTGGCTGGAGACAGATCTGGCGATCAAGCAGGACAAGGCAACATGTTGACAAACTGTAGACCATGCTGGGTTACAACAGCAGTATGTGGACAAGTGTCCTGCAGGAAAACACCCCCTCGACTGCTGTTCTTGAATGCCAGCACAACATGCCAGATCATGGGATTGACATACAAATGTGCAGTCAGTGCGCATGGGATAACCACAAGAGTGCTCTTTCTGTCACACAAAATTCACACCCCAGATCATAACTCCAGGTGTAGGTTGAGTGTGTCTAAACATTACACAGCCATCTCTGGCATTACGGGTAATGAGGCTAATGAACAGGGCCACTACATCAGTATTGTGTGGTATAAGTTGAGAATCTGGGACTGATGGGACTTTTTTGGGGTAGTCCATGTAATTGTGGTGACCACTATACCCAGATTGTGTAGTGGTCTGCACAAATGGCTAGTAAGCAGGAGACTTGGGTTGCATCCCAGTCTGGCACAAATTTTCAACTTTCCCCATTGATATAAATCAATAGCCACAGGCAGCTAATGTTTCTAATTCCTTTGTGTCTTGATTCATAATAACTGCAGGATCGAAATGGTATCTGTTCTTTCTGACATCTGTGAAAGAACAGGCGCCACACATACATGAAAAATACACCCTTTAAATTTTATACAGTCTGTCACTCATGAAACAGTGATATATATTCTCAGGCATTAAGTCACAACCAGTATTCTGATGTTCATTGTCAATGTTCATACTAACTTTCATGAATTACATATCTACTATGCCACATTATAATTTCATATTCACTTTATATGACCAATATAGAAGAGCAATCATTTCTGTGTTGCCTAAGTGTAGGACCAGACAGGCTCCAATAGGGGGCTTTTACTTGCAGTAACCTGAAATCTTGAACTCTCAGCTAACATAGTCAAATAGCTGCGGAACTTGATATGAAGTTAGATGATATTGAAAAGTTATTTTTCTTTCTATTACAAGGACCATTTGCGTTTGTTTAATATCCTTAACCTACTTCATTTGTGTTGTACAATTTTATGTTGTCTTGAAGTCATAAATAGTATTAATAGCTTATGGTAAACATGGCATATGACATCAGACAAAAAAAGTCTATAGTGTTGTGTTTCATGCATCTCCTCTCACAAAAGTGTGTACTGAATCTATGATGCAGAATATGACATACTGCAAAATCACAGTGACATTGATTTGCTTATCTTAGTACAATATACAATGAGCTGATTGCTTATTTTTTAGCTAGACTACAGTATATCTGTGAGGTATGGAAAAAATTAATCTGGCGTTCTGGCATTACTAATCAAAGCTATGTCATAGTACACTCCTGGAAATTGAAATAAGAACACCGTGAATTCATTGTCCCAGGAAGGGGAAACTTTATTGACACATTCCTGGGGTCAGATACATCACATGATCACACTGACAGAACCACAGGCACATAGACACAGGCAACAGAGCATGCACAATGTTGGCACTAGTACAGTGTATATCCACCTTTCGCAGCAATGCAGGCTGCTATTCTCCCATGGAGACGATCGTAGAGATGCTGGATGTAGTCCTGTGGAACGGCTTGCCATGCCATTTCCACCTGGCGCCTCAGTTGGACCAGCGTTCGTGCTGGACGTGCAGACCGCGTGAGACGGCGCTTCATCCAGTCCCAAACATGCTCAATGGGGGACAGATCCGGAGATCTTGCTGGCCAGGGTAGTTGACTTACACCTTCTAGAGCACGTTGGGTGGCACGGGATACATGCGGACGTGCATTGTCCTGTTGGAACAGCAAGTTCCCTTGCCGGTCTAGGAATGGTAGAACGATGGGTTCGATGACGGTTTGGATGTACCGTGCACTATTCAGTGTCCCCTCGATGATCACCAGTGGTGTACGGCCAGTGTAGGAGATCGCTCCCCACACCATGATGCCGGGTGTTGGCCCTGTGTGCCTCGGTCGTATGCAGTCCTGATTGTGGCGCTCACCGGCACGGCGCCAAACACGCATACGACCATAATTGGCACCAAGGCAGAAGCGACTCTCATCGCTGAAGACGACACGTCTCCATTCGTCCCTCCATTCACGCCTGTCGCGACACCACTGGAGGCGGGCTGCACGATGTTGGGGCATGAGCGGAAGACGGCCTAACGGTGTGCGGGACCGTAGCCCAGCTTCATGGAGACGGTTGCGAATGGTCCTCGCCGGTACCCCAGGAGCAACAGTGTCCCTAATTTGCTGGGAAGTGGCGGTGCGGTCCCCTACGGCACTGCGTAGGATCCTATGGTCTTGGCGTGCATCCGTGCGTCGCTGCGGTCTGGTCCCAGGTCGACGGGCACGTGCACCTTCCGCCGACCACTGGCGACAACATCGATGTACTGTGGAGACCTCACACCCCACGTGTTGAGCAATTCGGCGGTACGTCCACCCGGCCTCCCGCATGCCCACTATACGCCCTCGCTCAAAGTCCGTCAACTGCACATACGGTTCATGTCCACGCTGTCGCGGCATGCTACCAGTGTTAAAGACTGCGATGGAGCTCCGTATGCCACGACAAACTGGCTGACACTGACGGCGGCGGTGCACAAATGCTGCGCAGCTAGCGCCATTCGACGGCCAACACCGCGGTCCCTGGTGTGTCCGCTGTGCCGTGCGTGTGATCATTGCTTGTACAGCCCTCTCGCAGTGTCCGGAGCAAGTATGGTGGGTCTGACACACCGGTGTCAATGTGTTCTTTTTTCCATTTCCAGGAGTGTATATTAGTGTGTAACCTTTTCAAAAAAATTGAATTATGTCCTCATGGTGTTATATTCTTCAATTTCTTTGATAAACTCATTTTCAGTGCATGTGCATTGTACGATAGATGCACCCTCATGCTACATTGCAAAATGCCATGTACGATGTCTGTCACAAGGGAAACAAGACTGATATAGCAAACAAAAAAAGAAATTGTCAAGTATGACCAATTGGTGAGGGTTGCCTTCGAAATAACACCCATTTGAGTACACAGACATTTACATTTAATCCTTTCACTCCTCAAAACATTTCAGCATGCCATTTTTCATTAAGTTTCTCAAATAGTAACTTCTGGTGTAGGTTGTAATCTACCCTCCCTCCATTTTGTCACAATTGTCTTTATGGTTAACTCTTTTGATAAGTTTTGAGAAGAGTAGTATTTGCAAAAAACTTTTTGGTTATCTTCTTTTCTCATAGTTGGCTCCATTTCTTCATGTCTAGGGGTCTGATTCTTGAAGCTGAAATTTTCACAGATTTTTTTTTATGTTTATTTGTTTCACATTTTACTATATCACATTGTCTTTTGGATTTTCACATTGACAAAGCCAAAATTAAATTGTTCTTCCAAAATATGATAACTGGTCCGATCACATCAGAGGCATGCCCACTACTCCTCTGCGGTAATAATAATATCCAAAAGGGTTTACGATCTTTCTTGACACATGAATTTCTAGTAGTTTATATTATTATTTTATAAATGACTCTCAAAATAAACATAATAAACAGATTTAAACTGTGTAAATAATAACAGAAATTTTAAATGTGCCAAATGCTTCATAATTTCAAATGTTTCTAATAATAATAATAATAATAATAATAATAATAATAATAATAAACCCCGTGGAGGCCCGGGAAAAGAATAGGCCTCCGGTATGTTCTGCCAGTCGTAAAAGGCGACGAAAAGAACAAACCACTAATAGGGCTAACCCCCTTTTAGTGTGATTACTTGGTTCAGGACAGAACTAAAGAAGCCTCGGACAAGCGCCGTCATGGTCGGGGACGACGCTTGAACCCTATGCCCGCCCACAATGGTAACGACACTGCTAGCCACATGGAAAATGATTTAAATCCGAATAGAGGTGTTTTGCAGGATATGCTTCCTGCAACCACCCTAGAAGGAAAACAAAGACAGAGGATGAGATGGTCAGATGAAGTAAATCGACACCTCATGTTCTGTTATTACCAAGCAACAAACCTAGGAACCAACACAACTGGATACAGATCACAAGTATACACAACATTTATTACCAGATACCCGGAATTAAAATTTTTAACAGAACAACGACTAGCTGATCAGATCCGTGTAATAATCAAAAATAACAGGATACCCCAGTCAGAATTAGAAAACATCAAACAACAAGTACAACAAATACTGGAACAAAATAATGTGCAATCAGAAGAAGAAGAAAACACAGTAATGGACTCAAACATCCCAGAGCAAACAAACAAAGACCAACACGCATCAATTAAACAATCAGAGGAAAACGAAATCTTAAGACAGCCACCAGAACAAGCACAAATAGAACACGAAGAGACACACGTGTTAGATATAGAAGAGAAATTTCAGCTGACATATATAGAATACAAAGACACAAATACAGACATTAGACCATTCTTGCATAGACCGCCAAATAACCCCCAAGTCGAAACAACAATAAAAACTATCAACACAATCATACACAACAAAATAAATGAAAACACAACTATGGAAGAGTTACAACTACTGGTTTATATAGGAGCACTCACTACACTAAATATACACACTAGGCAGAGATCAGAACAAACCAACACACAGAAGAAACGCACAAAACCAGCATGGCAACACAGGTTACAGATCAGAATAGAAAAACTGAGAAAAGACATCGGACAGCTAACACAATTTATAAGAAATGAAATATCAGACAAAAAACGAAAAAGGTTAGGTAAAATCTCACAACAAGAAGCAATAGAGCAATTAGATGAAAAAAAGCAGAAATTGCAAGCATTGGCCAAACGACTTAGAAGATACAAAAAAAGTGAAAATAGAAGGAAACAAAACCAAACATTCAACACAAACCAAAAGAGATTTTACCAAACAATGGATAACACACACATTAAAATAGACAATCCACCAAACATAACAGACATGGAACACTTCTGGAGCAGCATATGGTCAAACCCGGTACAACATAACAGGCATGCACGGTGGATACAAGCAGAAACAGACACATACAAGATGATACCACAAATGCCTGAAGTGATAATTTTGCAACATGAAGTCACCCGAGCAATTAATTCTACACACAATTGGAAAGCCCCTGGAAATGATAAAATAGCAAATTACTGGCTAAAGAAGTTCACCTCAACACATTCACATCTAACTAAGTTATTTAACAGTTACATTGCAGACCCATACACATTCCCTGATACACTTGCACATGGAATAACCTATCTGAAACCTAAAGATCAAGCAGACACAGCAAACCCAGCTAAATATCGCCCCATAACATGCCTACCAACAATATACAAAATATTAACTTCAGTCATCACACAGAAATTAATGACACATACAACACAGAACAAAATTATAAATGAAGAACAAAAAGGCTGCTGCAAAGGAGCACGAGGATGTAAAGAGCAACTGATAATTGATACAGAGGTGACATATCAAGCTAAAACTAAACAAAGGTCCCTACACTACGCATACATTGATTACCAAAAAGCCTTTGATAGTGTACCCCACTCATGGTTACTACAGATTTTGGAAATATACAAAGTAGATCCTAAATTGATACACTTTCTAAACACAGTAATGAAAAACTGGAAAACCACACTTAATATCCAAACAAATTCAGATAGCATCACATCACAGCCAATACAGATTAAGCGTGGAATATACCAAGGAGACTCATTAAGTCCTTTCTGGTTCTGTCTTGCTCTGAACCCACTATCCAACATGCTAAATAATACAAATTATGGATACAATATTACTGGAACATATCCACACAAAATCACACATTTGCTATACATGGATGATCTAAAACTACTGGCAGCAACAAATCAACAACTCAACCAATTACTAAAGATAACAGAAGTATTCAGCAATGATATAAATATGGCTTTTGGAACAGACAAATGTAAGAAAAATAGCATAGTCAAGGGCAAACACACTAAACAAGAAGATTACATATTGGATAACCACAGCGACTGCATAGAAGCGATGGAAAAAACAGATGCCTATAAATACCTAGGACACAGACAAAAAATAGGAATAGATAATACAAATATTAAAGAAGAACTAAAAGAAAAATATAGACAAAGACTAACAAAAATACTGAAAACAGAATTGACAGCAAGAAACAAGACAAAAGCTATAAATACTTATGCTATACCAGTATTGACCTACTCATTTGGAGTAGTGAAATGGAGTGACACAGACCTAGAAGCACTCAATACACTTACACGATCACAATGCCACAAATATAGAATACATCACATACATTCAGCAACAGAAAGATTCACATTAAGCAGAAAGGAAGGTGGAAGGGGATTTATAGATATAAAAAACCTACATTATGGACAGGTAGACAATTTAAGAAAATTCTTTCTAGAACGAGCAGAAACTAGCAAAATACACAAAGCAATCACTCATATAAATACATCAGCTACACCATTGCAATTTCATAACCACTTCTACAACCCTTTAGATCACATAATATCAAAAGATACAAAGAAAGTAAATTGGAAAAAGAAAACACTACACGGCAAGCACCCGTATCATCTGACACAGCCACACATCGATCAAGACGCATCCAACACATGGCTAAGGAAAGGCAATATATACAGTGAGACGGAAGGATTCATGATCGCAATACAGGATCAAACAATAAACACCAGATATTACAGCAAGCATATTATTAAAGATCCCAACACCACAACAGATAAATGCAGACTTTGCAAACAACAAATAGAAACAGTAGATCACATCACAAGCGGATGTACAATACTAGCAAATACAGAATACCCCAGAAGACATGACAATGTAGCAAAAATAATACATCAACAACTTGCCATAAAACATAAACTAATAAAACAACACGTTCCCACATACAAGTACACACCACAAAATGTACTGGAGAATGATGAATACAAATTATACTGGAACAGAACGATTATAACAGATAAAACAACACCACATAACAAACCTGACATCATACTCACCAATAAAAAGAAGAAATTAACACAACTAATTGAAATATCCATACCCAACACAACAAATATACAGAAGAAAACAGGGGAAAAAATTGAAAAATACATCCAACTGGCTGAGGAAGTCAAGGACATGTGGCATCAGGATAAAGTCGACATTATCCCAATTATACTATCAACTACAGGAGTCATACCTCACAATATTCACCAGTACATCAATGCAATACAGCTACATCCAAACATATATATACAATTACAAAAATCTGTAATTATTGATACTTGTTCAATTACCCGAAAGTTCCTAAATGCAATATAACATATACCATACAGTTACAAGGAAGTCACGCTTGACCGAGGTCCGCGTCACGTTCCATTTTTAACCAGACTTAAGTCTGAGGAAAAAAAGTCAATAATAATAATAATTTTAACTGAACATACAGAGTTAGTACATATTGGTTGTAACACTGAAAATGAAAGTAATTTAATTTCATAGTTTTTAGCTTGAAATATAACATATTGCATATAAAATTATATGAAATTTTTCAAATAAACTATTGAGATAATACTGACCTGTACAAAACTCGAAAATTAGTTCTGGTATCAACTACTTCTGGTGAGAAAAAGTAATACTAGAGTAGGATGTCCCTCTACAATATCCTCCTCACAAAATTTGGAAACAATGTGTTTACAATATTTTGTGACCTATTATAAAGTTTGCCAAATGGTGTACAAAATGATTTCAAAAGATAGAACACAGATGTATAGAAGTATCTGATACATAACATATCAAAGAAAACATAAGAAAAACATCTACTACACAAGTCATAACTTATACATATTATATCAGGACATGGCATTCAGATTTTCAGATCTGTGGAACATTCTGTCACACGACAAATGATACGAAGTCAACACTAAAACATTACAACACTAAACTTAGAAGTAAGTGCAGAGACAATGCAAACTACTAGAATTACAAACTGCAAGTTTACCTCTATAAAGTCACATCCTCAAAAGAGAATCCAAGAGAAAAAAGAATTCAGAGCCTAAGTGTATGACGATTGAGCTGATTCGAAAAACTCACAACGATGGGTACAGACCAGAAGAATATACTCAATCATGAGTAGGAATATAGCACAAAATCAATCAGCCACATAAACTAGAGCATGCAAGGATATCTTGACTCATGAAAGGACAAAATAATGAGAAAATATTAGGGGATAAGCTTATGATGTAGGGACTGATCCGTGAATCGAAACCACACTGGGTACACACCAGCAACATGTTTTGATACAACAAAATGAATAAACTTCATAATAATATCAATAAGTTCAATCATATGTAAAGAGTAATTATAGGAAGCATCTAGCCTCAATCAATAGTTATACACATTGCTTGAGTACACACACACAATTGCAATGACCAGGGCTAGTGCTTACAGATGTTACACAGTTAACTTTCTTGACACCAGGTTGCTGTACTCAGCAGATCTGAATCGGTAGAAGTCGAAACAATTCATGATTTGAATCCTGCTGCTGCCAGCCGCTACTCAGAATGCTGGCTGATGGGAGGAACTGTTTCGATAGAAGTTGGAAGAAGGTATGACTTCAGAAAAACATTCATTTGTTTCCTGTTGATACCAACATCACGTTTCATTACTGTGTGTTACAATAAGTAGTACCCTTACATTATTGTAGCCCTGTGATTATGATCATATTCAGAGGACATCCACTTCCCAATATTTGTAACATGACAATATATGGCAGTGTCCTTTATGGTTCTTACATGCACTGAATATAGTGTCATTTGCTAGCTAAGGCTGACAATGGTGGCAACTCTAAAAAAACTGTACCTACAACTGAGGTAAGTCAATTACAATCGACACAGCTACTGCCGTGCCAGGAGTATGTGTGCAGCTGTGTGTCATGGGTGTGTTTGTAGCTTTGTGTTAAGTGTTTCAGGTTGTTGTTTTCTGTCAGAGTTAAGATGGAAAAAGCCGGTATTACCAAAAGAGACAGGAAAGCCTTTTCTATGGCAGAAAATGTAAACATCCTCCAAAGAGTTGAAGCTCACCGTGGAACACGCATTGCATTAGCACAAAGTGTAGGAATACTTGTGTCTATGCAGAACACCATCACGAAAAACAGAGCCCTCTGGTTTTTAAAGTGCAAGCAAAGGTGGACCAAATTAAAAAAAATGAAATATGCCAGTTGTTCGATATACGTGAAGCTAGAAGAAATTCTGATGAACTGGTTTCAGGCAGCATGTGCAACGAGCATTTCAGGAAATGGTGTGATGTGCAAAAAGGCACAGAAAGTTGCCAATGTGTTTGGGATCAAGGACTTTATACAGCATCTAATGGTGGATAGATAGATTTAAGAAGCGCTATAATGTAACGTATCAAACTGTATATGGTGAAGAAAACAGTGTAGATATAAAATGCCGGAGTGGTAGGTTAGCTGAACTTCTGAAGCAATATAAAACAAAGGTTATTTTCAACATTAATGAAACAGGTCTCTTTTTCAGCATACTGGCAAACAAAATGTTTGCCTGCAAAGGCGAAAATTGCCATGGAGGCAAACACAGTAAAGTTCGCCTGGCAGGAATGTTAGTCACGAACATGGATGGTTCCGAAAAAATTAAACCCTTTATGATTGGCAAATTGAAAAAAAACACATTGTTTTAAAAATATAAAAACACTATCAACAAACTTCAATGCCAACGATAAAGCGTGGATGACATCAGAATGATTCAAAAAGCAATTACATTGTCTTGATGCAAGAACGGACACTCGAAACAGGAAAATTCTCATTAGCGGATTGTTGCCCTGTGCTTCCCTAAAATATGTTCACATAATGTGCACTTAAGAGTTTCTGCCACCAAACTGCATTAGCACATTACTGTCTTTGGATTTGGGGGTTATCCATGTCTTCAAAGCGAACTACAGAAAGGCTGTTGTACAGGAAGCATTAACTTTGATGGAGGCTGGCAAATACCCTGCCTCCTTTAAATTGCAAATGTTAGATGCTTTGTGAAGGCATCGACAGAGGTTTTGGTGGCCACCATCTCCATCTGCTTCCAAAAAATATGATTCATTGAAGTCGACCAAGGAAATGGATGTGACACACCAGTTCTGAGTTTTAATGATGAAACTGAAAAACTGCTTGCTTCATCATGGGAAAAGCTGCAGCAACCAATTCAAGATTTTTTACACATTGACACATCATTCTCTGCTGTTTTGGAAGATGCAGGTCTTGTAAACTACATCAAAAAGAAGTAATTAAATAGATGACTTTTTCTGATCATGCAGAAGATACCATCATGAAATGGACATCAACATAAGTCCACACACATAATTACACTGCTAAAAATCTGCCAATCATGTCTTTGCACTGACTGCAGGGCAGACATGCCAGCCACCTTGTGTATTCCCACGTGCACAGGTCAGGAGAGAGGCCTGCACACAGAGCCAGCTCATGTTGCAAGAGAATGGAAGTCACGCTAATCCCTGAACAAAGCCTCATATGGTAGCAACCCTTTGTGCAGCTGTGAAGACAGGTAAGAGGTGTCAGGAAGCATTACTTTTCAGTGTCACAAACATCAGACTTAATTTCTTGCTCTTGTTACTGTGCTACAGGTTGGCAGTGGGGGAAAAATAAAAAAAAACATCACTAATAATGACCTAAATGTTCCACAAAGCTGGTTAGAAAATCACAGCCTAACACATATACCACAAATAGACTCTATAAAACATGGACTGCTGACAGCTCTGAGTAAATGTACTGTGCTAGAAAAACTAACTCCCTTTTGCACTCCCCTGGCATCGTCAAGACAACACGTCTGCTTCCTGTGGTGTCCAGAAGCCTTGTGCCCAGGCCCACAGATAACTAGCAAGCTATCCCAGCGCCCCTAAGTGGCACTGGTGGGAACTACTGATAATGATCAAATCAGAAAGTGTGTATTTGTTCTGTAATCCCAGATATCAGTGTTTGTAATAATGGTGTTCAACAAAACTCTCTCTTTTGCACTTCTGTCAATAATTGTACATTAAAAAACCCATTATAATGCTACTGTTGACCTAAGTTGTGTTAAGTGGCATAAATAACATTCTGTTTGTGACAAGGTTTCCAAAATTTCCACTTTGAGAAATAAATAGTCCGTTCTAAATCTGAGCAGAAATATTTTAAGTCTACTTCCTTCACACTGAGATTTGTGTCGACATTCAGGAACTCTAGCAAGGATGGCAGTTTCTTGGTACAATGTACTCACCACCTCAAGGTATTCAATGCTCACTCCTTTTTTTAACCAGCAAGTGCACACATGCACTTAATACATCAGAGCTTCTTGTCTACTAATGCTTATAACAGATCACACTTAGTTTGCAGCCACTGCTCATTAGAATAACACTTGTTAATCACAAGTACATTACTTTGGTACACATTTGGTTGATCTGTTCTTGTAATGATGGAGTGTGTTGCAATGAAGCATTGTACAGACTCCAGAATAATTCTGACATCATCCACACTTTATTGTACAATATATTTCGGTCATACAGCAATATTAATTACTTTTATCCTTTAGTTCAAATTTCACACCAGTCCTTAAACTGTTAGTTAGGATTTTTGTATCTAGCTTCTCTCATTGTAAGTTATTGTGATCTGGAAAAGTATTTCATAGAAAGCTATTTGCATTTTCAATTGTTGTACTATGTTTAACTTTGCTCAGATCGAACCATGCCTTTTTTCCTACACAGCTCTCCTTATTCCCTTTAGTACCTGTTACACTTGTTGTCCCATTTTTAACACTGAAACTTTTTGCTGGTGGTATAGATGTTTGAGCAATGAGTCTTTCAAACTTTTCACTCTGTTTGTGGTTCTGAAGTGCATTTTCATTTTGCTTGGCTATTTGTACTCTGCAGGTGTGTTTGGGGCAGTCTTTGTAAGATCACTTGTTTGTGTAGCAGACATGGATGGATTTTCATGAACAGAAAAATGTCCTTTCTTACCCTTCTTGTAATGCAATCGATGCCAGTCTATTTGTGTACCATGATGTTACACTCATACTGTTGACATTCCTGGGTTTTCCATACTGTTTATAATGCTCGTTTTGAGTGATTATGTTTCACTGATGTTACTCTACTGAGATTGTAGGAACACTTTATTACTGGAAGCTGTGGTGCACGCAATGTGGCACAGTGGTTAGCATTGCTGGGCAGTGTGTTGCACTGCTGGAGAACAGTTCAAACCTGCCCACAAGCAGTTATTTATTATTTAGTATTATCATTTATGGAAGGTTCTTAAAATAAATATTAAATGTTTATGTAAGTAAAGCATTCTGGAATATTTTATGTTCATATAAATAGTAGCACTCTCTGTCCAGGAATACAGTTCCATTCTTCCTGTACATTGGTGCTTATAATAAATGTATTTTCAATGCTAAGCATTGTATTTCATTCATGACCCTACTTTCCGATTGGGACTTAAATTTGACAGTATGCTTCCACCAGAAATTTGTCTTCAATTCATGGTACTTGGTTGTTTTGTACTTTTCCACTGTGTGTTTCTGAATGAGGAGCATGTTTTTCTAACCTACAACTTTTAGTGTTCGTTATATCAAGATATTCCAGTTTTTCTCCTTTTCCATTGTTGGACTTATGTTTGTCTTCTGTTGCAATGATTTTGGTTTGAAGAATGCTGCTTCAAACTTATTCCTTATTGTGTCATTTTCAATACCCTCTATGATTCCCATTTCCCCTTATCCTCAGCTTCCCTCGAGTTGCTAATAATACATTTTTTTCTCCTTTAAGCCTCTAGACTACTATGTTTTCATAGGTTTTTTGGTCTCTATTAATTCTATTATCCTAGTTTTTCAGAGCTGTAGTTTCATTTTGTCTATCCTCATTTGTGCCATCTACAGTTGTGTAATTACTTGATTTCATTCTAAGCTATTGTCTTCATTTCATGATTTCCTTTTTTTGTTTTCTGGGTGATTTATATTATTTCTTCTCTCTTCAGACAATCCACATACCAGTTCCTCCTCATGGTACTTCTGGTTTCCTTTCAACTATTATTATTATTATTAGTCATAATTAGGTTGTTGTTAATGTACTCCTCTGTGTGTACACAGAGGTGACAAAAGTTATGGAACAGTGATATGCACATACACAGATGACAGTAACATCATGTACATCACGTGGAAAATGGCATCTCATTGGCAGAGTGGCCATTTGTACTCAGCTGATTCATGTGAAAAGGTGTCCAATGCGATTATGACCACAACATGGGAATTAACAGATTTTGAATATGGAATGGTAGCTGGAGCAAAGCACATGGGACGTTCCATTCTGGAAATCATTAAGGAATTCAGTATTATGAGATCCACAATGTCATGAGTGTGCTGAGAATACCAAATTTTGGGCACTACCTCTCATGACAAATAGGCAATGGCTGATAGCCATCATTTAGCAGCCAAGACCAGCGCTGTTTGCATAGAGTTGTCAGTGCTAACAAACAAGCAGCACTGCATGAAATAACTACATAAATCAATGTGGGACATATGATGAACATATCTGTTAGGACTGTGCAGTGAAATTTGCAGTTAATGGGCTATCGCAGCAGACTATCGATGCAAGTGCCTCTGCTAACAGCATGACATCACCTGCAGCAACTCCTCTGGGCTTGTGACATCATTCAAACCCTAGATGACTGGATAAACACAAAACCACATTTTGAGAAGTATTTCACCACTGGCCATGTTAGAGGGAGACTAACAACCTGATTTCAACCTAATAAAGAATATGAAACATTATACATAGCACACACTGTAGAAAGTTTTCAAATATGCTATCATATCATAAATGAAAAACACTCTGCTGTTTTGGGTGAAACAAAAATATGAATTGTATTAATTGGTATTTAATGATTTTGTGTAATGGTGGGAGTACCCAGTTTCATTATGTAAAATTAACAGATTTTTTAAAAAGATAATTTCCTTTTCCATAAATGTTTACTGTGGAAATATCACCACTGCTATTCTAACGGGATTCCACTGACTGAACTCCAAACATTGAGATTTATGATAGTAAGTTAAACATTGTGATTACTACACACATCAAAAAAAGTTTTGCATCACTCCAGTTCCCAGAACTCCTGAAAATAGACATTTACCATGAATGAGTAGCTCCTATTAGACACAGGGGGTCCAACAGCTTATCAGTTCCAGTCATCCCACCACAAAGGAGGTACACGGCTTGCATTGTCTGCAGTTCAACCATGCCTAGAGGTCAATGCCATGATTAGATCACATTCGCATTGTTACTTTGTGCCAGGAAGGCCTCTCAACAAGGGAAGTGTCCAGGCATCACAGAGTGAACCAAAGCGATATTGTTCAGACATAGAGGAGATACGGAGAGACAGGAACTGTTGATGACATGCCTCAGTCAGGGCCCCAAGGGCTACAATTGCAGTGGATGACTGCTACCTAGAGATGATGGCTCGGAGGAACAGTAACAACAATGCCACCATGTTGAATAATGCTTTTCGTGCAGCCACAGAACATCGTGTTATGACTCAAACTGTGGGTAATAGGCTGCATGATGCCAAACTTCACTGCTGACATCCATGGGGATGTCCATCTTTGCAACCACAACACCATGCAGTACAGAACAGATGGGCCCAACAACATGCCGAATGGACCGCTCAGGGTTGGCATCACGTTCTCTTCACCGACTGAGTGTCACATATGCCTTCAACCAGACAGTAGTTGGAGACCTGTTTGGAGGCAACCAGTCAGGCTGAATGCCTTAGTTACACTGTCTAGTGAGTGCAGCAAGGAGTGGCATTATGCGGGGCCGATGTACACTGCTGGTGGTTATGGAAGGTGCTGTAATGGCTGTACGATACATGGATGCCATACTCTGACCGATAGTGCAACCATATCAGTAGCATATTGGCGAGGCATTCGTCTTCATGGACGACAATTCACACCCCCGTTATGCACATCTTGTGGATGACTTCCTCCAGGATAATGACATCGCTCAACTAGAGTGGCCAGCATGTTCTCCAGACATGAACCCTATCGAACATGCCTAGGATAGATTGAAAAGGGCTGTTTATGGATGATGTGACCCAACAACCACTCTGAGAGATCTACACCGAATTTCCATTGAGCAGTGGGACAATCTGGACCAACTGTGCCTTGTTGCACTTGTGGATAGTATGCCATGACGAATACTGGCATGCATCAACGCAAGAGGACATGCTACTGAGTATTAGAGGTACCAGTGTGTACAGCAGTTTGGACCACCACCTTTGGAGGGTTTACTGTATGGTGGTACAATATGCAATGAGTGGTTTTTGTGAGCAATAAAAAGGGTGGGAATGATGTTTATGTTGATCTCTATTACAATTTTCTGTACAGGTTCCGAAACTCTTTGAACGGAAATGATGCAAAACTTTTTTTGATGTGTGTATGATAATTGCTGAAAAGCTAAGATAAGATTTTAGAGATGCTCACTGATCTCATCACATCTATATACATTCCTTGCAAAGCGCATGGCAGAGGTTAATTAACATGACACCACATGTTAGGATTACTTCCTATTGTACTTGTTTGTGTATGGACTGTGGGAAGAATGACTGCTAAATGCCTTTATGAATGCTATAAATAGTCTAATTTTTTGTTCAAAGTCCATATAGGAGTGATACATAGGGTCTGCAGAATATCTGTGAATCCCTCACTAAAAGTACTGGTTCTCACAGTTTTATTAGTAGTTTATCATGGGTTAGTCTTTATTGTCTTCAAGTGTCTTCCATTTCAGGTTTTTCATCATTTCCATGAAACTTTCCCAAGAATCAAACAAATCCGTGACCATTTGTCCCAGCCTTCTTTATACATGTTCCATATCACCCGTTTGGTATGGGTCCCACACACTTGAGAAAAATTATAAGATGGTACACACAAGAGAGCTGTGAGCAGTGTCCTTTGTTGACTGATGTGCATTTTCCCAGCATCCTGCCAACAAACCAACACCTGCCATACCACAACTATGTGTATCTGACCATCACAAATCATTACACCTAGGTATTTGTATGATTTACTGAATAACTGATATTTAGTCATAGTATCCTATGTTTTTTTAAGCATGTAAGTTTACATTTCTGCATATTAAAGCAAGTTGCCCATCTTTGCACCACTTTGAAATCTTATCCATATCTGACTAATCATTTCTGGAGCTTTTTGCAGACAGTAGTTCATTATAGATGACTGCATCATATGTAAAATGTCTGAAGTTGGTATTAATATAACTTGCCTTGTGATTGATATATAACATGAAGAATTAGCATCCCAAGACACTTCCTGGGGGCATGCATAAAGTCATTTCTGCTTCTCTTGAATGACTGTTTATTCAAGATAACATGCTACATCCTCCCTACTGAAAAGACTTCAGTCCAGTCACAAATTTTGTTTGATTCACAATACAGTCATATTTTTCTCAATAAAAATTGGTGTGGTACCAAGTCAAGAAATACTGCGTCCTCCTGATTGCATGGATTCATGACTTCCATGATGTCATAGGTGAAAAGTTTTGCACAATAGATGTCTTTTGAATCCATGCTATTTGTCATGAAGGAGGTCACTCTGTTCAAGGTGCCCCATTAAGTTTTAGTTTAGAATATGTCCTGGGATTCTGCAATAGATGGACATCAGTGAAGTACAGCTGTAGTTTTGTGGCTCACTTCTGCCACTCTTTAGTAGATGGAAGTGATCCCCATGCTTTCTTCCAATGACTGGCCACCGTTCTTTGTTATTTTTTCAAGGGACCTAGAGCATATTATTGTTAAAATGAAAGCCAACTCAGCTACAGATTCTTATGGGTTCTGTAGTAACCCAACAGTTACAACACCTACCACCCACAGTCGGGCCACTACAGTGAGCCTACTGCTCACCAAAATTCAAACAGTTCACCACAATTACCAAAGGTGACCACCATTGTCAGCCTAATGAACCACCACCAACACCAAATACACAGTGTGTGCACAGTACTACACTAGCAACACCTGATGGGGATATCATCTTTTTAAGGGCTTGCATGTGCCTCCAGGTCTTTAGTTGTTAATTGTGTTTGAGATATATAAACTACTTCCATTGTGTTCTTGTGGAATAATACAATAAAGTGCATCTCTTTTACAGCCATGTGTTTCCTTCTGTTTCTTGTCAAGACACAAGTGGTGACAGCGAGGATTGAATTTATGCACATTTTGGATTCTGTGGTTTTTTCTGCTATTCGGCTCTTCCATGGAAGCTTTATCTAGTCACTTCTGCAACAGCAGCAGGTGCATACAACCATGTTGAAATGGTTATTGGCTACACTGAGCCAGGCTCAGCCACCAATTGTTCAACCACCACAGTTCCTCCTTTGATGAATCCACAGAACACAGGGATTCTTACAAGAGGGTGCTTCTGTGAGAAAGGGATTCACCAAAGTTTTTTGGCATTCCAGCTGGTTGACATGGAGGTCTGCAAGGCTCTTTTCTTATCATGGATGCCCCCTTGTATGTATCACCTACTAGTCAGCTCCTCTGCAAGAATCAGCATCACTTTCTTTTGACAATATGCATAGTTTGCTGCCCTCTTGCCACCAAAAGCAGATTCATGTGATCACTGGACTTGTTGAATTCTACCACTGTCACAAATGGCAATAGCAACTGTGTTGAGATTGGGCAGCTGAGCTTCGCATGTCGTTTCATCATGGCTAAGTCTCAGGAGTCTTACATGGACACTATAGTCAGAGATGCAATTATATGTTCAGTCCCAGGTAAGGAGGTGAATCAGTGTGTCCTTCAGTCTGAGGAACCAACATTAGAAGAGCTTTTGAATATTATACAGTTGTTCAAGATTCCCACATTGTGGGCAAGCAATTAAAGGCTTGAAGTGATGCTGGTGTTGTTGGCAGTGTGCAGCTCTGGCTCCTTCAGTACAAACAAGCCAACTTGGCCAATGAGATGAACACATCATTGGCAGCAGGAAGAGTGAACACCACTCCCTTCATGCCACTCTTGTTTTGTACACTCTAAGTGGGCAGCCTGCCCCAAGCAGTGGGCCTCTCACCATAAATGTAAGATCACATACCAGCGGTATGTGATCTTTATACCCCCCTGCCCCAGGAGACTTTTCAGGAGTTAATGGTTGTCAATATTCATACCGTTTGGTTATCATGTTTTCCATTGTCTGCAGGCCAGAACAAACTCTTCATTGAAGTGTGGGTAAGCCATTAATCATAGAATTCAATAAGGGGGGCTGCTGTGTCTCTCTTCAACTCACAAATGTACACTCTCACTGTAAGCACAACTCAAGTGTCAGTTGATGAGCTATCACAAACAGTAGATTCCTATTCTTGGCTGATTCACAGTGGACACATTACAAGTCAGTTGTCTGTTCACTTACACACTTGGTGGTTAACAATGCACCTACTGAAAATTTGTTTGGGTTAGATGCTTTTGTTAATTTTGTTTTCTTGTATTACAGATGTGATGCATCTGGTTTCAGGCAAAGTGCCTTATCATAAATTGGATTCTTTGTGTTCCAGACTTTTGGATCTGTTTGCTCTAGGAGTAGTGTGCAAACAATTTCACAGCACTTTTTTCGGGCATGGTTGGTGTAAATAGCTTTACATGACCAGCTTAAAACAGAGATGGATCACTTAATGTCATTGGGGCTGATTAGATCAATTTCCTCAAGTGAATGGGCTATGCTCTTACTGAATGCAAAGAAGCCACCCTGTCAGCTGAGGCTCTGTGGCTACTTCAAGGTTACTGTGTTAATGCATAGGCTGTCATAACCACTTACCCCCTACCTCACCCATTAGAGTCACTCACAAAGTTGTCTTGGGGTCAATTTTTTTCAAAAATTGACTTGGCCAAAGCCTACATTCAGCTTTTGTTGGACGAGGCACCAAAACAATTGCTTGAGGTAAATATGCTTTTTGGCATCTATCAGTATCAATGGCTAATGTTTGGAGTTGCTAGTGTGCCTGCCATCTTTCAATGTGTTTTAGAACAAGACATGACTGTTGTCTGTCAAGGGTCACCTGCATAACCTGTTCTACAGACCATTTGCATAACCTCTGTTCTTGGTTACTGTTCTACAGACCATGGACATCAAATGTAAATCTCACTAAACTTTACTTTTTCCAGCCTCCCATTGTTTATCTGGGTCATGAAATTTTGTGGCAGAGCATGCACCCCATAGAACGACACTCACCACCATTACAGCTTTTTCCCGTCCGTTTAATCTATGAGAACATCAGGCATTCCTTGGCATACTATCACAAGTTTATTCTCAGAGCAGCTACTATTGTCCACCCCTTGCATTTGTTGCTTCAGAAAAGTGTTCCTTTCCTTTGGTATGCAGCCTGGGGACATGATTTTGTGCACTTAAGGATAGTCTTTGCTCAGTACCTTGCCTTGCATTTCAACCCGGTAAGCATCTGGTCCTGGCAATGGATGTTTTCTAGTATGAGGTAGAGGCAGTCCTGGCCTACCGCCATTCACATGACTCCAGACAACCTTCTGCTTTTGTATCAAAAACACTCAACTCAGCTCAGCAACACTATTCTCAGTGGGAAAAGTTCTTGGTATCATCTATGCCTTACAAAAGTTTCATGTGTTCCTGTATGGTGCAAAAATTCATTTAATTACTGACCGTAAGCCCTTGGTTTCTCTGTTTAGCTTCTACATCCACATCTACATCCATACTCCACAAGCCACCTGCCGGTGTGTGGCAGAGGGTACTTTGAGTATCTCTATTGGTTCTGCCTTCTATTACAGTCTTGTAGCTTGTTAGTGTCCTTACTAGACAAAGCCACTCGTTGTCAGGACTTCTTCTCCTTGTACAGCTATGACATCCATTTTCATTCCACATTGCAACATCCAAAGATCCCTCATTCCACCAGAAAGAACTCCTCTGTTTTCAACTGGGTATGGAGGCAAAGCATACACTGGATGGCTTCCCCATCACCAGTCCCTTATTGCCTCTGCTGTGTTGGAAGTTCTGGTGCTCTGCAAGGTCATATGCATGATACAACATGAGTGGCCCTACCATCATCTTGGCCAGGCATAGTGCCTGCTCTAGAATTTTTATGCATTGTGCCTTTGTCTCTTCCTCCCTGCATTGTGGTTACAGCTGCACTGTGGTGGTAGGTCCTCTGCTTATTACACTGGGATCACTAGGGAATCTCTTGCACAAAACTGTTGGCATGCCACCACATGTTTTGTCTAATTATCAGTCAGGAGGTGGAACACCTTGTCACAACTTGCAGCAAATGTTTGGGTCTGCAAGTGGCTCAGGGGCAATCCCTGCACAGCTTTAGGAAAGAGACCACACTGATTTTGCTAGTGATTCCCTTGTTATTGGTGGCTGCTTTTTCTCATTTTTCTTGTCCTTCAATGCCAAATGTGACTGTCAAGGCTTACCTTGAGCCCTGGATTCAGATGATGGTCCTCAGTTCAGGGTGCAATCTTTCAAGGACTTCTGTACACACAATAGCATTCACCATGTGATGGTGACTCCCTTCCATCCACAGTTGAAATGCAAGTCAAAACACCTTTTCCACACTTTTAAGACACAGATGCACAAGTACATAAAAGATTTCCCAGTCGAGGAGGCTTTCATTCAACCTTTTTTTTTCTATTAGTAAGAAGCTCTTACAGAATTATGCCAATTGGGTTCAAGAGTCCCACTAATCTCCTGATGGCTGTCAACCTCGTATGCTGCTCAACCTCTTGCTGCCAGGCAGGCATCCCCCCAGTGGAGCCAGTTTTGTTGATGTATGCACTCAGCACACCACTCTAGTCCAGGGTGTCTGGATGGCACTCTCATGGGGTTTCCAGCTGTCATCCACAACCAGTGTGGTTGCTGCATGTTCAAGGTTCATACCGAAGATTGACTGGTGGCATGCTATCAGAATCAGTTGCATTCCAGAATGGGCACAGTTCCGCCTCCGCAGGCTGTGGGTATGAGGCCTCATTCTTTGTCAGCCTGGCCATTCTGGGGATCAAGCAGGCCTGGTCATGCCCACCTACCCTGTCAGTCAGGACTTCTTCAGCACTGTTGGCAGGTTTGACTCCTGCAGCTGGTGCCAGCACCTCCCACTGCACTGAGCAGGCAAGCAGGCTCTGCCATCAACATGGATCGAAGCTGGGTCTCCGTCACCAGACTCTCTTTCTCAGATCACCGTCATTGCTGCCTGTGCATGACCCTTGTTGTGGATTCAAACTTCCAGATGGTGCCCATCCACTTGTCACCAGTCCTGTCCACCAGTTGCCCTAGGATCTGTGAGTGCAGAGTGTGCCCTAGTCCCACTTACTTTCGCCCATATGCACCAGTCTGGGCAGATCGATAACTTCTCATTGCTTTGGTTGCCACTCCCAGCAATGTCACAGATATCTTTTTGACCACAGAATTATGGATGGTGACACCTGGTCTTTCACCCTGACATAATTTGGGCTACTACGGCAAGTGTAGCGACAACATTCAAACAGTGTGCTTGCAACTACCTGAGGCAGCCACCAGGGGCTGAGTATTGCCACCAGCTTTGCCATGCACATGTAGCACTACACCAGTAAGGGCATACACAGGGCTCCTGGCCCTCAGTTGTTAACTGTGTTCAAGACATATGAACTACTTTCATTATATTCTGTTGATGCCACTGTGTGACCCAATAAATTGTATCTCTTTTATGGCTGTATGTTTCCTTGTGTTACCAGTTAGAACAAAAACAAACAGGGATTCTTTTGGGCCCTGGAATCTTCCTCAATTTTAATGATTTTCACTGTTTCTTAATGCCATTGATACTAATATATATATCATTAAGCTTTGCAATGGTGCAAGAAGCAAACTGGGGCAGTGCTTCTACATATTTCATTGTGAAGGAGCATTTGAAAATGAAATTCATTGTTTCTCCTTTTGCTTTCCTACCCTCAGTTTCAGTTCCTGTATCTTCCATGAAGATGTAGACACTAACTTTGGTGGCAGTGACAACCTTTACACATGACCAGAATATCTTTTGAGTTTGTCAAGGGATCTTTCAATAAGATTTCACTACAGCAGTCATTGTAGGCTTCATACATAGCCCTCTTGACTGCCAAATGTGTTTCATTCGGCACACAAAAAAATTGAATGTGCTGGTTTATGTAATGGGCACGGTCTTTCTATGAATGTGGTGTCTGTACCCCATGCTAGTATCTGATGTCAGGTACCATGACTGATCCCCTTATTCAAGTGATCTTCTTTAATGGTTGAATTTGTTGAACCAATAAGAGAGTAATGCTACTGAAGGAGACATGCCCTTAAAACAAAAGTCAGTCTGTAGAGGCACAGACTTCCACTCACACCCAGTTTGAAAACAAAAAGATTATAGTCAACTCTATGGCAGATTGTGACTGAATTTCCCACACAGCATGGCATTACTTTTACATTCAAATATAAATAAAACTACAACTAAAAGTTCTTGAAAGTAATAATTTTCCCACTTTGTTTCACTGACTATTAGCTAACTTCATTCCCTAAGGCACTACCAAGTGACATAACAAACAAATTATTACTGAAATAGGTTGTCTGTTTAAAATAAGAAATAGCTCGATGATTTAAATCAAGAAATTTAATGTGACTGTGATCCCAAGCATAAAATGACAATTTTGCCAGCAAAACATTAGACATGATACTGATGTCCTGTTTGTTACATTTTGTATGTGTTACAGTGGATTAGGTCTTCTACAGGCTTAGAGGGAATCACAACTGCAAACAGTATATTTATCTCAAACACAACAACATTACATTAAACGTTCTTCATTGGCATTGAGATGTTGATGGCAGTATCATGTTTATTTCAATGATATGTACAAAGTTCTCCTGTTAAAATATTACATCAGCGAATTAGTAAAACACAAAATAGCATATTTTAAAAGATCCATTACATTTACAATGTTTCACACTGGCAAATTATTTCTTGCTTCCCTTATTGTCTTAACTGCTTGTGGTAAAATCAACTGTACAGCATTCCAAAAAAATGATGCATTGTTTAATTTCTGTGATTAAAGAATAATTTCAGAATACTTGACAGTTCTTTGAAATATTTGTAATCTGTTTGTCATAACACTAGCCAATAACATCAGCAAAGAAATGCATTTGATGTTTAAAAATATGCTGCTTACCCATACTATTCACACCATTAATTGCTTTTAATGATTGATTAGGAAATGTAAAGGTAAATATAGAAAACTTTTCTCTGCAATAAAAGGCAAGTCAAAAGAAAGAGCAGCACACTGCAGATAATTTATCTGAAAATATTTTTTGTGTTGACCTTATGTATTTGACAACTGTGTTTCAGTGTTCTTTCAAGTGTCAGTTTTAGTATACTTGTTCAGTAATATTTTAATCCACCTGAAAATATACTTTTTCTTGAAAGTTCATTAATGATGAAATTCCACTTTGACAAATAAATTAATACTTAATCTCACAAATTATTTCAATATTCTAGCAGAGAAACATTCAAAGACTAGATCCAAGTCGATCCAATTCCTCCAAAAAATAGTCAATATCAGCATGTGTGACAGCAGAGTTCTGCACAACGAAACGGAAGAAGTTTGGCCAGTTTCGAAGTGGTTGATAGTTGATCATCATACTTCCTTTCTTCATCATTAATTCTTTTAACTTTGCAGCAACCTAGATATGAAATATTATAAAAACAAAAGAACTGAATATTGTCGCACACATGAAAAATAAAGATATTACACTATATTTCTAATATATTATTATATTTATTATTTTCTATCAACACACTGGAAATAATAGTTCATAATGTCATTTTGGAATCTGTGTTATGTAGATATTCAAACAAATACAAACTATCTCTCTCTCTCTCTCTCTCTCTCTCTCTCTCTCTCTCTCTCTCTCTCTGTGTGTGTGTGTGTGTGTGTGTGTGTGTGTGTGTGTGTGTGTGTGTGTGCGCGCGCATTCATACATGCATGGGTGTTATGCCATAATGTAAATTCCTAAATTTATAAACAATGCATAAGTTTACAAATCTACCCCCTGGGTCTTTACACTATAGAAAAACTTTCAGATTTTAAAAATAAGCTATAAAATGCACATCATACAGTTTTATTTTCATTTCCCTTGATGTAAAAAAATAATATTGGTAATAAAACAAGTTTCAATGTAACATACTGAGACAATGAGAGTAATTGTGAATAGTGAAAGTAAAGAACTGTGAAATGCAACTATGCACCTGTTGGCTGCATCATTTACAGTAGTCAGTACTGCATTTCCACCCCTAAATCTTTTCAGCCAGTATCACAAAGCAGTATGTCGACATTGAGGACCATCAATGAAGAAATAAAGTAGGCGAATGTCACAAGAGAGACAGTTGTATTAATAACTGACTTTATTAGAATGCTGCAAACAATCAAGTTACTATCCAACCAGTCCAGATGATGATAACTACAGAAGACTATGAAGCATTAATGTAGGATTCAGAAAAATGAACCCCCCACCCTCGCACGCACGTGCGTGTGCCCACACACACACACACACACACACACACACACACACACACACACACACTACTGAAATACAAGTTAGCACTTGCTGTGTCTTTTGCAATGAAGTGCCACAGTCTGAAGCAGTCATGATAAGCAGTAGAGCATACATAATCATGGTGCTGAGTTATAGAAAATTTTCAGTCTTGTTTTTACTATTATGAATGCTTCCTGTCTCATGGAATTTCTATCATTGTGACATGATAATATGAGCAATGCTCAACTTCTAGCTCTCCTACATTTGATTGGCCAGCCTCAAACCTGCCTATGATCTTACCATGTTTAAGCCCATCCAGATGTATTATTTGAGCTATCATGTTTCCCTATGTCTTGAATACCGTTTGGCAGTTGTATAAAACAAATACTTAAATCCACTATACTTAAGACTGTGCCTCCATTGATTGTTGTAGACAAACTAAGTGGTCCTATACTGGCATACCATATAAGCCTCATATTTACATGTTAGTTTGCCAGAGTGTAGTCTGCATGGTGTAAAGATTTTTTATGAATGCATAAGATCCATTAGCTTATGCACAATGGTGCATTTTTGAACAATAATGTAAATGCTGTTTGCTGGAGTAAATCTAACTCCTCAGTATTTTGTTGTTCATTCTGAGGTGCAGTATTTGTTATCACTGTAAGAAAGTTACTTCAAAATTCCATCATTGCTGCCACAGCTGTTACCTCAGAACTCTTCATTCTCTTCTTCTTCTTCTTCTTCTTCTTCTTCATCTTCTTCTTATTTCTCCTTTGAGTGCTGTCTTCTTGCAGAAGGTTGCAGGCCACCATCGAGCATTCTCCTCTTTTCTAAACTTTCCTAACCAAGTTGGTAATGTCCAAGATGTTGAGCCACCCTTAAGGATTCAGTGATGTCTAAATTCTCTTCCATTCACCTCAAAATGTCCCTTCTTTTTTCATTGATAAGCTGCATGAAACTGTACTTTCCACATGAAAAATTGTTCAGAATACATTGTTAGTTAAGTACTTCTGCTGTCAGTCATGTGAACTGTACAGAAGACTCTTAATGTACAGTGATACATTCACATGTCAAATACGTTAAGCCTGTTCATGCGTCTGTTTTTGACTGTCTAGTCTTCATTCCATGCAGTACTACTCATAAGTACAACATAGTGTGTTGTATGTGTATTTTGCTTTTTTGGTACCTAACAGACTAGACTACTTTACAGCCCTAGTGGTAATGGAATTTGAGCTCTTGATTTCACTGTACAGTTTGTACACTTTACATGTGAGAATTTATTATTTAGTATAGAGTAGCTATTCATATTTCAATTTCTGACTCCACAGTAGAAAAAGAAGTTGAACATAATGTAGCAGCTGTCCAGTCATAATACTCTAGAAAGTTCCATTCGTCTCATTACAGTACTGAAAATTGGTGAACCTAGAGGAGTAATATCAATGAATTTAACAAATTTTATGTAGCCTTCTGAGTTTTCTAAATGTAAAACATGACAGTATGCATGTTATACATGACTTATACCATAAATATTTTTAGTGCAATGGAAATGGTATTAAATTTAAATAGTAAATAATGAATACCTTGTGCAAAGACTGGTGAAAATCATTTTGATTATCTAGGCCTCGCAGCCTCTTTGGGATGTACCAGAAGCAAACATTAATATATTCAGGTTCCAAAACCAGTTTAAATGCTTTGTGAGCCTTTATCTTTCTTGTAAGGTACTGTGAACAGTCCATCAAACTGTCTACATGTTGTTCAAATCCTTCAGAACCCTTTAAAAGAAAATAAAAATATGATGTTATTCCCAAGCATGTTACTACAAATATGACAAACAAATGACAGAATAGACTATATAATAGCAGTAATGTTTATTCATACTGAGTATTCATAAATATTATTGAATGCATTTCACCATCAATAGCACACTCTTACAAGAATGATGACGTGGAAGGAAATCGTGGTAGTAAAATTGGGAATTTCCCTGTTACTTCAGTTACATTTTATGTAACTACACACTGGGCACTCACGTTCAGACAAAAAATTATTAATTACTTTTCATTTTACAAGTGTATGTACTAGCTGCATAGCTATAAAATTTTTGTAGTTCTGTCCTCAAGCATAGAGCTTAAACCTCTTCAGTACAGAAAACAGTGTTTTTAATACACACATTCATTCATGTATCATGCTTGACTGATCCTGTAATGGTGGAAAACTATCGTGTCTGTGGAATGAGCAAATAATCACTTTAGTACATGGAGAGAGAAACTATGTCATCTATAGTAATGGAAGAAAATATTGTTTTTGCATTCTGTATATGAGCAAATGTAAGTAATGATCATTGTAATGACACAGATTAGTGTGGAATAGGACACATTAACTTTAATAAAGAAATGGAATTACATAAATTTTTCATATTTACTGTAAAACACAGTCATTTTCAAAAGTCATTGTGTTATCAGTCTGCAAAAATACTATATCAGTTTCAAATTAACTTAAAAAATACACACATCAAAAAAAGTTTTGCATCACTTCGGTTCTGAGAGTTCCGGAACCTGTACAGAAAATTGGAATAGAGATCAACATAAACTTCATTTCTGCCCTTTCTATTACTCATGAAAACCACACATTTTCTAAGTACAGCAACAGGTACTATGCTACTACTTACGTCACTCATACAGCCTATTGTATCTACCATAAATAATTATCATAATTTTATTTGTGATGTATCTCATAAGAATCCTACCTTTGCTTTCCACATAAGCCAGAAATGCATGACATCAGGACGACGACCACACTGAAGATATTTATCTCCAATATCATAACTGGTGTCATAAAACTTGTCTTTTTGGAAGAGATAGGCTGCTTCACGAGCATGGCATGATTTTAGTAAACCAGGGTGGCGGACAAGAAGAACTGAACATTGTTGTGGAGATGCCAAAAGCTTGTGAGGATTCCATACTACTGAATCTGCTCTGCAAATCAATAGATAATACACTTGCAAGAACACTTAAAAATTATTTGAGTTCTCACTCTCACTCTCACTCTCACTCTCACTCTCACTCTCTCTCTCTCTCTCACACACACACACACACACACACACACACACACACACACACTCTTTTAGTGGTCATCAGCTGGATGGCATTGAGTCTGTACTTAATTTTGTTTATTATTTCCAAAATATTCTATTTTTTAACTTTACTGGACATTTCTTTTGTGTTCATAACTCAACATATATTGCTTTCAAAGAATTGTTATTTACTGGTCTTGAAGGTATTTCTCAGTTCAGCTGAAGAGGTTTTATGCTAAAAATTGGTATATTCTATCACATAACTATATGTCAGTAAGTATCTGTGCAACTTACTGAACAGACTGTGTTATGTCTGAATATACATCTGGGAATTTTGCATTTTATTCACTATATTACTGTCTTCAATTGGGCAAGAAAGACATCCACATCACACTGACTACAAGGACACTGATGACTGTCGGACAGACCAGAGACTTCTTATCGATCCTCTCAGATTCCCAATCAATAGAAAATCTTTCGCATATTTTATAATATGAGGATACTTATAACACATTGAAAAGTCCAGAACAAAGTATCAAAATTGTATTTTAGACCAGCCATCGCACCACCTAGTCAACACAAAAAGTAAAGATGGAATGGGCCAAACTTCTAAGTATCTTTCTACAACAAAATAAAAAGTAGATTGCTTCTTACTGTAAAGTTGACACAGTGAGTTACAGACAGGCACAATTAAAAGACATTTACACATTAGCTTTCAGCCACAGCCTCCATCAGAAAAAGAAACACAAAACACATCCATTCACACAAGCAAACACACTTCATGCCCTCATGACTGCCAGCTTGGACCAGAATGCAAATGAATTGACTCTCAAAACCCGTCATCTGAAATGACACAATTCTCCTTCACTTACTTTCTGTACAGTCCATTCCGGGAAGTAATATCAAAGGTGTTTTTCATGAATTATGGCACTATTGTGTTATGTTTGCAATGTCAGAGCTGCTGCATTGTGTAAGTGATGTGTGGTTTCCACATAAGAAAATAAAAAAAAAAGCAGCAGCTCACACATAACAAACATCACACATAAATACTATGATAAATTAAAAATGCACTCGTTAATGGTAATTGATTCCCAGAAAGTGTCTTCCAGGGAAAAAATTGGAAAATTGTGACTGGCAACAGCAAATGTTATTTTATAACAAACAAAACCATTGTTCTTAGAGTCCACACAAGGATAAGGTTGAAATGGATAGACTAGTGCCTCTCAACAGGCTGTCCTAAAGAGCCTGGACTGGTTAGTTTCAAAAGTTTTTGTAATGGGAGGTGTCAACGTAAGTTTATAAAAAGATGGGACTGGTAACCTACTGAATGCACTGTACCACAATACTTGAAGATTCTTGTACCCCTACCCTGGATGTAAAGTCACATTTATCACAAAATGTAGCTGGTTACCAAGCCCCCACAGAATGTATCTCGGCCTACATAGATCAACACCTTCAAACCATTACATGCACTCTCCCATCCTTCATCGAAGACACCAACCACCTTCTCGAATGCCTGGAATCCTCACTCAATCTGTTACCCCCGGAAACCATCCTTGTAACCATTGATGCCACTTCCTTATACACAAATATTCTGCACATCTAGGGCCTCACTGCGATGGAGCACTTCCTTTCACGCCGATCACCTGCCACCCTACCTAAAACCTCTTTCCTCATTACCTTAGCCAGCTTCATCCTGACCCACAACTTCTTCACTTTCAAAGGCCATACATACCAACAATTAAAGGGAACAGCCATGGGTACCAGGATGCCCCACTCATACACCAACCTATTCATGGGTCACTTAGAGGAAGCCTTCTTGGTTACCCAGGCCTGCCAACCCAAAGTTTGGTACATATTTATTGATGACATTTTCATGATCTGGACTCACAGTGAAGAAGAACTCCAGAATTTCCTCTCCAACCTCAACTCCTTTGGTTCCATCAGATTCACCTGGTCCTACTCCAAATCCCATGCCACTTTCCTTGACGTTGACCTCCACCTGTCCAACGGCCAGCTTCACACGTCCATCCACATCAAACCCACCAACAAGCAACAGTACCTCCATTATGACAGCTGCCACCCATTCCATATCAAACGGTCCCTTCCCTACAGCCTAGGTCTTCGTGGCAAATGAATCTGCTCCAGTCCGGAATCCCTGAACCATTACACCAACAACCCGAAAACAGCTTTCGCATCCTGCAACTACCCTCCCGACCTAGTACAGAAGCAAGTAACCAGAGCCACTTCCTCATCTCCTCAAACCCAGAACCTCCCACAGAAGAACCCAAAAGTGCCCCACTTGTGACAGGATACTTTCCGGGACTGGATCAGACTCTGAATGTGGCTCTCCAGCATGGATACGACTTCCTCAAATCCTGCCCCGAAATTAGATCCATCCTTCATGAAATCCTCCCCACTCCACCAAGAGTGTCTTTCCACCATCCACCTAACCTTTGTAACCTCTTAGTTCATCCCTATGAAATCCCCAAACCACCTTCCCTACCCTCTGGCTCCTACCCTTGTAACCACCCCCAGTGTAAAACCTGTCCCATGCACCCTCCCACCACCACCTACTCCAGTCCTGTAACCCGGAAGGTGTACACGATCAAAAGCAGAGCCATGTGTCAAAGCACCCACGTGATCTACCAACTGACCTGCCTACACTGTGACGCATTCTATGTGGGAATGACCAGCAATAAACTGTCCATTCGCATGAATGGACACAGGCAGACAGTGTTTGTTGGTAATGAGGATCACCCTGTGGCTAAACATGCTTTGGTGCACGGCCAGCACATCTTGGCACAGTGTTACACCGTCCGGGTTATCTGGATACTTCCCACTAACACCAACCTATCCAAACTCCGGAGATGGGAACTTGCTCTTCAATATATCCTCTCTTCCCGTTATCCACCAGGCCTCAATCTCCGCTAATTTCAAGTTGCTGCCACTCATACCTCACCTGTCATTCAACAACATTTTTGCCTCTGCACTTCCGCCTCAACTGACATCTCTGCCCAAACTCTTTGCCTCTGTATATGTCTGCTTGTGTCTGTATATGTGTGGATGGATATGTGTGTGTGTGCGAGTGTATACCTGTCCTTTTTTCCCCCTAAGGTAAGTCTTTCCGCTCCCGGGATTGGAATGACTCCTTACCCTCTCCCTTAAAACCCAAATCCTTTCATCTTTCCCTCTCCTTCCCTCTTTCCTGACGAAGCAACCGTTGGTTGCAAAAGCTAGAATTTTGTGTGTATGTTTGTGTGTCTATCGACGTGCCAGCGCTTTCGTTTGGTAAGTCACATCATCTTTGTTTTTTATATATACACTCCTGGAAATTGAAATAAGAACACCGTGAATTCATTGTCCCAGGAAGGGGAAACTTTATTGACACATTCCTGAGGTCAGATACATCACATGATCACACTGACAGAACCACAGGCACATAGACACAGGCAACAGAGCATGCACAATGTCGGCACTAGTACAGTGTATATCCACCTTTCGCAGCAATGCAGGCTGCTATTCTCCCATGGAGACGATCGTAGAGATGCTGGATGTAGTCCTGTGGAACGGCTTGCCATGCCATTTCCACCTGGCGCCTCAGTTGGACCAGCGTTCGTGCTGGACGTGCAGACTGCGTGAGACGACGCTTCATCCAGTCCCAAACATGCTCAATGGGGGACAGATCCGGAGATCTTGCTGGCCAGGGTAGTTGACTTACACCTTCTAGAGCACGTTGTGTGGCACGGGATACATGCGGACGTGCATTGTCCTGTTGGAACAGCAAGTTCCCTTGCCGGTCTAGGAATGGTAGAACGATGGGTTCGATGACGGTTTGGATGTACCGGGCACTATTCAGTGTCCCCTCGACGATCACCAGTGGTGTACGGCCAGTGTAGGAGATCGCTCCCCACACCATGACGCCGGGTGTTGGCCCTGTGTGCCTCGGTCGTATGCAGTCCTGATTGTAGCGCTCACCTGCACGGCGCCAAACACGCATACGACCATCATTGGCACCAAGGCAGAAGCGACTCTCATCGCTGAAGACGACACGTCTCCATTCGTCCCTCCATTCACGCCTGTCGCGACACCACTGGAGGCGGGCTGCACGATGTTGGGGCGTGAGCGGAAGACGGCCTAACGGTGTGCGGGACCGTAGCCCAGCTTCATGGAGACGGTTGCGAATGGTCCTCGCCGATACCCCAGGAGCAACAGTGTCCCTAATTTGCTGGGAAGTGGCGGTGCAGTCCCCTACGGCACTGCGTAGGATCCTATGGTCTTGGCGTGCATCCGTGCGTCGCTGCGGTCCGGTCCCAGGTCGACGGGCACGTGCACCTTCCGCCGACCACTGGCGACAACATCGATGTACTGTGGAGACTTCACGCCCCACGTGTTGAGCAATTCGGCGGTACGTCCACCCGGCCTCCCGCATGCCCACTATACGCCCTCGCTCAAAGTCCGTCAACTGCACATACGGTTCACGTCCACGCTGTCGTGGCATGCTACCAGTGTTAAAGACTGCGATGGAGCTCCGTATGCCACGGCAAACTGGCTGACACTGACGGCGGCGGTGCACAAATGCTGCGCAGCTAGCGCCATTCGACGGCCAACACCGCGGTTCCTGGTGTGTCCGCTGTGCCGTGCATGTGATCATTGCTTGTACAGCCCTCTCGCAGTGTCCGGAGCAAGTATGGTGGGTCTGACACACCGGTGTCAATGTGTTCTTTTTTCCATTTCCAGGAGTGTGTGTGTGTATATATATATATATATATATATATATATATACACACACACACTCCTGGAAATGGAAATATATATATATATCTCTGTGTGTGTGTGTGTGTGTGTTTTGATAGCAAGTAGTCTATTTATACTTATAATATGCTTATTGTTTCTGTGTAACTTTGCATGTCTAATATCAGTTTCTATAATGTTAAATGAGAATTGTCACTACTACTACTAGTACTATTACTACTACTATTACTATTACTACTACTACTACTACCACCACCACCACCAACACCAACACCACCATCAACACTACTAATGAAACATTCACTGATTTCCCAATTATATAACAAATAAATCTGATGCAAAGTTACTGACAGTTTGGAATTGACAATATAAAAAAGCTTCCATGGAAATCTTCTGGATTTCTGACCTTCTCATGTTATAAAATGAACCAAAATAATGTTCACTATTACAAGTGGTTTTTCTATAGCATGTTGTGTACCAGTGGACAATCACATGATGCAAGCTACTTGAAATATAGGTCAAAATGTTAATTCATTTCACATCATGATGCAGTTACAAACCAAGAAGAATTTGCAGAAGCTGACTCTGGCCACAGAATCCTGTATTCATTAAAAGCTTTTAATTTGTTTTCAGAAATTAAGAATGTCAGAGTTTTTAACACATGGATCATGTAGCTTTCATGAGAGTTAATTGTGCCATATCTTTAAACAATAGTGCAAAAAATTGATGTACCTGTTTATTCCATTCAGTTTTGAACAATATTTGCGAGAAAAAAGTATTCCTCCACCCCAAGCAGCATCTACATGCATCCATAGAGAATGTTTTGCACACAAATCAGCAATAGGGTTTAGTGGATCAATTGCACCCAACACTGTTGTGCCTGTATGTCCAATAAAAGAACAGCATTCAGGTTTTTGTTTTTTCAGTAATGAGCAATCAACAAATTACATATGAATAAAATAACTGAATATCCTACAAATATGCAGAAATGTGTTACACTTATAGAAAAATTTTATCAGGCATTCCATTAACCTCATCAAAGAAGGAACTTTCATGAACAGAAGGAGTCAAGGATAATAAACACAAGGACATATCATGCTATGATTGTGTGCAACAACACAGAAAAGTGTTTACTTGCAAAAGATGGATCATTATTGCATACAATGCTAACTTACTTATTTACAAACACAGTTCGGTGTGATGTGTAGGAACACACAATTACAGAATAACAGCTGTATGTTCTATTTCTGCAACAGGTACCACTTTTAGCAAAGATGTCTTCCATTATCGTACAAAAATCGCTACTACACTATAGCTGCAGAGAGAGCAATGTAGCTGCACAGGAGGAGGTGGTGGGTAAGGGAGGGGGCGATGATGTAGCTGCACGCATCACACCCCCTCCCCCAGCCCCCCAACCCCACACACAGAATAGCTCATTAAAGGATTCACCCAAAAGCTAGCAAAGTTTTCATTATCTTTGAGTGCCTGTTGATGACTCAAAATTCCTGCTGTTCGGTGAGTTGCCTCCTTTACTCCCAAATTATGTGCATTTCCTTTACAACTGGCTATCAAAATGTCTGTGTATGACTTTCACATGTATTCTCTTCACCTAGAAAATATTATAAATATATCACATTTATATATATGACAACATTATGAAAATGATAGTGTGAGTAGTCGTGTATGTGAGCTATGCTTGCAGGAATATGTGTGTGTGTGTGTGTGTGTGTGTGTGTGCACATAGTCTACTTTAGAAGAAGATCTTTTGGCCAAAGTCTCAAATGCTTAGCAATTCTTTGTTGTGCCTGTCTGCGACTCTTTTCATAACATTGCCATTATGTTTGTGGCAAAAATGGTTATGACTTCCATATTCTGCATGATATTTCCAATTGGCAATGAATGTGTCACTTCAATCCTCCAATTGACAGTAGGAATGACACAAGAAGTAATTAGCACTGTTTCAGTACTAAATTCAGAAGAAACAGAAATAACATAATGGGATGCTACAGCTTATGTTGTCTCATCAGTGGCACTGATTTCATCTCAAATAGTATTTTTCCTATTTAATTAATCTATGGCCTGTATTTGTGTCACCTTTAGCATCATTTCTGTCCTTTCTAGGTAACATCTTCTGAACTGTGGCATTAATTTTTCTCTAGTAGTCTTTTCTAGGCATACTGTGTCTGTTAAGTAATGTAAATTATTTGGTCAAACCGATTCCATTTTTTACAATTTTAATGTGCTGTCTGTATATTGTATGAGTAACATGCATGTAATGGTAAATTTAATTATTTACTCTAACTCCTTTTTGTGGATGAGATACATCTACACACACACACACACACACACACACACACACACACACACACACACACACACACAAACATACATACATACAATCTTCTTTCATGATTCTATAAAGAAGGTAATCATTATTTTATGAAGTGTTATATACTGGAATTATCCCACGTTGTCTTGCAGCAGCTGGTGCAGGCAACCAATGCAGTCACACAGACTCTACGGTCTTAGTCATCACTGTAAATTTGTGGATGCTAATTAGACATGAGTTCTTCAACTAGAGACATACTTATTAGGTCCTTTTAAAGCAAGGAGATCTGCATTTTGGTGATGAAAACATCACATACCTCTTGGGAGGATGTTTTGACAGCTGATTAGGTCTTATAAGTTGAGCAAGTCACTGGATTTCTCTTGCAAAAATAGAAACACTCTGATATGACAAAAAGCCAACACTGTGGCTCCGTACATAGTAAATAGAGCTCACATTGAACTATGACAGTAAACACCAGTCCCTCAATACTGCTTGGATGCACCATAGCATTGTTCTATTTTGTTGATAACAACTACTGCATGTGCCTCCCCATCAGTACAGCATAGAATTCCATGCCAGCTGTGGCCACATTGTTCTGCTTGTTTCTGAAAGGATATGATGAATGAGTGTCTCTACCAAAACAAGAAATGCACATATTGCTGCAAAACAGATCTCTTACTTAGTGTATGCTGCAGTGGTAGTACACAAAACCTTACATTTCTCACTGACAATGCACTATAAGTACTCACCATTATTACATCAAACCCAGGAATAGGCAAACCAAATAAATTAATGAGCACTTGCAGGTTGTTTCGTACTCTGTTCCAGGTGGACAGAGGTCCGTAATTCTCTCTAATAAGTTAGACAACATATATTTGTCTTGTTTTTACAATGCTTAGAATAATGGTTTGGTACTTATAATGGGCAGCATATGTCTATTTTAAGGGACAAATAAAAACAGAAATCCCATGTAAGACAGTTGATAGTATGCTATCATTCTTAGCAATTTCTTGGATGACTTTAGAAAATATTTTTATGCTTTATGCATTTAAGGCTTTTCACTTCACTATCCAGGAACAGATTAATTTGATATCTAGAGTAATTTCTTTTCAGGCTCTAAATCACTCATGACTTTACAGATCTGTTTCTTCTTATTTGAGTCAGGCATTATCTCTCTAAGCTCTAATAACATTACAACCTTAACTGACACCTACGTTTCCTTGGGATTGCCCCACACTCTATACAGTCAAAGACTTGCTGACACACATTTCCTCTGATGAGCCAAAGAAACTGGTACACTTGCCTAATATTGGTAGGGCTCCCGAGACCAAGTAGAAGTGCCACAACACAACATGGCATGGACTCAGCTAACATCTGAAGTAGTGCTGGAGGGAAATGACACCATGAATCCTGCATGGCTGTCCATAAATCCATAACAGGACAAAGGGTGGAGATCTCTTCTGAATGAACATTGTGAGGCAGCCCAGATATGCTCAATAATGTTCATGTCTGGGGAGTTTGGTGGCCAGTGGAAGCATTCAAACCCAGAAAAGTGTTCCTCGAGCCACTCTGTAGCAATTCTGGACATGTGTGGTGTCACATTGTCCTTATGGAATTGGCCAAGTCCATCGGAATGCACAATTGACAAGAATGGATACAGGTGATCAGACAGGACACTTGTCAGACTCATATCTAGATGAATCAGGGGTCCCTGGCACTACAACTGCACATGCCCCACACCATTACAGAGCCTCCACCAGCTTGAACAGTACCCTGCTGACATACAAAGTCCATTCATTCTTGAGGTTGTCTCCATACCTGTACATGTCCATCCACTCGATACACTCTGAAACAAGACTCATCTGACCAGACAAAATGTTTCCAGTCGTCAACAGTCCAACGTCAGGGTTGACGAGTACAGGTTAGGCGTAAAGCTTCATGTTATGGAGTCATCACTTGAGTGGGCCTTTGGCTCTGAAAGCCCATATCAATGATGTTTTGTTGAATGGTTCACATGCTAACACTTGTTGATGGCTCAGCATTGAAATCTGCAGTAGTTTGCGGAAGAGTTGCACTTCTGCCATGTTGAATGATTCTCTTCAGTTATTGTTGATCCCGTTCTTGCAGGATCTTTTTCTGGCCACAGTGATCTCAGAGATTTGATGTTTTACCGGATTCCTGATATTCAAGTACTTCATTGCTACGTCGGAGATGTTGTGTCTCATTCCTCGTGTGCTGACTATAACACCACATTCAAGCTCACTGAAAATTTGATAACCTGCCATTGTAGCAGCAGTAACCAATCTAAAAACTGCATCAGACACATTTTGTCTTATATTTGCATTGCTGACTGCAGCATTGTATTATGCCCGTTTACATATCTCTGTATTTGAATACACATGCATATACCAGTTTCTTTGGCACTTCCGTGTATATCACCTGTTTGTTCTGTAAGTAACTGAACATATCTCTCCTAGCTCATAGACAATTGTACTGTGAAAATTAAGAAAGCAATTGAACATTATAACTATGTGGAAATTTCATAACCACTATTAATGCCTAAGTAGTTATCAATACAATTCACACACTTCAAGCTAACGTCATCACAGTGGCTGATGGGAGTGAACATCAATGAATTTCCCATTCACGGCTACTCCCAGCAGCCTCCATGTCAAGTTTCAGATTGGACTGCACAAACAGTACCTAACACATCATGCAGCTGAATGAATTAGTTGCAAAGTTAAGGGAATGGTAAGAGTTGTCTAAAATCGATTTATCTGCAGTCTGCCTACAGCTATCACTTGATGGACAATTAACATACATCATGATGATTAATAAGCCATCAGGACCCCCTGGATAAAAAGATTTATAATTTGGAGTGGCCAATATGCCCACAATATTTCCATGTTTCTTAGAAAAACTCATTCAGAACATACCAGCATAAGCAATTTTTTTAAGGAATGATGTCACCATCACTGATGACACATGTCATGAACATATACTGAATATCCATGTTCTCTTTTAGAAGTTACAAATAGTGAAGTTAGAATGTAAGCTACTACCCAACTGTAAAATCTTTCAGCTGTCTGTTTAATACCTTGGGCTCATTTTTAGTGAAGGGACACTTGTTACACACACCAATAGTAAACTATCTCCAAATAGTTGCTCAGTCTCAAAGAACTCCAAACATTTTTAGTGAAAATTAATTATTACATGTGATCCAGTGAATGACACACCTGGTTAGCTGTGTACATGAAAGTGCCACTTACAGGATGGGGAAGTTCACCTGCCCCAGATCAAACCCACCCAGCAAATTAACAATGAGGACTGGTCTGCCAGCCAGCCTTAATGTCCCTTTTAGGCAGTTTCCCACACCCCATGATGTGATCATCAGGCTGGTACCCAAGTTCTGCCCCAGTTCCACAATTTGCAAACAGATAGAAAACTTTTGATAACTTTCACATTAATAGCACGGCATGAAACAATTGAGGTGCACGTATTCTGTCCTGGGGGTAGGTGGATGTGGAGGGGGGGAGAGAGGGGTGATAATGGAATGGCAACAAGAAAGGCATCTGGCCACAACTTAAATTAGCCATGCCAAGTCCATTCATAACCATGCTGACCCTCCACTAACGCAGGACAAAGACACAAGAAAAGGAAAGAAGATGTGATTCAGTGATTTCTCCCACAAGGAGCAGAAATCTCACAACCCTCTAATAACACATACAAAAATGGCTTCATTAAAGAGAATATGAACACATGATTAGGTTTTTCAAGTATCTACATCTACATCTACATCCATATTCCACAAGCCACTTGACAGTGTGTGGCGGAGGGTACCTTGAGTACCTCTATTGGTTCTCTCTTCTATCCCAGTCTCGTATTGTTCGCGGAAAGAAGGATTGTCGGTATGCCTCTGTGTGGGCTCTAATCTTTCTGATTTTATCCTCATGGTCTCTTCACGAGATATACATAGGAGGGAGCAATATACTGCTTGACTCCTCTGTGAAAGTATATTCTCGAAACTTTAACAAAAGCCCATACCGAGCTACTGAGCATCTCTCCTGCAGAGTCTTCCACTGGAGTTTATCTATCATTTCTGTAATGCTTTCTCGATTACTAAATGATCCTGTAACGAAGCGTGCTGCTCTCCGTTGGATCTTCTCTATCTCTTCTATCAACCCTATCTGGTACGGATCCCACACTGCTGAGCAGTATTCAAGCAGTGGGTGAACAAGCTTCCTTCCTTTGTTTTCGGACTGCATTTCCTTAGGATTCTTCAAATGAATCTCAGTCTGGCATCTGCTTTACCAACAATCAACTTTATGTGATCATTCCATTTTAAATCACTCCTAATGCGTACTCCCAGATAATTTATAGAATTAACTGGTTCCAGCTGCTGACCTGCTATGTTGTAGCTAAATGATAAGGGATCTTTCTTTCTATGTATTCACAGCACATTACACTTGTCTACATTGAGATTCAATTGCCATTGCCTGCACCATGCGTCAATTCGCTGCAGATCCTCCTGCATTTCAGTGCAATTTTCCATTGATATAACTTCTCGATATACCACAGCATCATCCGCAAAAAGCCTCAGTGAACTTCCGATGTCATCCACAAGGTCATTTATGTATATTGTAAATAGCAATGGTCTTACGACACTCCCCTGCGGCACACCTGAAATCACTCTTACTTCGGAAGACTTCTCTCCATTGAGAATGACATGCTGCATTTTGTTATCTAGGAACTCTTCAATCCAATTACACAATTGGTCTGATAGTCCATATGCTCTTACTTTGTCATTAAATGACTGAGGGGAACTGTATCTAATGCCTTTTGGAAGTCAAGAAACACGGCATCTACCTGGGAACCAATGTCTATGGCCCTCTGAGCCTTGTGGATGAATAGCACGAGCTGAGTTTCACACGATCGTCTTTTTCGAAACCTATGCTGATTCCTACAGAGTAGATTTCTAGTCTCCAGAAAGTCATTATACTCTAACGTAATACATGTTCCAAAATTCTACAACTGATAGACGTTAGAGATATAGGTCTATAGTTCTGCACATCTGTTCGACGTCCCTTCTTGAAAACGGGGATGACGTGTGCCCTTTTCCAATCCTTTGGAACGCTACACTCTTATAGAGACCTACGGTACACTGCTGCAAGAAGGGGTGCAAGTTTCTTCTCGTACTCTGTGTAAAATTGACCTGGTATCCCATCAGGTCCAGTGGCCTTTCCTCTTTTGAATGATTTTAATTGTTTCTCTATCCCTCTGTTGTCTATTTTGATATCTACCATTTTGTCATCTGTGCGACAATCTAGAGAAGGAACTACAGTGCAGTCTTCCTCTGTGAAACAGCTTTGGAAAAAGACATTTAGTATTTCGGCCTTTAGTCTGTCATCCACTGTTTCAGTACCATTTTGGTCACAGTGTCTAGACATTTTGTTTTGATCCACCTACCGCTTTGACATTAGACCAAACTTTCTTGGGATTTTCTCCCAGGTCAGTACATAGAACTTTACTTTCGAATTCATTGAATGTCTCTCACATAGCCCTCCTCACACTACATTTTGCTTTGCATAATTTTTGTTTGTCTGCAAGGCTTTGGCGATGTTTATGTTTGCTGTGAGGTTACCTTTGCTTCCGCAGCAGTTTTCTAACTCAGTTGTTGTACCACTGTCGCTCTTTTCCATCTCTTACGATCTTGCTTGGCACATACTCATCTAATGCATATTGTACGATGGTTTTGAACTTTGTCCACTGATCCTCAACACTATCTGTACTTGAGACAAAACTTTTGTGTTGAGCCATCAGGTACTCTGAAATCTGCTTTCTGTCACTTTTGCTAAACAGAAAAATCTTCCTACCTTTTTTAATATTTCTATTTACAGCTGAAATCATCGATGCAGTAACTGCTTTATGATAGCTGATTCCCTGTTCTGCATCAACTGTTTCAAATAGTTCGGGTCTGTTTGTCACCAGAAGGTCTAATATGTTATGGCCACAAGTCAATTCTCTGTTTAACTGCTCAAGGTAGTTTTCAGATAAAGCACTTTAAAAAATTTCACTGGATTCTTTGTCCCTGCCACCCGTTATGAACGTTTGAGTCTCCCAGTCTATATCCGGCAAATCAAAATCTCCACCCAGAACTACAAGGCTATTACAAATGATTGAAGCGATTTCATAAATTCACTGTAGCTCCATTAATTGACATGGTCAAGACACACTACAGATACGTAGAAAAACTCAAAGTTTTGTTCGGCTGAAGCCGCACTTCAGGTTTCTGCCGCCAGAGCACTCGAGAGCGCAGTGAGACAAAATGGCGACAGGATCCGAGAAAGCATATGTCGTGCTTGAAATGCACTCACATCAGTCAGTCATAACAGTGCAACGACACTTCAGGACGAAGTTCAACAAAGATCCACCAACTGCTAACTCCATTCGGCAATGGCATGCACAGTTTAAAGCTTCTGGATGCCTCTGTGAGGGGAAATCAACGGGTCGGCCTGCAGTGAGTGAAGAAATGGTTGAACGCATGCGGGCAAGTTTCACACGTAGCCAGTGGAAGTTGATGAATAAGGCAAGCAGGGAGCTAAACATACCACAGCCGACGGTTTGGAAAATCTTACGGAAAAGGCTAAAGCAGTAGCCTTACCGTTTACAATTGCTACAAGCCCTGACACCCGATGACAAAGTCAAACGCTTTGAATTTTCGGCGCAGTTGCAACAGTTCATGGAAGAGGATGCGTTCAGTGTGAAACTTGTTTTCAGTGATGAAGAAAAATTTTTTATTAATGGTGAAGTGAACAGACACAATGTGCAAATCTGGGCAGTAGAGAATCCTCACGCATTCGTGCAGCAAATTCGCAATTCACCAAAAGTAAACATGTTTAAAGTTTATGGCCCCTTTTTCTTCTGCAAAAAAAACGTTACAGGACACATGTATCTGGACATGCTGGAAAATTGGCTCATGCCACAACTGGAGACCGACAACGCCGACTTCATCTTTCAACAGGATGGTGCTCCACTGCACTTCCATCATGATGTTCGGCATTTCTTAAACAGGAGATTGGAAAACCGATGGATCGGTCATGATGGAGATCATGATCAGCAATTCATGTCATGGCCTCCGCGCTCTCCCAACTTAACCCCATGTGATTTCTTTCTGTGGGGTTATGTGAAAGATTCAGTGTTTAAACCTCCTCTACCATGAAACGTGCCAGAACTGCGAGCTCACATCAACGATGCTTTCGAACTCATTGATAGGGACATGCTGCTCCGAGTGTGGGAGGAACTTGATTATCAGCTTGATGTCTGCCGAATCACTAAAGGGGCACATATCAAACATTTGTGAATGCCTAAAAAAACTTTGAGTTTTTGTATGTGTGTGCAAAGCATTGTGAAAATATCTCAAATAATAAAGTTATTGTAGAGCTGTGAAATCGCTTCAATCATTTGTAATAACCCTGTATAACATGGTGGGGAAATCTACTTGAAATATTTTCCAAATTATCCTTCAGGTGCTCAGCCACAACAGCTGCTGAGCCACAGGGCCTATAGAGACATCCAATTACCATGTCTGAGCCTGCTTTAACCCTGACCTTCACCCAAATTATTTCACATTTCGGATCTCCATCAATTTCCTTCGATACTATTGCTCTTCTTATAGCTATAAACACGCCTCCCCCTTCACTGCCCAGCCTGTCTCTGTGGTATACATTCCAATCTGAGTTTAGAATTTCATTACTGTTTACATCTGGTTTCAGCCAACATTTTGTCCCTAGTACTATGTGGGCATTGTGACCGTTTATTAATTGGAGCAGTTCTGGGACCTTTCTATAGATGATCCTGCAGTTTACTACTAGCACATTAATATTGTTATTCCCTGTTGCATTTTGCCTGCTCCTACCTTTCCGCGTCTCAGGAGGCGTCTTGTCGGGCCTTGGGAGGGAATTCTGTAACCTAAAAAACCCACATGTGCAGTCCACACGTACTCCGTACTCCGCTACCCTTGTAGCCGCTTCCTGCATGTAGTGCACGCCTGACCTATTCAGGGGGACCCTAAATTTCTCCACCCGATACGGATGTCGAGAAATTTGCACCCCAGATCTCCGCAGAATCGTCTGAGCCTCTGGTTTAAGCCTTCCACTCGGCTCCAAACCAGAGGACCGTGATCGGTCCTGGGAACGATACTACAAATAGTTAGCTCAGATTCCACCCCGCAAGCGAGGCTGTCCGCCTTCACCAACTCCGCCAACTGCCTGTATGAACTGAGGATGACCTCTGAACCCAGATAGCAGGAGTCATTGGTGCCAACATGAGCAACAATTTGCAGTCGGGTGCACCCAGTGCTCTCTATCGCCGCCGGCAGGGCCTCCTCCACATCTCGGATGGATGAGACCCCCCCCGGCAAGCAGACAGAGTGAACACTGGCCTTCTTCCCCGACCTTTCCGCTGTTTCCCTAAGGGGCTCCATCACCCGCCTAGTGTTGGAGTTCCCAATCACTAATAAACCCCTCCCCCTGTGTGCCTGCTTGGACCTTGCTGAAGGAGCGGCCACATGTCCACTCACAGGCAGAGCAGGTGATGTCACATGGCCAGCATCCACATTGACCCTCCACTTTGTGCGCTGTGAACGCCGCTGAACCCGCCACTCCCTTGGGGAGAGGGTGGCCCAATTGCACCCGGCACCCGCGAAGGTGTCTCGACAGCAGGGACAGTGGGTGAAGCATGTAACACCTGGGGTGTACCATGCGACGCACCAGACTCCCCACTGCTGCTACACTCCAAGGCAGCCACCTGAAGACGGCTGACCATGGCCACCAACACGTTCAGCTGCTCATGAACAGTGGCCAGCTCCTCCTGCATCCGTACACAGCAGTCACACATCCTGTCCATCCTAAGCAAAAAACTGTATGCATCTCTGATTTGCGAATCACAAATTAGGCAAAACTTTACTCCTGGCATCTGATATTTCTCACCTTGGGATGATTGCAGTTCTGTTGTACAGAGATTCTGGTGAAATTGTGCATCTAATTGCGTAATAAACTAAAATTCTGGCTCCTGTGCACTCAAATTAGCCACAAATAGAGAAGGAGTTATTGGACATTATACAACAATGTGTAACTTTTGAATTTTCTTTCATGAAATTTCAACTACAAGCCGATATTATTTTTTCTCATCCTCCAGAAATCATTTTCTTGAAAAGATGTGTCCTGCTCCCCTACCACCCCCTACCTCCCCCCCCCCCCCCCCCCCCCACCACCACCACACCCCTTAGCACCACGATTCTGATGTTGACACATACATACTATTACACACTGAGACAATATGAGAAACAGGAGTGTAAAAATTTTCTGTCCCCACAGTCCAACATTGCTTCAGCACAGGGAAGTGTGAACACAGCCCAGCCAAAAGCCATAAATATTTCAACCTGTGAAAGAGAGGGTACATGTTCAGTAGAAAAGTGTAAGACAAACATGATCCAAACTGCCATTTTTGCTCTCGTAACATTAAGATGCACTAAATAGAATGCAAAAATGCCTACCAAGAACCTGAAGGAGCAATTACAGTACAGAAACAAAGCTGTTAAGCAAATGTAGCAGAACTAGATGAACTGACCACTCATAATAAACTGTACTGATTTAATTACTATGAATGACATCAAATCCTCTGCTCAGTCCAGTAAATATGCTGACCAGGTAACCTAGGAATAGTAGTCAATCAGTACGATAGATAGCCTGCATGTCATTCACACTTGATTCTCTGATTATTGTATTGTAACATCTTGTGTAAGATTGTTCCATTACTGCCACACTGTGCCCATCATACTCACGCTGTTTGGCACAAAGACAGCAGTTCCATAACCTTGTATAACTGATGACAGAATCCTGGACTGAAGCTGTCACTGATGGGTAGTCCGTGGTTCCATTAACATTGTTCCAGTTCATGGTACAAGCTGATCTGACACTTTGGCATTGTATGGACCAAAGGGTCTACCAAGCTGTTGGGCTATGATCAGCGTACATCAGACATCACAGAATGGCAACACAGACAGTCATGAGAGAAGGACAGAGCACTTTCTGGGCAGTGTAATAATTAATCATGTTTTATTTGCATCAGATGATGCCTCACTGGTCCTCAGATCTCTTATCCTGAAAAAACAGGGGACACCAATCCCAGAAGTGGTTTCTACTTGACACACCAATGGAGGGTTGTCAGCAACAAACATCTACAACAGCCACATAGGTTGAGTCAGAAAGAAGCATTGTTACCTGGTCACAGAAAACTGCATTTTTGCCATGTCTGGAATAGGATTAAAAGACTGGAAAGTAACTTTTAGAAGGCCAAGTGGATTAGTGGATTTGTCTTAGTTTACTGCATGTACAGAAATAACAAGAAAAATGTAGATGGAACATTATTACAATCAGTGTATCAACTTCTAGTGTTATCTCGATACTAGTGCTCATTTGTGCAGTTTACTTTTATCCAAAAAGGAAAATCACTCATGTGAATGATGCAACCATTCATGATATCCCCATGGAATGGATTCACAGTAGAATGTAAGAAATGCAAGAAAAAGTGTATTAAGAACCATGCTAGGAAGATAATGATAAATTAGGTTAAGACCTTTTTTGCTGATTTAGAATCAGAAATACAGAGTAAAAGAAATTGTAAATATGTAAGATATTAAACTAACAGACAAGGGGAAAAGTAAAATTTAGGACAAATTTTGTTGAAGAGGAGGATAGTGTCATACACTGACATAGTGTGGTAATGGTGGAGTAAAGATCTTCCAAGTCCCCACAACCCAGCATTGCTTCAGCATCGGGAGGTATCAACAAAGACCAGCTGCAAGATATAAACATTTTAACATGGTTAGTCAGTCATCAAGAGAATGACATTGACACTTCTGCATGAGAGAGGGAGCGAGCTCAGCAGAAAAATGTAAGACAACATGCATCAAACTGCCTATGTTGCTCTTGTAACATTAAGTAATAGGAAGCATCAGTGCCTATTGGCAACGTGATAGAACGGTTACAATACTGAAACAAACCCATTAAGCAAATGTAGTAGCACAAATAGAGACCACTGGTCACTTATAATAAATGAGACTGATTTGGTCATTGCAAATGATGTCACACAGCACAGCCTCTCCTCAGTCCAATAAATATTCTGGTCAGCTAACCAAGGGGCAGTCAATCAGTAGGACCAATGGTGTCCATATCTATTACTATATTGTAACATCTTGTGTAAGATTGTTTCAGTATTGCCACACTGTGTCAGTCATACTCCTGCTGCCTGGAATTATGATGGCAGTTCTATAACTATGAATATGAAGTCCATGACTGAAACTACCACTGATGGGTGGTCCATAGGTCCACCAACACCATTCTGTTCAGGGCATGAGTGGGCATTGTATGGACCAGAAGGTCTACCAAACCAACAGGCCAGGGTCAGCAACAATTATAACATCAGACATTATGCCACATGACACCATGGTCCATCTGATGGAACAATATGTGCAGTGACCAGAGGACGACAGAGCACTCTATGGGCAGTGTGTGTCAGTCACATATGAGTCCTCCACAGCAGGACTGCTGCATGGGAAGTGCATATAGATCAGTGTGCAAACAGCCTGCCAGACCACAAACCATCAGCCTATGTCAGAGGCTAACGCAGCGACCTCCGCACGGCCTTGAGTCTGCCACGGGTGACAGCAAATTCCACAATGGCCTTTGCAGCAACCAGCCATCATTGAAGCCACAGCTGTGACATTTGTTTAGAACAATAAAATGAAAAATAATTAATCCTGTTTTATTTGCATAAAAATGACACCTCACAGGTCCTCACATCACGTATCCTTACAAATCAGTAGGAGTTTCCAGCCCGTGAGTGTGCAACTCATACATTACTGTGCATGGTTACCCATTAATAGTGTTGGATATTACTGGGAAGTTATCCAACATTACTGCACAGGAAAAGAGTTACTGGACTCTTCTAACCTTGGTCCCTGTATGCATCAGATTTCAGTGGTCTGAGCATTTAGTGGTTTCCACCAACTGGCCCTGTGAAATTAAGCTACACTCTGGTACAGACTAGCACTGATCAACAGTATTCTACCCTCACCATATGTCAAGTACAGTGTGACTGTACCTTCATCTCAATATTGTGATTGCTTTCTTAATGAATATGGCTTATGATGGTGGACACACATTTCAGATTTTGTTTTTACCTTATTATAAGGTCCACTGCAAAAGAGCAATAATTGAGAGACTGCCAAAAGTGTTTATGCTTGAAGGACTACCACACACTGTCATCATAGACAAGAGGAACAATTTTCTTCCTGACAAGTTTCCAAATTTTGTACAGGAACAGTGTTGACTACACTGCAAACTGCACCTTTTCTTCCGAATTCCAGCAGAAGTTCTGATAGCATGATGTGAACTTCAGAGAGAATGATGCTCAGTATCATGTAAGGTTCAAACTTGAAGGCAATCCTTACATTCTAGAATGAAATTTTCACTCTACAGTGGAGTGTGCGCTGATATGAAACTTCCTGGCAGATTAAAACTGTGTGCCGGACTGAGACTCAAACTCAGGACCTTTGCCTTTCGTAGGCAAGTGCTCTACCAACTGAGCTACCCAAGCACGAGTCACACCCCGTCCTCACAGCTTTACTTCTGCCAGTACCTCATCTCCTACCTACCAAACTTAGTTCTGCAAGGTTCGCAGGAGAGCTTCTGTTAAGTTTGGAAGGTAGGAGACAAGGTACTGGCAGAAGTAAAGCTGTGAGGACGGGGCGTGAGTCATGCTTGGGTAGCTCAGCTGGTAGAGCACTTGCCCGCGAAAGGCAAAGGTCCCAAGTTCAAGTCTCGGTCCGGCACACAGTTTTAATCTGCCAGGAAGTTTCAGTCCTTACATTGTTACTTGGAGACAATCCTTACATTGTTCCGTGGAGAGAATCCTTACATTGTTTCTTAGTTCATATAAGCCAAAGCCAGTAGATCATAAACTAATAGAAATCATCCATGGGTGTCCCCATTGCATCATCTTCCATTTGCTCCAGCCATGACTATGAGCAGTGTGCCAGCACTTATACTTTTGTTGCAAAGTTGCAAATCTCACACAGCAATTTTGGCATGTATGTTTCACTAAACACTAGGAAGGACAAATTCACAGCAGATCAGAACTGAAAATACTGCAACTTACTGGTCTCCATGGGATATGGCACCTGCACTGTCCCCATAACCAGTCATGTACACAGGCACATGTGCTAGCTAACTCCCAAAGTCACCATCATTACTGTACACTTTACAGCCTCTCCATTCATTAGACCACTTAATACACTGCCATCCATTCTGGATACCCATTGACCTTGACCCACTTCCTTCACTGTAGTCTCCTTCAGTTCACTACAGCTTTTAGGCTTCATGATTAATGCTTTTCAATGTGCTTCTACTTAGCCCAAGTATCTTCCATGCCATCACTGACTGATTTCAACACAGAATCCTAAATAGGAGCCACACTGGAGAATCAGCTCATGGGTGACCAGTATGTTTCTCTCCTCTCCCCAAATCTTTACAGTGTAGGCACAAACAGAGTATTTCCTTCCAAATGTGAAGTCCTAGCATATATATGATGACTTAATAGTAATAATAATAATAGATTTTATCATACTAGAGCAAGAAGATAAAAGCTTAACATATTCAGGAGCTACAATGATTACAAAAAGCATACATGAGTTTTTAATGTTTTGCAGATCTATTAGATAAATAGTTCATCTACCAACACACATATAAACATTATGAAAAGACAAAAGGCAGCAATAAAATTGTAACAACAAGCAAGTTAGGTCCAACAGGCACATTCTGGTGTACATGGATAACATTAAACTGTATGTCACAACAGAAACACAGATGACTCACCTCCTAAAAACAGTAGTAATGTTTTCTAGAATCATAAGCATGTCTTTTGGCTTTAACAAATGCAAGAGAATGAACAAAAAAAGGGCAAGATCTACTCTACTGGGTTTGAGGTGAGTGATGGATACATAATTTGCCACAGGAACAAATACTATAAGTATACAGTCATCCTTCAAGGAAGATAACTGATGCACAAAACAATGAAACAATACATCACAAGAACATATCAGGAGAATTTTCTCTATTCTGAAACTGAGGTGAAATGGAAAAATACCTTCAGCACCATTAATACAATGCAGACTCATACTTTTGACCTCATTACAACATACTCAGGAGAATGCTGAAGGAGAGTTTTTACTAAACATGGCATCCATTATCTAAATCAGCTGTTGAATTGCTTTCACATGTGTGACAGGGAGTAGTGGATTACCAGATACTGAGCACCTGCAAGAGAAGCAATTTGAAATCTGATGCAGCATTTTCACAACAGCAGCTAATGACTCCATAAAGAAACAGTAATCACTGACATTAATTACACTCAATCTGGCAGAGTAATCTGTCCTAGGTTACAAGACAGAAATAGTTGACACCAATTATATAGGTTGGATTAGGAATAAACAGCAGGAGAAATATGCTAAAACCTCAGCCACTATTATGTGTGTTTACAGGCATCAAATAGTTGGCTCATGTACACAGGTTTGCATGCAGAAACTGACGGATTTCTGACAATGACTCAATATCAGGTCCTTGTGACAAGAAATTATTGGAAGTATATACTGAATTATCAAGGAACAGATGAAAGCTGCAGGAAGTGTGGGATCACACATTACATGTAGGTTAATGTCCTAGCACCCCAAGAATATTTTGAAAAGGTATAATGATGTCACCAAAATTGTAGGGCAGCAGACTCAATTTATTAAAGACTTTCCTCAGTGCTACAGATCTAATTCTCTAACTTTTGTTCAAACAAAAAAATATAAAAATTAATTGGACTCACGGCATGATAACCATAAAACAATTCTGTTGTAGTTTACTTGGCACAACAAAGATGAAGAAAGCTGAGCAAATCACCGTCCTCAAAGACATCACTGAACCTAACAGCTGTAACTTGCAAAACATCTGCAAGAAAAGGTCACCAAATACATGTATCTGGCAGAGGAAGTAAAAGCCTCAAGATAATAGAAGACTGTGCACATTGTCTTTCTGACAGTATTGGACTTTGACATTATTAACAATCTTAACAATAACAACAGCAGTAATCACCACATTTTGACTGTATTGTTTCCTGTAGCAGATAGTGGTCTCAATAACTGAGTTCAGGGCAGTATCTCAACATAATCATCTGCAGAATACATTTACATTCAACAATAGAAACTCCAGGGTGGAGTATCAACAATATAAGGAAAAAGATTGATTGCTGCTACTCACCCTAAAGATGACACACTGAGTTGCAACAGGCACAATGAAAAGACAGGCTTTTCACTGTGCATGTCTGTAACTCAGTGTGTCATCTTTATGATACTTAGCAATCTGTCCTTTTCCTTGTATTGTTGATACATTTAAATCTCTTACTTTCAGTGGTCTTTTGTAATTTTTTATTCTTATTTATTTATTTATTTCTTACAGCTTTGTATGTGATTTTTGTTATAAACCTGCTAAACATATTGATGAATCAATCAATATAATTATGCCTACATATGGCAATGTTGCTAGCCGTGATATGGAAGGATACGTACATTGGCACTAGGTCACATGAACAAACACTCGTGGCAGTTTGAATGCTGCCACAGACCATCACAGCTCACCTGTCAACTGCTCTATGTTTACAGCAAGCTCTCTCATTGATGTTTGACTGTACCACAGACTTGTCTGTCTCCCTACGTTGTGTTTTCAGTGAATGAACTCACAGCATATGGCTGCACCGAGAGAGTTGTGTGTATTTGAGTGCTCCCCAACCAAATCTACAGACAGTTATCTCCAGCACTGATGTGTGAGTTATTTAACAATATCTCAGAGTGCTGTATTGACCTTGAAGTAGCCACCTCCAGAAGTCTTTTGTTTTTCATATTCTGAGAAGAGTCAGGAAACACTGCTTTCTTTTATTTAATTGTAAGTAAGCTGTGCTTAATAAAAGCTGTATCATTGAAGAAGTAGACTTACAACAATATGGACTTTCTGGAAGTCTAAATTTGTGTGATTCTATTAATTTAGAAATCTCAGGTCATTCATCATTTAGGTCACCTCTGTTTTGATAAGAGGTTCACAATGCATCTTTTTTTAAGCATGAGGTGCTAAAAATGCTGTGAAAGCTGGTCATCAGATAGTCGTTTATGGAGGTGTTTTAATTAATATAGTTTCCCATTTTCTAGTAGTACATTGAACTGAAGCCTGCCTTTGCTTTACAAATAAGTAAAAATAGGTTTTTTCTGCAATGAGATTTGTTTCTCATCTTGCAGGTCTCTTGGATGGAAGACATGATGCTACTAAGCCTAGCATCACAATACAGAATGTGTGTTCCCAAGTGCAGCCAAAACGCTGTGACAATCACTGCCCAATTTTCAGTTCTTGCCTAATCAGTGACATATTATATTGAATCTCATAGACTGATTAATTAATAAATATTACTGTTGAAGGTATTATGAATCCCTTGTGGAGAAACATCTCAGACATGAATGAATTGCCTTCTCAAACTTTTTTCAAAATTATATATGGCAGTGTGTAAAGGGACACCATCCTTTAGCATTACCTGTCTTTAATAGAAATAGTCAACACCAAAAATATTTTTGAATTTTGAATATTACCTCAGCTGTTAAACTAAATGAACTGCATATGACTTTGTATACAATGTATTATATTTCAGGCTAAAACATATAAAAATAAATTACTTTGTTACAATTGATATGTACAAACTCTGTATGTACAGTTAAAATTCTTCTTCTTTTAGAAATATTTGAAATTATGAAATATCTGGCATACTTAAAATTCATATTATTTATTGCACAATCTAATGCTAATTATTCAATTTTTTTCTCAACTCATTTATAAAATAATGATATAACTTGGTGAATATTCTTCTTTTGTCAAGACATGGCATAGAAGAATGAGATAAAATAAAAAAGTCATAGAAACAGAAATAATTCAGCAGACTTACTTAACTGTTATCAAGTAATCTGGAATCCACAAAGTCAAAATTTTCAGCCTCAAAAATCTACCCCAAGATGTGACAAACTGCAGCCAACAATGAGAAAATGAAGATTAGTAAAAAAGTTATTTGTACATCTTACTCCTCTCGAAGCTTATGTAACAAATCAATTATTTAGGAGACTGAAAATCTGCTGGTGATGTGAGGGAGGGTAAGATTACAAGTGTAAATAGTTCTTGTGTCCCAATATGATGAAAATTTTCCCCAATAAGTTTCCCAGTTCTAAAAAAGTTATATGCTCCCACCCACTCTACCCAATTCATGTCCTTAGCTTTCCCTGTCTCTTCACTCCTGGACCATGGATGTAACACTGCTAACCAACATCAAGATACAACTCCTGTCTCACAAATCCACCCAGCACCCCTGGTGTCATTGGCCTTTCCTGTCCTCTCAGAGGTAGAGCACGTGTGGTAGTGACACACTTGTACAGTGTTTTATGCAAAAACAAAATTTGGGCATGAGCACAAATGAACAATCCAAAGAGTTGAATGTATCAATGAAAATAGTCAGTGAAGACTCTTTTCTTCCAGGAGTGCTAGTTCTGCAACGTTTACAGAAGAGCTTCTGTGAAGTTTGGAAGGTAGGAGACAAGGTACTGGCAGAATTGAAGCTGTGGGGATGGGTCGTGAGTCGTGCTCGGGTAGCTCAAATGATGGAGCACTTGCTCACAAAAGGCAAAGGTCCCAAGTTCGAGTCTCAGTCCAGCACACAGTTTTAACCTGCCAGGAAGTTTCAAAATAGTCAGTTTTTGAAAATATATAATGTAGTTGGATTGGTGAAAAAATCTACTCACCAAGCAGTGGCAGAAGAGCAAACATGTAAGAAGGTTCAAATTTCCAAGCTCCTTCTTCTGGAAGCAGGGTTGAAGGGGAAGAAAGAAGGGTGGGGGAATGGACAGCTCCTGTACAGGTTTGCAGATTTGTGTTACCCCCAGAACTAATTTTGTTCAACTGTGTTTGCTTTTTGAGCTTTCTATACAGGTGAAAAAGTAGTGTGGCATTTACCCATTTTGAAATGCCCATGCTCTAGCTGTAAGTGCCAAATAAAGCAGAGTGGAAAATAAATATGCTGACAGTGACCTGGGATTGCATTCCACTTGCAAACATGGACTAGGGTGTCTCAGGAGGTGCGGAGGTGATGCTTGGCAACATTGTACTTGTATATGGGTCTCAAGTGTATGAACACCTGATCTGAGCTGCTCTGTCAGTCACAGAAACAGAGCCCGAACTCTCCCAAAGAGAATTGGAACTGTCAGAATTTCAAATAAGGTAGCATTCTCACACATCCTTAGCAGTTAATGCATAGCAGCAAATGAAGAACCATTATTTAGCAGCTGTGCTATAGTGAATTTTGAGGCTCAAGTAACAAGTCAACCTTATTCTGTTTTCCTTGTTTATTATATGAAGGAGAGCTTTTGTGGTTTAAATGTGGTATCTGTGACACTGAACACTTCCATGACAAAAGTAGAAAACACTAAATTTCTTCAATCCATATGAGTAACATTTTAAATCTGGCAAATTTAGGCAATGTAAATAAAGCTAGCCAATTAGGCAGTCAGTACAGAAGATCCACAGTATTACACAACCACCCAATTATCAATAAAAGTTACATACTAAATTTAATAATTAACTGAATACATTTCTATGGTGCATTGGAACTTGCCCTGAGAGAACATGATGAGACTGAGTCATCTTCCAGTCCTTGCATTTTTTGTTTCTTGATTAACTGTAGTGCAGAATTAGACTCTGCATTAAAATAGCATTTAGAAAAAAGCAACTGTTTTCAATGGAACCTCTAAATCCATCGAGAGTGATTCCCCCAATTACTGCTTCAAGCCTGCCAAGAGGAATGTAGGAAGAAAATTAAGGATACAGGCTTTTTGGCTGTCATAGCTTACAAAAACAGTGATAGAGGATGAGTTTTATGTGTAGTTATAATACACTATAGATACTTAATTAGTGGAAAACTGGTTGAAATATTCTGAAATTTCACAATCCACACAAACAAGTAGCACAAACACATGATGGTGCAGCAGTCATGAGTCATGAGTCACTTGGGGTGCAAACTCTTGTGAAGGAAAAGTTTTCCAGAGCTTCATACATTCATTGTTATGTCCATCAGTTGAATCTCATTATGCTTATAGCTACTTTGATTAATAAATATGCACCAATATCTTTCATTAAACATCAGGAGACCTGCAGCTTCTTTTCAACATTTCCACAAAGAACAGCAATACTCAACAAAGTAGTACAAAAACGACTGCCACATTCAGTGTATACTCAGAATTTTCAGTCAAGGAGTGTCAATACTGTTTCTGAATATAAGGAAGATATTATCAAGTGCGTGAATAATATGAGCAGTGGCTTAAAACTGTGTAATGAAAATACCATACTACAAGCCTGTGACCTAATAATGATTTTAAAGCATGAAATGCTCATTTTCTAGTTCTCATTTTTTCATAAAATTGTGATCCATGTGGATATTTTGCATAATGAGCTACAGAAAATGGATATTGATCCACGATAAACACAAAATCTGTTGTCAGTTTTTGAGCATGAAACTATAAAAAATAGTGTAAGGTGAATGAAAATTCAATGGATTTGCATAAATTTTCCAATGGTTCATATGTACATTGTTATGTCCACCAGTTGAATCTCATTACGCTTGTAGTTGCTTTGATTAATAACTATGTGCAAATATTTTTCATTAAACATCAGGGGCTCTGCTGCTTCTTTTCAGCATTTCCACAAAGAACAGCAATACTCAACAAAGTAGTACAAAAATGACTGCCACATTCACTGTGTACTCAGAAATTCAAGTCAAGGAGCATCAATACTGTTTCTGAATATATGTAAGATATTATCAAATATATGAATAATATGAGCAATGGCTTAAAACTGTGTAATGAAAATAACATCCTGCAAGCCCGTGACCTAATAATGATTTTAAAGGATGAAATGTATATTTTATAGCTCTTGTTTTTTCACAAAATTTTGATCCACGTGGATATTTCACATAATGAGCTACAGAAAATGGATATTGACCCAAAATATGCACAAAATTGGCGAATGAAGATTCAACAGATTTCCATGAGTATTATAAAAGAGGGAGAACTATAGATGAAGGAGTGATGTGTAATGTGCTGTGAGAGGTAAAAGAAGTATGTGACATTACAACTTATGAGGCAATGGAGAGATTCAAGTTCACTGGATATCTAGTTGTGCCCTCCCTTTTTCTACCAGAGAAATGCACCACTTAATCTTTCAGTTTTCCATAAACTTCTTTCAGAGCTGCTATTGACCTTCTGGAGAAGCAGGATGTTGTTTTTCATAACAGAAATGTATCAAAAAATTCTTGCACGATACCATAGACCAAGGAATACTATCAGCCCTTGCAGTGCTCTCTATAGAATGAGACTTCATTTTAGGAATTCCTGACTTCAGTCAGAGAGTGATCGAAAATAATGAAAATATGAAGCAAAGAAGACTGTAGTTCCAGTACAAGCAACCAGAGAATGCAACTGAGACCAAGAAGAGCCACAATGCAGTATGAGGATTTTTTTATGATATCAGGGAAGAATGTGGAGAGATCCGCGTCATACGTAAGTTACATGGCTCAGCATAAAAGTGATCAGAGTGATTATCTTTATAAGAAATCCCTGTTTTCTGCAAAAAGAAAGAAATAATGTCATCAGGCTCAATATGTCCAAATATTGACAGAAATGAAGTACCCACAGTGCTACAAATCAGTACATACAACATTAAAAATAAAATACTAGAATTAGAACATTACTGTAGAAGTAAGAAAATGGATTTAGTTTGTGTATTAGAATTAGTTAACTAAATCTGAAATAGATATTTTTGTTCCTCAAGGATATGTTATGGCCAGCATTATGTGTAGAAAAGAGAAAAAAATGGTGGAGTAAAAATTTTTCTCAAAAATAATCTAAAATCACAAAAGTTGATGCAGTCTAGTTTCATTCTAAAGTAGACTGTGAGATAAGCTGCATAAAACTGATAGATAAGAATATGATAGTTGTAAATCTCTGTAGACCTCCGAATGAGCTGTAGATGTATTCTTGAAAAATTCTGAACTTGTTGTAACAAAGATAATAAGGAAGAAGAGAAAATATCGCTACTATGGTGTAGAAATGTCAAATTCTGACAAGCAAGTATCAAGAACTTTTCTCAATATCTTAAGGTCATTAAATTTATTCTGTACAAATAAAAGTGCTACTCATGAAGAAGATGCTTAGATAATATTACTGTTAACTTCTCTAGTGAGATTTATACTGTTAGCCATGCTGATTGATGTATCTCTGACCATTAACCATTACTCCTCACAAAGCAAACCATCATGTCACATCAATAATATCACCCACAACAAAAACCAGAAAACTTGGGTGACAGGTCAGAAAGATGAATTTGTCAACTTGTTTGCTGACAGACTAAGCTATGTAAAATGGGACTTCTTGTATGAAATACAGATTAGACAAACTAATATTAAAACTGTGTCTGACAGATACTTTAGCAAATATATTGAAGGGCGGTACACTTGTACACCCCTAAGAAAAATTAAGTTTAAATGTAAGCCTAAAACAAAGTTAGCAAACTGATACACTAAAGAACTTTAAAACATTAGGGGACAAATGTTGTTATTGCAAATCGCATGTAAAAAGAACAGTGAAAGTGACACTAAACACACTAATATAGATTACATGTAGTATCTGAAGTACACATATTTTTTTATAAAGCTAAGCCAAGAGGTTTATAGAAACTGAGCCATACAAGTACAATGTGGCAGGGCAGATTATCACACAAGAACACCCCCCTAACAACAAACAGAAAGTATGACTTGAACCAGAACAGCTGAAAAAGTTCTTTGTGCCTTCAGTGCAAGAAATTGGAAACAGAATAAACTTGACCAACACATCTGCAAGTGAACTACTTGGTAAGCAGCTGCCAGTGAAACAGTCTTTTCAGTGGAAAGTTATCACATCCACCAATGTAATTGTTATAACGTCAAGTTTAACACATATATTCCGGAACGACACAACATATATAAGTCACAGAGTAAATTGACAAGCAAGACATGTGTACACATTAGCATTCGAATGAGCGCTGAGTCCCAGTCTAGTGGCCGCTGCTCGGCTGGCTGCTTAGGTGGTGCAGCTGCTGCATGGCTGGCAGACAGCGCCGCACGTAGAGGATGTGCGTAATTGCGCGGCGGCGCTTTCAATGATCGGCAAGTCACAACACTTTTCCCCCCTTTGAAATTGTTGCACTGGTCTTGATGGAGGTGTCCTGGAGATGGCTAATGTCCATAGGCGTTGTTTGACTCACCGTAAAGTCTCGAGGAGGAGGCTTCCCGTACGGACGGAAGTGCCCCCGATGATAACGGGTCGAGATGACAGGAGCCGTAGGGGTCGAATCTGCCGGGGCCCCATGCACCAATCTGCCCATTGCGGCAAGTCCAGTTGATACGACAGGAGACATGGGCGATGTGTCAGCGTCCATTGGAGGAGGAGGTGAGTAGATTTGCTCTGACAGAGGATGGTCATCTGGTTCCTGCATGGGCACGTCTCCTGGTGGCGTCCGTTCTTGTGCTGGCATCGCGATGACGGTGAGAGGTCTGCATTGTGAGTATTGAGTGATGCCAAGATCCCGAGCGTCAGGTAGAGCCAAAGGTGGTGTAGCGGCATTCGGAACAGGCGTTGCTGGCACACGAGGCCGAAAGACATGTTAAGGACCAGAAACTGCCAGGAAGCAGCGTCGAGAGGAAGTTGATGATAAGCTTCTGACAGGTCAATTTTAGAAAAATACTGGCCTCCAGCAAGTTTAGTGAACAGTTCTTCAGGACAGGGCATAGGGTAAGTGTCGATGAGGCACTGAGCATTTACAGTGACTTTGAAATCGCCACAGAGACGAATATCACCATTTGGCTTAGCAACGACAATGACAGGAGAGGACCACTCACTGGAAGTGACAGGAAGCAAGACCCCTGAAGTAGTGAGATGATCCAACTCCCGTTTTACCCAATCATGAAGGGCCACAGGAATGGGCCGAGCCCGAAAAACTTAGGCTGAGCAGTGGGTTTGAGCGTGATATGAGCTTCAAAGTCGTTTGCACGGCCTAACCCAGGAGAAAAAAGGGACGAAAATGTCATCGACAAGGAATCCAGTTGAGCATAAGGAATAGCATCAGAGACAATATTGACAGAGTCATCTATGGAGAACCCAAAAATGCGAAAGGCATCGAAACCAAAAAGCTTCAAAGTTGTTTGCACGGCCTAACCCAGGAGAAAAAAGGGACGAAAATGTCATCGACAAGGAATCCAGTTGAGCATAAGGAATAGCATCAGAGACAATATTGACAGAGTCATCTATGGAGAACCCAAAAATGCGAAAGGCATCGAAACCAAAAAGATTTTCTGCGTTGCTCTGGTCAACCACAAATATGGGAACAGTGCGAACAACGGATTTGTAAGATACCTCAGCATTAAACTGTCCCAAGAGAGAAATCTTCTGTTTATTGTACGTCCGTAATTGCCAAGTGACAGGTGACAGGAGTGGAGAACCCAACTGAAGATATGTCTGAGAATTAATTATAGTGGCAGCAGAACCAGTATCCACTTGCATGCGAACATCTCGACCAAGAATTTGGACAGTGAGGAATAACCTCCCTGAAAGGGAAGAAGTGCAATTGACAGACAACACAGAATCAGAATCAGTGTCATGTTCATGAACATCATGTATGTGGTCAGATTTGCAAACGGAAGACTCATGACCTTTCGTTTTGCAATTGTGACACACAGCCCAACGTTGGGGACAATCCTCGCATGAATGTTTCGTAAAACACCGCGACCACGAAGGAAGTTGCCGGGGGTTTTGCTGCAGTTTCTTAGCGGGTTGTTTACAGCTAGGCCGAGGCTGTGCGTGGGAGCACACTGAGACCACATTGGCCAGCGGGGACGCGCCACACGCGTCGTCAACAGCGCACAGAGGTTGTATTTCTCCGACATCACCCCACGCCTCTATTTGCGCCCCAGCAGCACGAGAAATTTCAAAAGACTGCGCAATGGAGAGAACTTCATCTAGAGTCGGATTCACCAAGTGAAGGGCATGTTGCCAAACTTCTTTGTCGGGCGCCGACCGGATAATAGCATCCCATACCATGGAATCGGCATAGCATTCTTTGTGAACGTCAGTAACAAATTGACACTTTCGACTGAGGCCATGAAGTTCAGCAGCCCAAGCGCGATAGGATTGATGTGGCTGTTTTTGACAATGATAAAAGGCAACATGAGAGGCTACCACATGCGTTTGCTTTTGAAAATAGACAGACAGAAGTGAGCATATTTCAGCAAAGGACAAAGACGCAGGATCCTTCAAAGGAGCCAATTGCGACAACAACCAATACATTTGAGGTGAAATCTAGGAAAGGAACAGAGACTTACATGGTTGTTCACCCATGACATGAAATGCCAAGAAGTGCTGTCAAAGATGTTTTTCATAATCAGACCAGTCTTCCGCCGTCTCGTCGTAAGGAGGAAACGGAGGTATAGCCAACGACGAGAAATGCCCCGCCTTTCACGCCGCGACGAAATCGCAAATCGCCACTGTTAGAAGTGTTTGCTGTTCAAGGATATTTTGCAATAGTTGCTCGACAGTAGCCATGGAACCCTGTGGGTCAACGGTGAAAAGGAAAAATCCACTACCTTGTCGCCAATTGTTATAACGTCAAATTTAACACATATATTTCGGAACGACACAACACATATAAGTCACAGAGCAAGTTGACAAGCAAGACATGTGTACACATTAGCATTCAAATGAGCACTGAGTCCCAGTCTAGCGGCCGCTGCTCGGCTGGCTGCTTAGGTGGCGCAGCTGCTGCATGGCTGGCAGACAGCGCCGCACGTAGAGGACGCGCGTAATTGCGCGATGGCGCTTTGAATGATCGGCGAGTCACAAGAGTAATAAAAGCGGTAACATAATTCCCAAACTCTAAAACTATGGATAATTATTGGCTATCCAACTACATTGTCAAAAAAACTATTCCTTTTAAATGTGAACCTTTAGCCTACATTTTAAACAAATCTCTTCAGTTCAGGGTTTTCCCTGTGTCATTAAAAATTTCAAAAGAGACAAAAATCTCCCCCAAAATTATTGACCAGTCTCAACAGCTACTGCAATTTCCAAAATATCTGAAACTCTTATATACAATCAATTAAGTGATTATTTTGAATAAAACAACCTCCTTTTGAACAAATGATTTGTTACAGACAAGGAAAAAATACCATTTCAGCAGTTCTTGACAATGTAAACCAGATAATCACTGCTTTTGAAAATAGGGATAAAGTTCCACTGGTTCCATGTGACCTAAGTAAGGCCTTTGAATGTATCCCTTATGAATCATTGCTTGAGAAACTTGAATTTTGTGGAGTACAGACTACAGCACTAAAAATAATTGCTTCATACTTAAGCCACAGAAAACAATATGTTGCAGTGAGTAACAGACATTCTCTAATGAAAATGATAAAGACAGAGGTACCACAGGGATCAGTGATTGGGCCATTCATTTTCATAATTTCCATCAATGATTTGCCACATAATGTTTTGCAATCTGTGGTCTGCTATGCAGATGACACATGCAGCTCACCAGGACACATCAGCATGACAACAAATGTCACTGGAATCACTAAATGCTTCTGTAAAAAGGTTCTCTTCTAAGAAACTGCTGTGTAATGCTGACAAGACCCAGAATCTTTTGTTAGGACTGTTTAATGATATAGGAACTAGAACATCTGAACTTTTAGGATTCCATTTTGACTCCAAATTGAGTGAGGGGGAACACGTCAGTCACATTTGCAAAAGAATATCAAGGGTGACAAACCTATTGTGGAAACTGAGAGATTTAGTTACTGCTAACTATTTAAGACTGACATATTTTGGACTGTTCCATTATCACATTTCTTACAGACTATGATTATGGGGCCACTCTACACATATAGGTGATATACTGAAGACACAAAAAAAAGTTGGAAGAGAAATGTGTAGGGCTGGATCAACAGATAACTACTGACCTCTCTTTAGAATACTCAATATACTTTTAATTGTAAATCTGCAAAAAAATTCATGTAAGAGGATATACACCAGCGCGACACCAGAGGAAAAATTAAAATGGTTATTCTGAGAAACAAGCAAGTAAAAACAGCCCACTCACCACAGTCAGCTTTGTAAAAATCTATAACAAATTGCCACCCTCAGTGTTTTCCATGCCTTCCAAATTATTTCAAAGAAAACTGTACGGCTGCCTGGGTGAAAATTCATTTTATAATATAGCAGAATTTCTTGATGAAAAAATGTGAACATATGTTAATGATGATTTGTTTGCATATATGCCCTTCAAAGGTAAAGTAGTCACTGATAAGTATAAAGTTGATTAAAGTGAGCAGGAAGGATGTCATAAGTTTGGAATCAGGTGGTTACTGGCTGAGCTAATGTTCAGCAGCAAACAGACCATGTACAATGGGGGATGTTGATACAGAGGGATCAGTGATAAGAAGCAAGGTGTGTGGTGGAAGTAGGACGGGCACAAATTTCAAATGATCTAGGAAACGGTTGCCAATTCCACTCCCAACACACATCTTCTTTGTCATCCCCCATGTACATGGTCTGTCTGCTGCTGAACATTACCCCAACCAGCACCCGCTTGATTCTAAACTTATAATATCCTTCCTGGGCACCTTAATCAACTTTATGATTACCAATGACTACTTTGCCTTTGAAGGGCAGATATACAAGTAGATCTGGGCCTCAGCTATGGGAATCAGGATGGCTCCTTCCTATGCCAACCTTTCAGGAGCTGCTTGGTGGCGGCTTTTCTGGAATCCATAAACCTTGAGCCCGTGTTTTTGTTTAGATACTTTGATGATATCTTCGACATATGGACACATGGTAAGGCTGAACAGTTGCATTTCTTGCAGTCTCTAAACACATTGTCCCAATTAAATTTCACATGGTCCTGTTCTGAATCCCATGCTACTATCCTTGATGTTGACCTCATCCTCATTGAGTGTCAGCTCCACACTTCTGTTCACATTAAACCTGTTAACAAACAACAGTACTTACATTTTGACAGTTTCCATCATTTCCATGTCAAATGTTTCCTCCCACATAGCCCTTGCATTTGAGGCAAATGAGTTTGTTCAGCTGCAGACTCTTTACAGCAATACACAACGATTCTCACCTCAGCCTGCACTGGACATAGTTACCTCACCAGCATAGTTCAAAAGCAGATTTCCTGGGATATCAAATGCAATCCTGGTACAGCTTATCCTTCCAAAAAAACGACTTAGGAGTAATTTATAATCCTGTAGATTCTATGCTAGATGAAACATCGGACAGAAAGAACAGATATGCATTTAATCCAGAATGAGATTTTTATTCTGCAGCAAGTGTGCACTGATATGAAACTTCCTAGCAGATTAAAACCGTTTTAATCTTTGAGGAAGTTCATATCAGTGCACACTACACTGCAGAGTGAAATTTTCATTCTGAAAATATCCCTCAGGCTTTGGCTAAGTCACATCTCCACAACAGCCTTTTTTCCAAGAGTGCTAGTCTTTCAAGTTTCACAGGAGAGCTTCTGTGAAGTTTGGTAAGTAGGAGATGAGATACTGGCAGAAGTAAAGCTGTGAGAATCGGTTGTGAGACATCCATGGATAGCTCAGTTGATAGAGCACTTACCCACAAAATGGAAAGGTCCCAACTTCGAGTCTCAGTCTGGTACATAGTTTTAATCTGGCAGGAAGTTTTATATCATGTATTGATAGTTTTAGTGAGGTTTCTGGATAGAGAACACATCTACATCTACATCTAAATCTGTACTCTACAAAGCACTGTGAAGTGCATAGCAAAGGGTACATCCCACTCTGCCAGTTATTAGCGTTTTTCATATGCCGTTCATGTATTGAATGTGTGAATAATGATTATTTAAATGTCTCTGTGCATGCTATTATTAATTTAACTGTGTTTTCACAATCTATATGGGAGTGATGCATAGGGGGTTGTACTGTTTTCCTAGGGTCATAATTTAAAGCCAGTTCTTGACACTTTATGGGTAGGCTTTAGGGGTTGTTTACATCTATCTTCAAGAGTCTGCTGGTTCAGTTTCTTCAGCATCTCTGTACATAGATTGAAAAAACCTATCCTATGCTTTTTTTTAATTTTGTGAAGTACCCAATTTTATATTTCTTAACATTTAAAGCAAGTTGCCCATCTTTGTACCATTTTGAAGTCTTATCAATATCTAACTGAATATTTAAATAGTTTCTTTGAGACAGTACTTAAGTATAGATAACTGCATCATCTGCAAAAAGTCTGAGGTCCACAAGGCCATTCACATAAAACATGAACAGCAAGGGTCTCAACACACTTCCCTGGGGCCCACCTAAATTACTTCTACATTTGGCGATGACTCTACATCCAAAATAATTTGTTGCGCCATCTATACCAAGAAATTATCAATCCAGTCACAAATTTCACTTGATACACCATACTATTATACATTTAATAATAAGTGAAGATATGGTACTGAGTCATATGCATTTTAAAAATAGAGAAAGACTGCATTATCTGACTGTGGTGATCCAAAGCTTTGAGTATGCCACATGAGAAAAGTTCGAGGTGGGTTTCACATGATCAGTGTTTTCAGAATCCAGAATTTTGTGGAGAACATCATACTGTTTGATGTATCTTATCATGTTTGAGCTCAGAATATTTTGTGCATCAAATCAGTGTCAAGGATATTGGATGGTAGTCTTGTGGATCACTTCTACTACCCTCCTTGTAAATGGATGTGATCAGTTCTTTCTTCCAACTACTGGACATGGCTTTTTGTTGGAGGTATCTGTGATAGATTATAGTGAAAAGAGGGGCTAACTCAGCTACAAATTTGGTATAGAATCTGATAGGGATTCCACTGGGCCCTGGAGCTTTATACAGTTTCAACAATTTTAGTTGTTTCTCAATCACCATCACTGCGTTACTGCTATTGCTTTACTACCCTCAATTTCAGTTCCCGTTTCAACCATGAGTGTCTGGACACTAACATGGGTGCCACCGACAGCCTTTACATACTACTAGAATTTTGGGCTTTGTGAAAGATCATTTGACAAAAATTCTGCTGTGGTAGTCACTGAAGGCTTCATACACTGCTCTCTTGACAGCCAAACATGCTTCATACACTGCTCTCAGTACAGCCAAACATGCTTCATTCAGCATCTCTCTTTCTATAGCCCTACGTTTTGTTTTGCACCTACTGGCTCCCTTCCGTAATGAACTCTTCTGCTGGGTACTGGTACATATCTGTCCAGTGCAAGGTCAACTATTCTTTTAAACTGGAGACATAGTTCCTCTAAATGCTTCAGTCATATGCTAAAAGTTTCAAGTTCCTCATTGAGATATGGCACTTCTGCTTTTAATCTAGTTTAGTGAACATATATGTCTTTCTGCTGATTTTATTTAGCCTTTGTATTTTGGGAATCACTGATGTCACAACCATGTCATGGTCATTGATACCAGTTTGGATGTGGTCACTTTCAAAATTGTAAAGTCTATTGGTTGTCATTGGGTCTAAAATATTTCCATTATGAGTGGTGTTCCAAACCATCTGTTCTAGGTAATTTTCAAAAAAGACAGTTAGTAATTTTTCACAGGACGTCTTGTCATGCCTTCCACTAACAAAACTTAATTTTCCCAATTGATTGTTGGGTGATTAAAGTCCACTGATGATTACAGTTTGATTAGATGACTTATGTACAAGTGGAATGAGGTTTTCTGTAAAATTTTTAGTTACACCAGGAAGCAAATCTGGTGCCCAATAAAAGGATCCGTTTAAAATTTTGTGCCCACACTTGATACTGATTCTTGCCCAAACAGTTTTGCATTAAGCTGAAATTTCTATCTCTATAGATTTGAGTGTCTTATCTCCTGTGACAAATATATCATCTCCATTTCTTGTTATCCTTCCTCTCAATACACATTCAACTTTTCCTCAAAAATCTCACTGCAGTTGACTTCAGGCATTAACCAACTTTCTGTGCCTAGTATTATGTGAACTTCACTGGTTTTCAGGAGCATTTTAAATTCTGCCTCTTTGTTGTGATTGCTTCAGCAGTTAGCTGCTAGGGTTTTAATACTCTAATCTGTGGAGGGGGAGGGGTGGAGGGACATTTCTTTGGATATTACACTAATACTTTTGGGTCTGCTACAGCTGTGGTTATCTAGACTGGATGATGAGTCACCTAATCTGAAAAAAAAACCTTGTGTGCCCCCTACACATAGTCAGCTACTTGGGTAGCAGCCCCTGATGTGTAGTGCACACCTGATACCTGACTCATTTAGGAGGACCCGGCAGTTCTCAGCTCTATGGCACAAGTCCAGGAAGTCACAATCTAGCTTGTTGCAGAACCTTCAAAGCCTGTGGTTCAGTCCTTCCACTCAACTCAGAACCAGGAGACCACAATCAGTTCTGGGAACAAAACTGCAAATCGTGAGCTTCATTGAAACTCCATGTGGAAGGCTGGTCTTCTCAACCTTCTCTGCCAGTTACTGGAAGCATTCAAGAACAACCTTGGAGCCCAGACAATAGGCATTATTTGTTTCAACAATCTGCAGTTAGTTGCACCATCCCCCTCCCTCTACCCTGTAAGCCCCCCCCCCCCCCCCCCTCCCTACAGTGGCTGCAGAATAGCCTCTTCAACATGTTGAATGAGGCTCCCATGCGTTCACAATGAGTGAACCTCATGCTCCTTCCTGCCCTTTGCTGTCATTTCCCTGAGAGGTAGCATTATTTGCCATGTGTTTGAACTGCTGACAATTAATAGAGCCCTATCCTTTTGTGTTTGCCTCCTCTTGATGTGAAGTGAGTGCCACTGGCTCAGTTTCAATTTCAATGAAAGAAAACACCTCAAACCGGTTGATTCTGTGGATCGGTATAACACCCTATGTCCTCCCTGGTGCCTGTCTACCCCGCACATGATGCCTACACATATCATTGTTATGCCACTCACAGCCAAGTGGATGAGTAATGACAGATCCCATGCCTCCTGCAGAGGAGGTATTCACAGGAAAGTATAGTACTTAGACTACCTTTGGTACCTCTGTTACATGACTATCGTGGGAGCTCTCCCAATTCACTCAGTGGTAGCAGTTTGTTACAATATGTGCTACTATAACTAAATCACAAATGTCGATTTTCTGTGAAGTATCTTATGCTCACAACAATTGTTACCTTACAAAATTTCTCAAAAATTTAACTTTATGCACATTGATGTACTCTGAAGTTTGGGGTGGACTATTCTTTGACAGTAACTATAAGTGATAAATACTGATTTTCTATTAAACAAGTTATCCACAACAATTGTTACTGATAAAAAATTCCAAAAATATCCTTTTGTAGGTATTCAAAAACTCTCATGATAAATCTATTTCTCACATAATTATACAGTGAAGTTAGGGAATGATTGTTTTGAGAAGGATGAGCTTGCTGCTGTCAAAATCTTTTCTAAATGATCAAAATTTAAGTTTTAGGCTTACAGTTTTCGATAGTACTATGCGTTTATTGCAGTATTCACGTATGTTCAAAATTTAACATTATATCACAGTGCATGCGAACACTGACACAGTCAGGGTAAGATTATGCAGAGCAAAACCAACATTAAAATATTAGAATCTGTAATTTTGAATCTGCAAATGAATATGGCACACAGTGTTTCACAAAAAGGAAATTTCAGAAGTTGGCTTTCATACATAAATGCAAATGTGAATTATTCCAATTCTTTACTTAGCCAATTCTGTGACAACCTCTACATTGGCATCCCAAAGATGAACACTGCAGCATCAGTTTATCTTGGTCAAAACTGCAAAAATTGCAGAGCAGCAACAAAGCACTTCTGCTTTGAGCATGTAACAATGCTTATATTTAAACAATGGAAAATACAGGATGGAAAGTACCAATATTATGAAAAAGATAGTTGCTACTCACCATACAGAGGAGACACTGAGTCGCAGATAGGCACAACAAAAAGACTGTCAGAAAGTGAGCTTTCGGCCAACAGGACTTCATCGGAAGTAGACAAAACACACACACACACACATATACACACACACACATACACACACATATATGCAATTCACACAAACAAATGACCACAGTCTCTGACTGTTGGGGCAATAGGAGAAGCAATTGAGTTGTGGGAGTGAGGAGGAGGCTGGAGTGGGGAGGGGGAGGGATAGACGATTAGGGGTGGAGAGGGGGGAGCAGTAAAGTGCTGCTTGTGAAAGCATACAGAGACAAATTGGAGAGAGAGTAGGACAGCTAGGTGCAGTCAGGAGGTTGACAGAGGGCAGCGAGGGGGGTGGTGGTCAGGGGGAGGGGGGAAGGGTTTGGAAAAGGGAGAAGTAAAAAGATTGTGGATGTGTTGGTGGAATAGAGGGCTGTGTAATGCTGGAATGGGAACAGAGAATGGGCTTTGGACTGGTAAGGACAATGACTAACAAAGGTTGAGGCTAGGAGAGTTACGGGAACATAGGATATATTGCAGGGAGAGTTCCCAATTGTGTAGTTCAGAAAAGTGTTGGTGGGGTGGTCCAGATGGCACATGCTGTGAAGCAGTCATTGAACCGAAGCACGTTGTGTTGGGCAGTATGTTCAGCAACAAGGTGGTCCAGCCGTCTCTTGCTCATAGTTTGTCAGTGGCCATTAATACAGTCAGGCAGCTGGTTGGTTGTCATGCTTATGTAGAATGTAGCACATTGGTTGCAATTTAGTTTGTAGATCACATGATTGCTTTTGCAGGTAGCACTTTTTTTGATGGGATAGGTGATGCTTATGACCAGACTGGAGTAGGTGGTGGTAGGAGGATGTATGGGACAATTCTTGCATTTACGTCTATTACAGAGATACAAGGTGTGATTGGAAAATTTTAAGAATGGATCTGCTACTGCTTACTGGTTTGGCAGGCAGGTACATGGAAGGTGGGGAGTGAGTCATTCCCTTGTCCTTGAATGCCCTCTGACAGGAAATGCATTTCCTTTATTCATTTTGTTGTGGCGGCTGGTTGAGTGTGAGTTTGTTGGGGCTTGTTGCTGGATTCTGTCTGTGTAAAAGTGGACATAAAAATGGAGCAACAAGTTTGTGTAAAATTTTGTTTTAAAACCAGGATATCAGCTTCTGAGACTTAGGAACTATTAAAAACAGCTTTTGGAAATAATTGTATGAGTCAGTCAAATGTTTTTGTGTGGTTCAACAGATTTAAAAATGGCCACAAATCATCTGAAGATGAATCACGGTCTAGCCATCCTTCCACCTCAAAAACAAATGAAAATGTTGTGAAATTTCACAAATTAGTGTGCTCTGATTGTAGAATTACAATTGGGGAGATGGCTGATGAACTTAATTTAAGTTTCTATGCAGTTCAGTCAATTTTCTGAAGATCTGAACATGCACTGAATGTCCACAAAATTCATTCTAAAAGTGTTGTCAAGTCACCAGAGATAATAGCGACTTGGTGTGTGTCGAGAACTGATTAATCGGACTAAAACTGATCAAGATTTGTAAAATAGGGTAATTACTGGTGATGAATTATGGGTATATGGATATGATCCTGACACCAAAGTGCAGTCTTCCCAATGGAAGACTGTAGGTTCACCACAACCAAGACAATGTTGGAGATTTTTTCAATTGTACCAGTACTGTGCATCATGAATTTACCCCTAGAGGACAGACAATTGTGTCCTTGAGCGTTTGCATTGTGGAAAGACAGATGTTGGGTGCTACACCATGACAATGCTTCGTCTCATCGTGCCTTCTCCATTGTTGAATTTTTGACCAAATTCAAAATTCCTGTGCTTCCAGAATTGCCATATTCCCCTGAATTAGCCCCTGTGGACTTCTACCTGTTTCCTAAACTTAAATGTTCAATGAAAGAGAAGCGATTTGACTTGACTGAAGACATTCAGACAAATACGGACAACGTCCTTAACACACTTCAGGAAAAAAATTTCTAGAAATGCGGAAACACCATTGGAGTCAGTGTGTTCAGTCAAAAGGGGACTATTTTGAAGGAGACGCATCACAGTAGCATGTAGGTACCACCATTGTACAATTACATGCCCATTCTTAAAACTTTCCAATCACACCTCGTATGAGCCACAAGTCAAGGGATTGGGATCAGGGGTGGAGTAAGGATGGATAATGATATTGTGTAGGTTCAGCAGGCAGTAGAATAGCACTGTGAGACAAGCCAAAAGGATAGTGGGTGGAATATTCCTCATTTCAGGGCTTGATGAGAGATAGTCAAACCCCTGGCAGAGAATGTGATTCAGTTGCTCAAATCCTGGGATTCACTGAGTAGTGAGCGGGATGCTTCTTATGGGGCTGGACAGTGGGAATGTGGGAAGTATGTGGGAAGTGGTAGGTGACTGGAGAGAAAGGCATGAGAGGTCTGTTTCTATACAAGATAGTGAGGGTAATTTTGGTCTGTGAAGGCCTCAGCTATCTTTGGTATATTTGGTAAGGGGTTCTTTGTCAGTACAGATGTGAGGGATATGGGTCGCTAGGATGTACGGAGGGAATTTCTTGGTATAGAATGTGTGGCTGCTGTGGAAGCAGAGGTATTGTTGGTGGCTGGTAGATTTGATATCGAGAGGAGTACTGATGTAGCCATCTTTGAGGTGGAGGTCAACATTCAGCAAGTTAACAGGTTATGTTGAGTAGGACAAGGTGAGGTCAGTGGGGGAGAAGGTGTTCAGTTTCTGAACGAATGTCAACAGGGTGTCCTCACTCTTCATCCAGATCATGAAGATACATCAGTGAATCTGAACCAGGTGGAGGTTTGGGATTTTGCGTGTTTACCCAGGATCCCTCTTAAGGGTCCATGAATTTTAGACTTCATTTACTTATTTTAAAGTTTATTTGTGTTAATATTTGCCATAAAAGTTACTTATTAGCGGATTTTCATTAATCTCAGTCTTTCTTCCTGTGTTGTTGACTCGAGTGGTCTATTATTTGTGAGTGTGCTTTCGTCATTCATCTAAGCCTCGCGCCTCAGTAGTGTGTTTACATTTTACGGCGTGCACTGCAGCTGTAGAGGTTATAAGCTAAGTACTGACAAACTTATTTGTGCTCTGTAATACAGTTATTAAATTTAATAGACTTCAGTGTTGTTGGTGCCGTTTGTGGTGAAATAACGACTTAATAAACTTTTGTAATCGTTCGCTCGCTGTGTTTTATAGAGTTTTCAGTGTGTTGAAGTTGTTTAGTAAATTTCATGCTTTAGTTTTCAACTGACATTTATTATTCTTTCTAGTGAAATATTTCAGTAAAATTTTCATTCAATGTTTTAACTTAGCTTAGTGTTACAGTGGTCATTTTAATTTTTTGGTTTTAGCTAATAATTTTGTGAAGTTTTGCTGGTATTGGTATCGGCTGTGTTGTAGTAGTATTAATACAAGTAGCTGCTTCCTTAGTAGGCAGAGAATTTCGAGATGATTATTGTTAGTTCTTAAATAGTTCTGCTGGTGTAACTGAACTTTGGTAACATAGACGTATACTTTTTTTTTTTTTTTTCAGTAACTGTAAAATTTTACCATGAGTGAAAAGTGTGGGCTCTGATGTAGGTTTGTGAGTAGTGGATTACGGTGTGGGATTTGTTCAAAGTATTTTCATTGGAGGGAATGCAGTGGGGAAGCCAGTGGTCATTTTAGGGAGATCCTCTCCTGGGAATGTAGAATCTGTAGTAGAAACAAGTTAATAGAGGAGCAGGAGCATAAGATCTGTGCCCTTCAGGTGCAGTTACAGTGCACAAAGGAAGAACTAGATAGTTTGGGGAGGGTGAAGGATGGTGGGGAATGGAAACTGGCAGTTGGCAAGAAGGTAACTAGGAAGAGGAGGTATTCAGACAGTTTTACTTTGCATACATGCAATAGATACGACCAACTGTCAGAGTTCAGTGGAGAGGGGCCTCGTGTAGCTGTAGATGTAGGTAACTTGCAGCAGTCCTCAGCAATTAGGAGGCCTAAGTTAGTTGCAAAGTCTAGCAAAAAGAAGGTTCTGCTGCTAGGTAGTTCCCACGGTAGAGATGTGGGCCAGCAGTTGCAGGAAGTGTTGGGGAGTGAGTACCAGGTCACCAGCATTGTGAAGCCTAGTGCAGGGTTGGCTCAGGTGACTGAAAACATACGGGAGTTATGTAAGAATTTTACAAAGGAGGATCAGGTAGTGATAGTGGGTGGAGCAGGGAACAGTCTTGATAGGGACGGGGAATATGATGTCAGTGGTCACTTGGTTAAGATAGCCACTCAAACTGGTGGCACTAATGTGCATTTTGTGCAACTGTTTCAGCATCATGATCAGCCTCATCTTAATGCGGCTGTTAGGCACATTAATGTGGGGCTGGGGAGGGCACTGATGGTGGAGGGCACGGATCACATCTCAGTGGTGCCAGTTGGGTCTATCAGTAGATGGGGTTTTACTAGGCATGGCCTGCACCTCAATAGGTATGGGAAGGGGAGGCTGGCTAAGCTTATAGGTGACAGTGTAGTGGGTGGTGGTGGTGGTAGTGGTGTCACTCATGGAAAAATTCCTGTAGTAGTTGGTGTTACAGCTGCATCTTTTTTTGGACTGAAGTCAGCTGATAGGTATACCTGCTTAAAGGAAGTGCCTCTAACTAAGGGCTCACCTCCAGAGGATGTAATGTTTCCAAGTAGAGAAGGAATTAGCATATTTCATCAAAATATAAAAGGTATTAGAGATAAAGTTAGTGAACTGCTAATAGATGTTAACTCTGAAATTATTGGTATATCAGAGCACCACTTAAATAATTTGATAATTCAGAGGTTTCCTTTACCAGGCTACAGATTAGCTAGCTGTTTCTCAAGGAGTTCCTTGAGGGGTGGGGAGTGGCTCTGTACATAAAAAACAGTATTTCATTAGAGTCCATAGACGTATCACAACACTGCACTGAACAGATATTTGAAAGTTGTGCAGCATTAGTTGAATTTAGTGAAACTAAACTTGTAATTGCTGTTGTTTATAGGTCCCCTAACTCCGACTTCAGAGCATTTTTGCTTAAGCTAGAGAGGGTTCTTGATTCACTTTGTAGGAAGTCCCAGAAAATAGTTATATGTGGTGACTTCAATATTAATTTTGTATATGATTGTGCAAGAAAAAGGATGTTGGTAGATCTCCTAAATTCATATGATCTGATGCAAACTGTGTTTTTTCCAACTAGGGTGCCGGGGAACAGTAGCACAGTCATAGACAATATTTTCATTCATTCTTCGTTACTAGATGGGCATTCTGTTAGTAAAAGTTAGTAAAATGGCCTTTCAGACCATGATGCACAAATTTTAACACTAAAAGGTTTTTGTACTAAAACCAATGCCATATTTAATTACAAACTATGTAGGAAAGTTAATCCAACAGCAATAGAGAGTTTTCTAAAACTTGTCAAGGAACAAGAGTGGCAAGATGTTTATAGTGCAGATAATATAGATGATAAATACAATGCTTTCCATAACACATTTCTCATGCTCTTTGAGAGTTGCTTTCCTTTAGAACATTCTAAATGGGGTACTAGCAGTAATGGACAGCCTGGTTGGCTGACTAGTGGGATAAGGATATCATGTAGAACAAAGCAGGAATTATATCAAAATGTTAGAAGTAGTCACAATCAAGCTACAGTAGCCCATTACAAACAATATTGTAAGGTGCTTAAAAATGTTATTAGCAAGGCAAAAAGTATGTGGTATGCAAATAGAATAGCTAATTCACAGGATAAAATTAAAGCCATATGGTCAGTTGTGAAGGAAGTGTCTGGTCAGCAGCACAAGGTCGATGATATAAAGTCAGTTCGCAGTAATAATATTTCTGTTACTGATATATCAGATATATGTACAGTATTTAACAATCATTTTCTGAGCATTGCTGGTGAATTAAATAAAAATTTAGTTTCAACAGGAAATCATATAAATTTCTTAGCAAATGCCTTTCCGAGATTGACGCCTGAAATATTCCTCTGTGATACAGACAAGAGGGAGATTGAGTCAATAATTAAATCACTGAAGACTAAGGACTCTCATGGTTATAATGGAGTGTCTAGCAGAATATTAAAGTACTATGCTGCACATGTTAGCCCTGTATTTAGCCATATTTGTAATTTTTCCTTTAGGAATGGTCATTTTCCTGAGCGATTAAGGAACTCAGTAGTAAAGCCACTTTGTAAAAAGGGAGAAACGGATAATGTAGATAATTTTAGACCTATTTCTATGTCATCAGTGTTTGCAAAAGTTATCAAAAAGGCTGTGTATGTAAGGTTAATTGATCATTTTGTATCACACTATTTGCTATCAAATGTACAGTTCAGCTTTAGAAGTTGTTGGACAACTGAAAATGCTATATTCTCTTTTCTCTGTGAGGTACTGGATGGGATAAACAAAAAGTTTTGAACACTTGGCATATTTTTTGATTTAACAAAGGCATTTGACTGTGTTGATCTCACAATATTGCTCCAGAAGTTGGACCATTACAGAATAAGGGGAGTAGCTCACAATTGGTTCACCTCTTACTTTAGCAACAGGCAGCAAAAGGTGGGTGGCCCAGGGATCAGTGTTGGGGCCACTCCTGTTCCTTATTTATATAAATGATATGCCCTCTAGTATTATGGGTAACTCTAAAATATTTCTGTTTGCTGATGACACTAGCTTGGTAGTAAAGGGTGTTGTGTGCAACATTGACTCGGTTTCAAGTAGTGCAGTACATGACCTCAGTTCATCGCTTGTAGAAAATAAACTAACATTAAATCACAGTAAGATTCAGTTTTTAACACACAATTATTTCTGTTTGCTGATGACACTAGCTTGGCAGTAAAGGATGTTGTGTGCAATATTGACTCAGTTTCAAGTAGTGCAGTACATGACCTCAGTTCATGACTTGTAGAAAATAAACTACTGTTAAATCACAGTAAGACTCAGTTTTTACAGTTTCTAACACACAATTCAACAAAACCTGACGTTTTAATCTCACAGAACGGGAATATGATTAGTGAAACTGAACAGTTCAAATTTCTAGGTGTCCAGATAGATAGTAAGCTGTTGTGAAAAGCCCATGTTCAGGATCTTGTTCAAAGACTTAATACTGCCATTTTCACTATTCGAATGGTATCAAAATTGAGTGATACTTCGACATGTAAATTAGTCTACTTTGCTTATTTTCATTCACTTATGTTGTATGGTATTATGTTTTGGAGTAACTCTTCCCATTCTAGAAGGATATTATTGGCTCAGAAATGGGCGGTTCGGGTAATAAGTGGTGTGAGATCATGAACCTCTTGTCAACCTCTGTTCACGAGTCTGGGTATTTTGACATTGTCCTCTCAATATGTATATTCCTTGTTGTTGTTTCTTGTTACCAATATTAGTTTATTTCCAAGAATAAGCAGCTTTCACTCAGTTAATACTCGGCAGAAATCAAGCCTCCATTTGGATCGGACTTCCTTAACTCTTGTGCAAAAATGTGTGCAGTATACTGCTGCTGCATCCATTTTCAATAAGCTGCCACTCGAATTCAAAAATCTTAGCAGTAATCCACGCGCTTTCAAATCGAATCTGAAGAGTTTCCTCATGGGTCACTCATTCTATTCTGTCGAGGATTTCCTTGAAAAATTAAGCTGATTCTTATTGTATTGCTGACAGTGTTTACTTAAACTTATGGGCTGACTTTTTTTCAGGTTCATGAACATTTATTTTTATCTGTTATTACTTTTATGTTGTAAGTTCATGTACTGACACATTCCATGGCCTTGGAGATTTGCTCCTCAATTTGGTCCAATGAAACTTGATGTATAAATAAATAAATAAACAGGCTGGCATAGAAAGGTGCCACGCAGGTGTCCATAGCTGTACCCCAGATTTGTTTGTCGGTAGTGCTTTCAAAGGAGAAGTTATTGTGGGTGAAGATATAGTTGGTCATGGTGGCTAGGAAGGAAGTTGTAGGTTTGGAATCTATCAGATGTTGGGAAAGGCAGTGGGCAGTAGCGGTAAGGCCAAGACTATTAGTGATGTTATTGTAAAGGAAGGTGGCATCAGTACTGACTTTCAAGGCATCATGTGGTAAAGAAACAGGAACTGTGGAGAGTCAGTGGAAGAAATGGTTGGTATCTTTTATATAGGAGCCTAGGTGATGGTTAATAGGCTGAAGGTGCTGAAAAAAGAGAATCTCTGTCATGTGATATAAATGCTTAGCTGCAACCACTGTGCTGCATTCTACATGGGCATGACAACCAACATGCTGTCTGTCCACATGAATGGCCAGCAATGAACTGTGCCCAACAAACAGCTGGGCCATGCTGTTGCTGAGCACATAGTCCAACATGATGTTCTTCATTTCAATGACTACTTCATAGCCTGTGCCATCTGGATCCTCCACACCAACACCAGATTTTCTGAATAGCACAAGCTGGAACTCTCCTTGCAATATAACCTAACTTCTCTTAATCACCCTGGCCTCAATCTTCATTAGTCATTGTCCTTAGCCATCCAGCCCCTCTCCAGTTCCCATTCCAGCACACTACACAGCCCTCTTTTCCACGAGCACAGTCAAGTCTTTTTATTTCTCTCCTTTTCTGCCAATTTTAGTTGGTTTTTGCCTTTCACTGTCGGCCCACTCATTCAGATTTCATCTTGTTTCCTCTTACTTCATCCATTTCATACTTTTCATAATTTTTTTCACGTGTTTGGCTGTATTTGTATGAAATTTTTCGGATGTATTTCTACATTATTTATGTATTTTTATGGGTCTTTGCTCCTTCCATCTGCATCAATACAGAAAAGTTTCCTTATCCCCAACCAGAACCCAGTCCCACATATTGTTCATGCATTGTTGCTTGGCTTGTACAATCCCCCAAATGGCCTTGTCATCAAATTACCCATCTCCAGCTGCAACCCTTCCTTCCACAATGACCTGCATCTGTTAAGATTCTGCCAATCCCCCCCCCCCCCCCCCACCAAAATAGTCCTTCAGAACCTTATCAATAAGGCCCAAATCTCCTTGGAATAACTTCTCTAAATCCAAAACATTCTCCTGCTATGAAATCCCAAATTCTTGCATCCCATATCACCCACTGAAACTCTCGTTCTCCAGGAACTAGGGCAACATGCACAACACCACCTCAAAAACTCTCCATCCTCTTCACTTCCTACTCTCACCTTGGACTACCACTATCCACCACCTCTACAACAACAACAACCTACAAACCTCTCCTTCAGCTGTTACATTCATCCATCTACAAACCCTGCCAAGTGAACCCCTTCCAGAAATCCAGAAGTATCTCCAGTCCCTCCTCAAATCCTTAAGTCCATCCCAGAACCTCTCCCTAGAGAACATCTCTCTTCTCACCCCTACCACTCCTTGCACTCCTACCCTCTACACACTTCCTGAAGACCATAGTCCCAACCATCTGGGAGACCCCATTGTGTCAGTTACTGTGCCCCCACTGAGAGAATCTTTGCTCTCATAGACCAACACCTTCAGCTATTTCCTCCACTGACCCTGCACAGTTAGTACTCCTTTACCACATGGAACCCTGCTTGTCACTAATGATGCCACTTCTGTTTACACTAACATCCCTAATGCCCATGGCCTTACTGCTATTGATCACTACCTTTCCCAATGCCCAAAAGATTCCAAACCTACATCATTCCTAGACAACATGTCTAATTATATCCTCACCCACAATTACTTCTTCTTTGAAGGCATTAGTGACAAATAAATCTAGGGTACAGCTATGGACACCTCCATGGTATCATCCCATGCCAACCCATTCATGGGCCATTAAGAATTATGCTTCCTAAACACCCAGAACCTTAAACCCCTCCACCTGGCTCAGATTCATTGATGACATCTTTGTGATCTGGATTGAGAGTGAGGACACACTATCCACATTCCTCCAGAAACTTAACATCTTCTGCCCCATTTTCTTTACCTGGCCATAATCAACCTAGCAAGCCACCTTCCTTGATGTTGACCTCCAACTCAAAGATGGCTACATTAGTACCTTCATCCATATCAGACCTACCAACCACCAGCAATACCTCCACTTTGAGAGCTGCCACCCATTCCATACCAAGAAGTCATTTTCACACAGCCTAGTCACCCCTGTCCATTGCATCTGTAGTGAAGAGTGGTCCCTCTCAAAATATACCAGAGGTCTTAATGAGGCCTTCACAGACTGTAATTACCCTCCCAACCCTGTACAAAAACAGATCTCCCATACCTTATCTCTCCAGACACCCACCACCTCCCAAAGTTCCATTTTCTGACAGCAGAGGAGCATTCCTCTTGTGACTCAATATCCATGTAACAGACTTAGATGCAAGACCTGTCCCACATAACTTCCCACCACCACCTACTCCAGTCTGGTCACAAGCATCACCTGTCCCACTGAAGAGAGGGCTAGCTGTGAAACCAGTCATGTGATCTACAAGGTAAGCTGCAAATAGTGGACATGACAAACAACAAGCTGTCTGTCTACATGAATGGCCACCAATAAACTGTGAACAAGAAACAGCTGGACCATCTTGTTGCAGAGCATGCCATCCAACATGACATTCTTCATTTCAATGACTGCTTCATAGCCTGTGGCATCCAGGTCCTCACCACCAACACCAGCTTTTCTGAATTGTACAGGTGGGTACTCTCCCTGCAATATATCCTACATTCCCATACTCTCCTGGCCTCAACCTTTGTTAGCCATTGTCCTTACCCACCCAGCCCATTCCCTGTTCCCATTCTAGCACTAGACAGCCCTCTGTTCCTCCAATGCATCCACAGTCTTTTTACTTCTCTCCTTTTCTGCTAACCCTGCCCCCCCCCCCCCCCCCCCCTGCCCACCATTTAATCTCCCAACAGTACCTTGCTGTCCTACCTTCTCTCCACCTCATCCCTGCATGCTCCCACAAGCAGCTCTTTACTATCCCCCAACCCTACCCTGCTACCCCCCCTCCCCGCCCCACCCTACCCTCTGCCATACCCCACTGCCCGGTCACTTCTCCCATAATGGGCTGCTGCTCACAGTCTAGACCAATGGCCAGAGACTGCAGTCATGTGTGTGTGATTGTGTGTGTGTGTGTGTGTGTGTGTGTGTGTGTGTGTGTGTGTGTTTTGTCTATTTCCAATGAAGACCTTGTATTAATGAACTCTTGAAAGAAGCTCTTCTTAGAAAACTAAAGTATAAAGAAATTACATGACTTTCAGTATAATTTACTTCTATCATGTGACACAGTACTTGATTAAAAATGATGTGTTTATTTGTATTCATTATGAGATTCGGCAAAATGATTTTTTGCTAAATGATTTTTCACTTGTGAAAACCTGAACAGTTATCAGGTAAATATGAACTTTAAGATGCTCTTGTATGGTGCTCTTATATGACAGTAGGTATGATTAAATTCAAGGAAGATTGTCTAACACACTCACACACACACACACACACACACACACACACACACACACACACACACACACACACACACACACACAATGGATGTGAAAGAAGTATTAAATATTATTGAAAAACAGGAGTTAGAGAAAAGTTTTGTAAAAAGCACAAATTTGAAGAGTGTTGTGACGAACAAGATTATAGATTACTGTTTACAGCAAAATACTCAATATCTTCATTATGTTTTATGAAGTGTATCATGAAAATTTTCAAGGCAATGATAATTTTTGAAAATTGTTGAGTATTTTGTGACACATAAAACAAAACTTTAAATCTGAAATGGACATCTCCCTTATTTTTTATTGTACCTTTCCACTAAAATTTTACAGCCAAAGATGTAATTATTAACTGGAACTTGCTTTTGAGGAGGCTGACACTAGCCATTAGTTTTTCATTTTGTTAGTGAGTGTAAAATTAATATTGAAAGAATATTTTTTCTTACCTGCTGTAGCAATAACCATGAATGGAGCATAACCATTTGAAATACTCTCTTCAATTTTCTTTTCCAATTCTTCAACATTCATTCTTCCACATGCATCTGTACTGATGAGCCAAACATTTTGTTCTCCAATACCCAAAAGAGCAGACATCTTGTGAACTGAATAATGTGCATCTTCAGACGAAAATAGTATCAGTTGTGGTACATTTCTCATGCCATTGTTCTAGGAGAGAAAGAAAAAAAATCATATGCTTAAAAGTATAGTAAATTTATAAGATGAATCATTGAGGCTACAGAACACATGTAAATATTATAGAGAGTTGAAAGAAAGCAGCTTATCAATTACCAAAACAAAAGTAGTTTCAGAGGAATCAATAAGAAGACAAAGCAACTGAATGTAATGATCCTCACCTTTTCATTGTTACAGGGTTTCTTTATTCTGTACATTGTATGTGAGTAATAAATGTAGAAAGGAACAAAAGGTAACAAACAGAAAATACAATGAAACAAGTAAAATGATTCAGCAACATGTGAGAAGAATATAACAGGAGGAACAACAAGGAATTTTCATTCCTTGTGAGGGGGAAAAAGAGAAAACATAAGAAAAAATTGTGGGAATTGTGATCCTCATTGAACACAATGGATAGATACCATGGGTTTCCTAGGCATAGTGAGTAAAACAGATGATAAAAGCATGGGAACAATATAATAAAATACATCCAAATATTAGTGTTCCTTTATTGGAACATTAACAGGCACAATTAATCACACAATACATAAACTCTCAATTGAGTCAGTCCAGTAACCACCATCATTCATGAAGGCATTATGAATACACATGAGCGGTGCCTATCTGTGTGAAGGGAATCTTTTTACAAAACTTCTTTTAAGACAACATGAGACACATCGTTAATGTTCTTGAAGTGCATGAAGGGGGCTAATCTAACACAGTGATTAAGAAAATATGCAAATGCAAATAAATTAACTTCAAGATATCATAAATTTATCTAATCTAACAAAGTGATCAAAGCAAAACACAGTGTATAAACAAACAAACTTGAGGTACTTAAGTGAAGCTAATCTGACACAATGACTAATGCAAATACAAGAAAAAATAAACAAACTTGAGGTGCCATAGGTGACGCTAATCTAAAATAGTTGGGAATTTCGGTCTTTAATGGTGCATACATGCCGCCCCCCCCCCCCCCCCCCCATGAGCCATGGACCTTGCTGCTGGTGGGGAGGCTTGCGTGCCTCAATGATACAGATAGCCGTACCATAGGTGCAACCACAACGGAGGGGTATCTGTTGAGAGGCCAGACAAACATGTGGTTCCTGAAGAGGGGCAGCAGCCTTTTCAGTAGTTGCAGGGGCAACAGTCTGGATGATTGACTGATCTGGCCTTGTAACACTAACCAAAGCAGCCTTGCTGTTGTGGTACTGCGAACGGCTGAAAGCAAGGGGAAACTACAGCCGTAATTTTTCCCGAGGGCCTGCAGCTTTACTGTATGATTAAATGATGATGGCATCCTCTTGGGTAAAATATTCCGGAGGTAAAATAGTCGCCCATTCGGATCTCCGGGTGGGGACTACTCAAGAGGACATCGTTATCAGGAGAAAGAAAACTAGCGTTCTACGTGGAATGTCAGATCCCTTAATCGGGCAGGTAGGTTAGAAAATTTAAAAAGGGAAATGGATAGGTTAAAGTGAAATATAGTGGGAATTAGTGAAGTTCGGTGGCACGAGGAACAAGACTTCTGATCCGGCGAATACAGGGTTATAAATACAAAATCAAATAGGGGTAATGCAGACGTAGGTTTAATAATTAATAGAAAAATAGTAGTGTGGGTAAGCTACTACAAACAGCATAGTGAATGCATTATTGTGGCCAAGATAGACATGAAGCACGCCTGCTACAGTAGTACAAGTTTATATGCCAACTAGCTCTGCAGATGATGAAGAAATTGATGAAATGTATGATGAGACAAAAGAAATTATTCAGGTAGTGAAGGGAGATGAAAATTTAATAGCCATGGGTGACTGGCATTCGATAGTAGGAAAAGGAAGAGAAGGAAACGTAGTAGGTGAATATGGATTGGGGCTAAGAAATGAAAGAGGAAACTGCTTGGTAGAATTTTGCACAGAGCATAACTTAATCATAGCTAACACTTGGTTCAAGAATCTTGAAAGAAGGTTGTATACATGGAAGAACCCTGGAGAGACTGACAGGTTTCAGATAGATTATATAATGGTAAGACAGAGATTTAGGAACCAGGTTTTAAATTGTAAGACATTTCCAATGGCACATGTGGACTCTGACCACAATCTATTGGTTATGAACTGTAGATTAAAACTGAAGAAACTGCAAAAATGTGGGAATTTAAGGAGATGGGACCTGGATAAACTGAAAGAAACAGAGGTTGTACAGAGTTTCAGGGAGAGCATAAGGGAAAATTGACAGGAATGGGGGAAATAAATACAGTAGAAGAAGAATGGGTAGCCTTGAGGGATTAAATAGTGAAGGCAGCAGAGGATCAAGTAGGTAAAAATACGAGGGCTAGTAGAAATACTTGGGTAACAGAAGAGATACTGAATTTGATTGATGAAAGGAGAAAACACAAAAATGTGGTAAATGAAGCAGGCAAAAAGAAATACAAACGTATCAAAAATGAGATCGACAGGAAGTGCAAAATGGCTAACCAGGGATGGCTAGAGGACAAATGTAAGGATGTAGAGGCTTATCTCATGAGGGGTAAGATAGATACTGCCTACAGGAAAATTAAAGATACCTTTGGAGAAAAGAGAACCACTTGCATGAATATCAAGAGCTCAGATGGAAACCCAGTTCTTAGCAAAGAAGGGAAGCAGAAAGGTGGAAGGAGTATATAGAGGGTCTATACAGGGGCGATGTTCTTAAGGACAATATTATGGAAATGGAAGAGGATGTAGATGAAGATGAAATGGGAGATATGATACTGGGTGAAGAGTTTGACACAGCACTTAAAGACCTAAGCCAAAACAAGGCCCCAGGAGTAGACAATATTCCATTAGAACTACTGACAGCCTTGGGAGGGCCAGTCCTGACAAAACTCTACCATCTGATGAGCAAGATGTATGAGACAGGCGAAATTCCCTCAGACTTCAAGAAGAATATAATAATTCCAATCCCAAAGAAAGCAGGTGTTGACAGATGTGAAAATTACTGAACTATCAGTTTAATAAGTCACAGCTGCAGAATACTAACACAAATTCTTTACAGATGAATGGAAAAACTGGTAGAAGCCAACCTCGGGGAAGATCAGTTTGGATTCCATACAAATGTTGGAACTGTGAAGCAATATTGACCCTACGACTTATCTTAGAAGAAAGATTAAGGAAAGGCAAACCTACATTTCTAACATTTGTAGACTTAGAGAAAGCTTTTGACAATGTTGACTGGAATACTCTCTTTCAAATTCTGAGGGTGGCAGGGGTAAAATACAGGGAGCAAAAGGCTATTTACAATTTGTACAGAAACCAGATGGCAGTTATAAGAGTCGAGAGACATGAAAGGGAAGCAGTGGTTGGGAAGGGAGTGAGACAGGGTTGTAGCCTCTCCGCGATGCTATTCAATCTGTATATTGAGCAAGCAGTAAAGGAAACAAAAGAAAAGTCAGAGTAGGTACTAAAATCCATGGAGAAGAAATAAAAACTTTGAGGTTTGCCGATGACATTGTAATTCTGTCAGAGACAGCAAAGGACTTGGAAGAGCAGTTGAACGGAACGGACAGTGTCTTGAAAGGAGGGTATAAGATGAACATCAACAAAAGCAAAACGAGGATAATGGAATGTAGTCGAATTAAGTCGGCTGATGTTGAGGGAATTAGATTAGGAAATGAGACACTTAAAGTAGTAAAGGAGTTTTGCTGTTTGGGGAGCAAAACAACTGATGATGGTCGAAGTAGAGAGGATATAAAATGTAGACTGGCAATGGCTAGGAAAGTGTTTCCGAAGAAGAGAAATTTGTTAACATCAAGTATTGATTTAAGTGTCAGGAAGTCATTTCTGAAAGTATTTGTATGGAGTGTAGCCACGTATGGAAGTGAAACATGGACGATAAATAGTTTAGACAAGAAGAGAATAGAAGCTTTCAAAATGTGGTGCTACAGAAGAATGCTGAAGATTAGATGGGTAGATCACATAACTACTGAGTAGGTATTGAATAGAATTGGGGAGAAGAGAAGTTTGTGGCACAACTTGACTAGAAGATGGGATCGGTTGATAGGACATGTTCTGAGGCATCAAGGGATCACCAATTTAGTACTGGAGGGCAGGGTGGAGGTTAAAAATCGTAGAGGGAGACCAAGAGATGAATACGCTAAGCAGATTCAGAAGGATGTAGGCTGCAGTAGGTACTGGAAAATGAGGAAGCTTACAGAGGATAGATTAGCATGGAGAGCTGCATCAAACCAGTCTCAGGACTGAAGACCACAACAACAACAACAACAACATGGCACTACATTGGTTTGTGTATTGTTCACAAAAAAGGGTTGGATCTTGCTGCACTCACTATAAGCCAGTGTGCTCCATGAAGCAGATAGCTGATGGTCAGCACGTCAGACCATGAGGGGAATGCTGAATAATGCTTCCCTGAAGTATGGTGTCAATCTCATCTACTTGTTCTCCATAGGCGTCATGGGAGCCTGCAATGCTGTTTGCTTCATAGACACACAAAACTGACTTGCATTGACATCTTCATGAGCTGTGCACCCATCTAGTAGCACTGCAGCAAGCCATTAATTCTGATAATGGAATAACTTGAAGATAAACTTAAGGTCAAAGGAACATTAAATCACTCCACTCATTGTGTGGATAGCTTGATGTCATGTTAGGGATGTGTGGACAGCTTAGGAAGTACCAGAAGCCGGAGACACTTCCTGTAGCATGCACAGTGGCAAAGAGAACTCTAGTCCTCAGATGTACCCATGATGCAGCTATTTGCTGGGTGACACAACATCTGCTACAGCATGAGATTAAGTGACCGATGGCCTTCATAGTCTGGTCCCTTCAACCCCCACAAACCAACTAACAGCATGAGGCCATCTGTTACAGTAGATGGATTGGATACATGAATGTGTAGTAGAGTGTCACCACATAGACCCTCCCCCCCCCCCCCCCCTCAAAAACGAGAGGTGCAGGCCACAGGGTGCAGTGACCAGTTCCAGCATCAATCAATGCACCACCATGGGCAGCAGTGCAGTGTCAGTGGGGCTGGGGCCACTAGCAACAGTGGAGGCAGCAGCATGGCATGCAGCAGCCTCTGGGGCATTACATCACAAGCTTGGTGAGAGGGTAACATGCTGCCACACCACCCAGATGAGGCAGTGCAACAGTGATGCACCATGGTTGGCAGACATAGTCAGGCATGGTGTGGTGCTGGAGCAGAGTCTTGCGGAGGGTGTGGTATCATGCTGGTGCTCAGGCAGGTCGTGGATGCTGGGTCACACACAGTATGCCCCATGCAGGTGGCATAACATTCTCCATCCTGTTCTGGTGCCATAGGCACCTGCTGCTGCTGTCTCCTGCTGCTAGACCAGGTCAAGCAGTGGAGTGGAGGCATGTGCCAACATCATAGGTGTGTTGACAGGTGCTTTGGTATTGATTGTGTGGTGTTAGTGCCTCATAATTCAGGTGGAGTGAGAGAGAACAGGCCTTGCAATGGAGGCAAGGTGACTGGTGTTGTGGGCACCTCTTCTGAGGCAGGCAGTGGTGTGAATGGCAGGGCAGCCTCTGCTCTCAGGTCCCAAACACTGTCTGCCAGATTGGCAGCATCGGGTGGGGTACTATTTTCATCACATGGTGTCACCTTGACTTCAACAACTGGTGGCACAGGTAAGGGCTGGGAAGATTGAGCATATATGCTGTCTTCAGCTGATTGATGGATAATGTGGTGGTAGTGCCACAGAGACCTGTAGAAAATATCTTCTCCCTATACTCCAGCAAAAACTGTGTGCTTGAGTACTGCAGGCTGAGTGGTGGCTGACTGGCATCTACATGGACCATGACATACATGCACTTGCTGATGTCCCAATTCAGGAAGGATCTGCTGTCACTATGGCATTGTGGAAGCACCTGGCACAGTTGCATCATGCAGATGCAGCAGCTGTATGAAGGCTGGGTTGCAGGTGGATCCTGGCAGGTGCTGCAGCTCAAGAGAGATACATGGGATTGTGAAGGGCTGCCCATGCATAATGCTGGTGCACTAAAGTCAGTTTTGTTGGCCCACCCAAAAGCCTAGAAGAACTAATGGCAGGGCAACAGACCAAGTTATGAACTGAAAGGTAAGGGCAGCTTTTAGGGTCCTGTTGAATCTCTTCACCATATGATTAGCAGCAATGTAGTAACTAGTAGTAAAATGGATGAGTGTATCACAAGTTTTGGTGAGTGTTTTAAATGGGCCAGATATGAACTGTCAGCCATGATCCACCATCTAGTGGTGGGAGGAACAGTATATATGAGATGCATGCTGAATCACATTTCTCCGAAGTATAGTACCAAACTCGCCTACTAGTTCTCCACACGGGAAGACTCTAAAACTGTCATTTTTTATACAAATGTGTTGGTCAGTTTTGAGGCATGTAATGCCACAAGAACAAAATTTTATAGGTGACATAAGAAACTTAGTATATTCCAGAGAACTGATGGTTATCCATTCACATCTAATGAGAATTCCCTAATAAATAAAAATTTTGTACTCCAAATTACAAAGAAGACAGGTGACACCATCCCCCTGAATCCCCCACCCTCCCCTTCCCTTGTGGACAATGGCCATGACTACAATTTCGATATATAATACTAATTGAAAATACTATAACATGTAAGCTTAAAAACATGATCATCATAGATGATGCAGTAAATTTAAACATGTCACACAACTACTCTATGTAAATCATAACACAAACACAGAAGCCAATGAGGTTGTCACACATAAGGATTTCTATTGCCATAGTCATGGGATCCAATTATTGTTCCACAACTCTCTTATGGTCACCATAGCCTGGGGCACTCAGATTTCTTTCTCTGAAACACATGAACATTAAAGCCTGTTTCACTTTGATTTGAAATGACCACCTCTAGCTGGATCAAGACTTAATCAGACATCCTGTAAGACTTAATCAGACATTTCCTACATACCTTGTCTGGTAATTCAGACAGCTTAGTTTCTTTAGTGCTGAAGGAGTTCATGGTTATAAACCTTTCAAATACATTAGCCACGTGAGTAGTCAAATCAGGAGCCTGAGGAATCTCATTCATTTCTTAAAATTCTAAGTGGTGTTTCATAGACATCAGACAGGTGAATTAAAATGATGAAATGTGGAATTAAAATTGATAAATAGTTTTCTCAACATGGTCTTTAATGTTAGCACTTTGTATTCATCTTTCCAGCTGCTTGGTAGTCAAATGTTTCTGGTGAGAAACAGTTCTAAGAATGGATGATGCCAAGATGACTGACAAGTAAGCCTCATACAAGATACCTTAAAATCTGTTCCTTTTGTGGATGAGATGCTCTTAAAAGGATTATAATCATAATTAAGACATTCCCAGATTCTATTATCTGTAGGCAGCAGTTAGCCATCTGGGTAATGTTTCAACATATCTACTGAATGTAAAACTAAAACAACTGGTTGGTGACATGCATTCATTTCATGATTTTATGAGGGAAGCACAATGTCTTCTATTTTGCATAGGACTCTCTTCTAAGTCAAACTGTTTCTGTAATAGAAGACTCAGCCACTTACCTACTCACTGCAAACATGGAAGAACATGATTTCCACATGACAAACGGGACTTGGTAAATCTCAGAACCGTTGTGTTTCCTAGTGAGGTTGATTGGCGATTCTCTTCAGTAAGAGATTTGTTGCTAAAATGTGGTTTGCTACCATTTGAACTCAAGCATATGCTGACAAGAGAAAGATACCACTTACATCAGTAGATGCAGTTGGTGGACAATTATAGGGCTAGTTCAGGAAATCTCTTCTTTATTTTAACATTTTACACCATTTTACTGCATGAAAATTCATGAAATTATTAGCAGTAAGTCAGTCTTAAAACAACTAATGTGGCCTACTACTAAGATAGTATCAGTCTCAATGACACACTGAAATAAGATGTTTGCTAAATCAGTCTAAGGAGTTTGACTTGGATGCATCATAATCAGCCAGTTTAATTTTATCAGCAATATGGTCTTACAAGTCCTTCACTTGAAGGTACAGATAAACACAGTCACTTATTTGAATAGTACAAAGTTTTCTCTTTTCAGTACGACTTAAGTGGTTTTCTTCTGGAGAGTGCACTTTCTGTCTGATAGACCAAGATTTATAAGTGGTGACTGAAGTGTTAATTATCATCCATTTCCCACTGAGCAAGTGTCACAAAACGAACACACAGAAAGAGAAATTCATAGCAAGGAATGTATCAACAGATGTTGCAAGGACATATGGTCTCTGAAATAAAATTCCATTTCTGAAAGAGCTGCATCTAAGACAAACAAACTTACAATCCACAGCATGTTATATATTGTCGCTAGTTGTGGTGCACACAGTGAGGCTGGCAGGCATACTACAGGTCACCAATACAAACCTGATCACTGGAAATTATTTGTTATTTAGTATTTATCATTATGGAATATTCATGAAATTTATTATGTTAGTAATGGTGATATATTCTGAAATATTCAATTTTTGTATAAACAGTAGCATTCTCCGTTTAGGACTTCAGTTCTCTTCTGGCTGTACAGTGGTGCTCATAATAAACATGTTTTCAGTGTTAAGCATTTACTTCATTTACAACCCTGCCTTCAGACTTGAGTGTAGTTTTCGCATGACAATGTTTGGTGGAGGCATTGGGTATATCAAAACATCTACATTACTGTGACTCCAATTAAGTGACATAAAATCTGTAGCCCACACAGACAGAAAATGGAATACAAGCAGTACATTGTTTCTAAAGCTTGTATCTTCAGGACACCATTGGATTCCAAAGCAGTGTCAAGTCAGCTAAATACCAGGCATCCATCAGTGTTTTTGGAGATGTGATCAGGGTCCAACAAAATAGCTGACATGATTCAACTGAGTCACCAAATACAATAGATGGGATAACTTTAATGTATTTTGACAAATATGTACTTTCACTTGGATGATAAACTCCAGCATTGGTTCAAGAACAACCATAATAAACTCAACAGCTGGGACAAATCTGAAGCAACAAGTCCACAAGTCCACTTAGCAGAAGAACAATTAAAGAACAGGGCCCAACATCATGTGGAAATGGTACAATCATACATACCGAATATTTTGGCCCTTTGCCACATTGTGAACCTGAATATAACAGAAGCTGACAAAATCTTACACTTGATGAAAAGGCTTGCAGAAGACATCTATCAAGCTCTTCTGGATAAGGATGTTACAACTGATGAATACATAAAATGGTTTAGGACATAAAGGAAATTCAACATAAAAGAATCAGAAGAAAGAAGCATGAATGACTCCTGAATGTGGTTCTTATGACAGTTGTGGAGGACTACTGAGACCTTGCCTCTCTCATATGCCATGTAATGAGGGAAGAAATACTTTATGGCAATGAGAACTGTTGGACTGAGTAAGCTAGAGATAGCAACCATAAATATTGACCCTGTACATCAGAAGGTAATAGAGAATGTTGAAGAAGAGGTGTGTCGATCTTTGGAACCAATCTCCACCGCCAGTGAAATGCACCAGAAAGAATGAACTTGACCACTTCAGATTTACGTCAAAGTTCTGTTGTTGTAGTTGAGTTATATGAGTTACATTCAGAGCACTCCTCTGAAGTTTTCTGGAGATGTGGACAAGAAGCTTTGTGATATATTCTGTAATGATTATGATGATGATGTTACGATGAATATGTGTTAGAAACTTACCAATATTCTGATTAGTAATTTATTTTACTCTTGTTTATGGCAGCATACTATGTATAGTTTTGGAACATGCCTAAAGTGAGTTTATGCTACTGTTGAAGTAAAGTTTTGGTCCTTGATGATGTTGGTGAAATTTTGATATGAGGGTCTGAGATATTTGTGGTATGTGAATTTTTGTTGCTAACCTTATTGTGGTTATATAATATTGGAATGAGAGAAAATACTGCAATGAATCATAAGAAGTGCTGATTATAATGATGTAGCTGACTATAACACCAAAGAATAAAATACAGAAACAGTCTGACTTATTAACTGCAACAAATAAAAGTGAGGGATTGTTACTGTTGGAAAAATACTAAAACTAATTCTTGGATGTAAAATAATTAATATGAGCACTATGAACATGGCATTGACATATTACATAATACTGACAGATTATTCAAAATTTTATATTAGGAGAAAAGTAAGAATATTTTATGCTCTTTACAGTATGTACATGTTGTACAGATTAAAGAATGAAGTTAGCTGCTTTGAATTTGACATTTTTGTGATTGACTAACTGAAAACCCCTTCCATTTATGTGAAACTTAATTTTTTTCTCTCTCTCATGTGAATAGCCCAAGTCTCATTGGCCAGTATTCTTGAGAGAGAAATTAGAAGCAGATGTTTTTTGTGCTTTCTAATTTCTCTGTATTTTTAGTTCACCTGTTAGAATGAATTTTTTGTAAATGTGTAACTGTGGGATTGTGGGAACTTGAGACACAGACAAATGTAGAATATCAAATACACAATCTGTACGTAGAGTAATTTCACATTATTGAAAACAATGTACACAAGACATTCACACAAGAATGGCGCATGGTGCTTACTAAACAGAGAGAGAGAGAGAGAGAGAGAGAGAGAGAGAGAGAGAGAGAGAGAGTCCACAAAGTCGATCTCGCTAGTCAGTGATGTTGTTGTTGTAATCGATACCTGCCACTCCCTCATACCCCCTCCCACTCCCTGGCAGTGCGGAATATGAGAGAGGAAATGAAGGAGCGGTACTGAGGTCACCAAGGCAATGTGATGGGCAGATGGCATTGGGGATTGTGTCTGTGACCAGCCATACTGTGGTTGGCCCAAAAGGGGGGCACAGATGCACTATTTCTCACAGGTGTGAATCTCTTCTGACCAACCATGTTGTGACTGGAGTAGGAACCACACACGGCTGGACCATTTTCCACAAGTGACACAGTGCAGATATGTGTGATCAGTCATGCCATGGCTGGCACTTTCATGAGACATAACTGGGTTGTTTCTCAAAGTTATCATGGGCATCATATAAATGCTGAACAGATGATATATCTTGGGCTGATTTGAGAAATGTCCGATGTGTCCACATGGGACACCAGTGGTGTGACCAAAGAGAGGGGGATGGGGTGTTGGTGTCAATGATGTCAGTATGTGGAGGAAACGGACTCTGATATGGTCAAAGTGACAGCATATGTTGACCACTGTGATTGATATGAGTTGCTAAGTTATTAGCCAGTACAAACTTCAATGGTTGTGGCCTGTGCAGTGACTGCCTGTAATGGGCTGGAGGCTGAGAGGAGTCAAGAAAGCTAGGTACCAATCCATTGTAGGTCATCCCTGACGTCAGTTTAGGCAAAAGTGGTCATAGAATGCAGCTCAGTTGTGTTGAATTCATGTAAGGAAGGGGCACTGAAGTTCTCAGTGACAGTTGGAGCTGACAAATGAAACTGGCAGTGATCGCACTGACCTCGTGCTGTGTTCAGTTCTTCCAATGGGTTCCAAATGTGGCACTGTAGACCATCGTCAACCTGTCAAAGGCATGCGGTAACAAAATGTGGAACCATCTGAACATCGTCAGTGGAGTCAGTGACGTTGTGTGGGGTTCAGCAGTGGAGAGTGATTGGGCAGCATTCTGGTGAGTTATGTGGAAGAGACATGGTGACAGTAAGCTGTCCTGCCAGAGGATCATGCCTGAAGATGATAGCAGCAGAGGAGTGAAAAACACAGTTTTCTGTCTTGTGTATTTTGTTGGATGTCTGGGATCAGTGGTAGTGCAGATGATGGGTGGAGCTAGGAATGGTCAGGGTCAGGTGTCCGGTAAGTGTGATCGGTCAGTGGGACCAGGGTAATATGTGTGCTGCCACACTCATTGACATGAAAGTTGTGTATCAAGACCATGAGCTGTTCACTGACCATGTTGAAGTCAGCTGATGTGTCATTATTATGTTGCAGGAGCAAAATGTGATTTCCATACGGAGAGCGTCCAACGACACACAGCAGTTGGTGTAGTAATGCTGAACCACTAAGAACTCATCAGCTGAGGAGGCACATTGCTTAAGTGTGTTGATGGATGTACAACTGTTTTCCTGCTGTTTGTCAAGAATGGTTGATGTACCCAGTAAAACTGGAGGTGCCAGGCTGAAATGTCCTGGGATCCAGCAGCCCATGTCAAAGTAGACGAGTGCAGTGTGATGTACAAACATGGAGAGGTGGAACTGGCATAAAAAATCCATGACTACGCCTGGTTTTATGATGCCCTTAAGAAAGGCAGTGAGACTACAACACTTGCAGAGTCCAGGTCATGGATATGTAAACTGTAACTGGTGAACTGGCAGCTCTGTGCGGTTGCAATACCATAGGTTCATCCATCACCAGCGAGCCATCAAATGGTTGTGAACTGATGTCTGTGGAAAACAGTTAGTTGGAAATGGGATGGGTGGGGATGGAAGCCTCACAGAAAACTCATTTATATTCAAGACGGTGAAAGAATGATGTTAACGTGCGCAATTGGAGATTCGAAAGCTGGTGTCACTGAAGTGAGAGAAGATTCACTGCTATGCAGAATGTTGAGGCAACTAGGATTGCCTTCTCAAATATATAAATCTGTTGTAAGCACAATTGAGTTGTCACAATATGGGCGACAGTCATACATGGATGTGTGAGCCCCTGGGGACTATTCGCAAGGCACAAAGTCATTTGTTTTGATGGGTTGCACTTACAGTGCCAAGAAGGGATGTGGGTGTACATTACATGATGCTGATAGAAGCAATTCTGCCCAGGTAAAGTGGAGTTGGGCGCATGTGGTAGCTGCATGGAGCTCATGCGGTTGACAATGTTCTGCGCAGGCAAGAGCATAGTGTGCTCAGTGGCATTCTGCCTGGGCCCAGGCACAATGCAGTTGGGGATTTTTTGCACAAGCACAGGAATGAGGCATGTTGTGGAGAGGTGAGGGTTTGTTGATGTATGAAGGTCATTGTTCCAACCAGGTAAGGTGATATCAGAATTGGAAGTGATCACACAAAGCAGTTGAACTCAACACCTGCATGGAAGGAAGGATGCCTCGGCTGTTGTCAACAATGCAAATACCACGTTGGTGGTTCATGGCATATTCTTGATGTGGAAGTTCATTTATGACACCACTAGTTAGAAATAAACTATCCACAGTCATACGCCAGGTTTTAATTTGTTATGGGAAAAACCTCGGTGGGTTCCATGATTGTTTTCAAAAACCAGGCAACCAGCAGCAGCAAGAGTGCGTCAAATGAATTTGTACATGGTGCTTGAATGCTGCAGTCCTGTCATTGCACAGGATTTCTGTAAGTAGGGTACATCAACGAGGTTCCACAGTAGATTGTTTGTTGCTTTCAATTGTTCAGGCCTAGCATCGTAAGCTGAACCACAGTATTGAAGCACTTCGCTTGCACAACTGACATCTAGAGATGGTGGAAGAATCAGATGAGAAGCACTGCACTGTCCAGAATGGAAACGACTGGCATGGCAAGTGAATTTCAATGGTTGGTGGTTACGTTCAGCTCACATTGTCATAATTGTGTTAGTGTGAATTTTACCTTGTACACAGTCATTGTGAATTGTTGGGGTCACTCCTGTGGGAAACCAGGATATGTACTGGAGTAGAATATCAAACAGACGATTGTATGTAGAGTAATACCACTTTATTGAAGAGAATGTACACTACGCTTCTACACATGAACAGAGCACAATGCTTACTAAACAGTCAGAAAAGTCCACAAAGTGCTCTTGCTGGTCAGTGATGCTGTTCTGGTCAATAAGTGCCACAGAGTATTGAAAAAATTGTACACTGGAATACACTAGTTTGGGGAGGTAGATTTTTAAATTTTGTACTTCGTTTAAAATATAACTTATTAAAAGTATAAAACACAGATACTAGCCATTTGGCTATGAGTGAAATAATGGTGATTAGGCAGTTCAGTTGAGATGAAACAAATTAATTTCATTATGTATAATATGTGTCTTATAGTTAACAGAAAATTTTATCCTTTTGAAATTAAAATCTGTTACTATGCTGTGTGTGGGTCTATGCTTGTGCCATGTAAAAGGCATTTATAATTTTCTGTTTGTTTGTAGTTATATTTGGATTTCCAAAATTCATAACTGTCCTGTACTCTTTTACTTTCATGAACACTTTTTTTTCTTTTTATTAAGTCATTCCAGTTTTCTATTCTAACACAGTGATAAGAATATTTTCAGAACTTGTACCTGAGATCACTGAACAGATGTAACTAGAAGAACAAACATGCTGAGGACAATTTGAACAACTGTATATGATGAGACAAAAAGAGAACAAGAAAAAAGACTTCACTTCTGTAAATAAATATGGATGAAGTGGATAACTAAGTAAACGCAATCATTTGCTTTGTGTAAACTATTCAAATGTAAATGGAGGAGGGGAGAAAGTATAACAAATCTGTACCATAGGGTAGGGACTTCTCTTAAATAATAGATGATGACGCATATTCTGTTTAACAAATTCTCCAATTCCATTCAGTTTTTAGCTATGTTTCTTTGAAAGTTGCACATCTTATGTTAATGAAGGGTGTTTTTGGAATCAAAATATTGTCTGGAGACACCTATTTGAAATTTATTTTCTCTTTTTATATTTCTTCTATAACATTTAGGAAAAACATTTCTTTCATTTTTGAACTTATAAAAACGCTATTTACGCTACAAAATTCCAACTGTTTCTTTCATCAATAACTGGCAGACATTTATGCATTTAGCATTATTCAGTCATCAAAATGTCTTTTCAATATTTTGTTTAAGAACATATTATTGTTTTATCTCTATAAAAATATTATGTCCTAAACATTATATTCTTGGTAAATATTAACTCAGACTTACTGTAACAAACACATCACTGACTCTTTGCATCAAAGAGTTGTAATGTCTTTGTTTAGTGGTCTTGGTTGTATCATGGCAGTAAGCAGTTATGGAAAGGAAGGATTGGAAAATGTTTTTGTGTATGATGAAGTGATCTTGTGAACAGACTGGTGAAAATCACATGTAACAAAAATGTTAACATTCATGATTCATCAGTTGCGAGAAGAAATACATATCTGTCAACCTCAAAATCAGAGTCTATTTGAAAGTGATCTTCTGCCTCTGGTCTTTATACATCACTGATGAGAAGTGATTCTTTTAGATGCATTGAATCTGGGAATATACTATAGTAATTCATTATGAACAAATTAATATCTTTTTGGAAACATATAAACCTGGGCCTCTTGAAAAATTGTACCTCCAAATGTGTTTAATGATGAGATAAGCCACAAACTTCATCAAATAAACCATGAGCATTTTCATTGTTTTCTAAGTTGTGCAACAACAAAATTTCATTATTTTATTATCTTCATACTGACTCATCTGAAGAGACAGAGCTGTTTAGAACTTCCTGTGTAAGTTGCGCATTATGCAAACATTAATCTAAATTTTAATACTATCCTAACAAACTATCATTTAGTGAAACCAGATTATTGTTGGATTCAATAGATCACCTCTTAGGTAATTCTGACCTTTAACATTTTATGAACTAATACGTTATTACCAAAATCACAAAATATGATTGTGCCTATCTGTATATACTCCACCACATCCAAAAATAGTCAGTCAGAGGGTAGCTGTCATAGTGTGAATTTTTGAGCTTCTTGTGTCCCAATCAATTTGGTAACAGTCACTGCATTCTCAGCTACCAATCAATCATCACCTCAAGGTTAAATTTCATCATAGTTCTTTTAGCAATTTCTCTGTGTAAACAACTTTAATACCTGTGTTTAGTTATAGTTATCAGCATGTCTATTATCAAAACTAACTCTGTGTATTTATCAGTCAGAACCCACTCATGAAAGTACACTACAAACATCATGCTGCTGTTAGACTGATTCATAATTCTTTGAAAGTGTCCACTTATATGAGATCTTAAGCTGGTCGTAATGCTTCTAAGATCTCATTTTGGAGTAATAAGTGACTGCTGTGAATCAGACTCTGCCCCAGACTGCGTAATGGACTTTACTTATTGCTTAACTTTTAGATTATTGAGTGACTGCTGTGCATCAGACCCTGCTGCAAATTGTCTTACAGACTCTGCTTACAGACAAACTGTCCGACTTATGAGTGAGTGCTTCGACTGGATTCTGCTGTGAATCACTGTCTGTAAGGTGTACTGTCATAAGAGTGAAACAAATACATGATGAAAAAGGAAATTGGTAATGAGCAAAAAAGGACTTCTAGATGGCCCCAGCTTTGACTAAGTTGTTAGAGCAACAAGAGCTTCAAATGGGGAAATAACAGATTCAAATGACCCTATTACAACAACAGTTAGGAGTGGCACCAGAAGTTGGACATATTATGTCAGCAGCTTAGACGGCCACCTCATCTCACAAGACAGCAGCTAATGGGCCCTCCCCATCACTGCCATCTCCACCCTTTTCACCTAATGTGGAATCAAAAGAGGACTGGGAAGCATACCCTCATTGTCTAAGGCAACATCTCAGAACATTTAAAGTAGTCGATAGCAGGCTACAGTGAGCTTTTTTCTTATCAAAGGCTAAGCCAGAACTGCTTCAGTTATTGGAAAAGTTGTCCCCATTAACAAATCCAGCCAAACTGCCATTTGAAAAGTTGTGTAACTCAATGGCAACTTATTACAGTCCAAAAAGAAGATTGCCAATACAAGCATTCCTGAATCTAAATATAGGCAGCCATAGATAATGTTTTCAGGTTGATACAGAAATCTGAAACATTACTCAATCAGCGTTTAGCATATCCTGTGCTGTTGCAACCTACAAGGAAACTAGTCAGATATGGCAGTCCCCGTATCCCACTCAAGGGATTGTTTTTAGTGGGTGTTGTTTATAAGAACATCACTTGACTTTTGAATGCCCTGGCAGTATAGTGCCTAACAGTAAAGAATATTTTTGTGCTGAAGGCCTTTTCAGTTTTTGATCTTAACTATCACTCATACAGTAAACCTAGTTTCAGACGTGATTTCATTTCAGTTCCTTGAGGCACTGTGCAAAGAATTCTCTGTCATATTTTCACCTGGACTGGGCTGCAAAACTAATCACACAGTCCATATGGGTTTTAGGAATTTGGGATTGCATAGCAGAAGATCTTTGTGAATGGAGAGAAAGTACTGCAAGAAGGTTTTGGCTTGGTTGATATGGTTTTGCAGGACTAAGGATTGGTGGAACATGAACAGATGAAGGTCATTGTGGAAGGAGGGGTCACATCTGGAGATGGGTAATTTGATGTTTAGGCCATTTGGGGGGATTCTATGAGCCAAGCAACAACACAGGAACACTATGTGGGACTGGATTGAGGAGAGCTTATAACATTTTATACCAAGTAACCGATACTACAATACTAGATGCAATGTGTCGGGTACTAAAATATAAGTTTGCATGCTCAGATTTTGGCAAGTAATGGCTGTTAATGAAGAAATACACAGCATAGTACTATCACTGATATTAATGCTTATATAATTTTTATAATGTTTAATTTACATTCTCACGCACTGTTAAAGGAAAGAAAGGTTTCTGATGATCAGTAGTTAGAACCAAGTTTACAACATATCTGTACTTCTTAATAAATTAAAGTCCCCCTCTCTCTGTATGTGAAAGCACACCTGAGGAACTACTGTAGGGATTTTGATTCAGTTTTCACTAATAGATAAACTGATCCATGAGGAACATTTGTGCATATTATCTATTACTACTATACCAGACGTGTTGTCTGACATGCCATAAATGCTTACAAGGTGGACAGCCATAATCAGATTAATGTAATTTTTTCTATTTATGGCACATGAAGTTCAGAATACCACCACCAGTTTCCCAAAGGGGTTCAAAGCCATCCTCAATAATTCTCAAGAAAATCTACTTTGAAGATTTCCAAGGAACTTTAATTTACTACGATTAAGGAAATTTTCATGATAGGCCATATGGCTCACCCAGTACTGTCGGAGAATGATAATCGGGTGATAAGTGGATCATTGGTTTGAGTCCTGCTGTGGTCATTATTGTTCATTCAATTTGAATATCTCCATCACATAAATACAAAATTCATCAAATGTATGCTAATTAACACGTATCTTATCATTATTTTTTTATGAAAAATACCTGTCTTCTTGTTGCTAATTACATATTGCACATAAAATTCCAGTTTTTATTGCAAATATAAATTCTTAATTATTGATATTTTACAAAACAGTATAAGGAAAAGATAGACTGCTACCCACCATAAAGATGACACATTGAGCTGCAGATAGAAACAATGAAAAGACATTGATACATTAGCTTTTGGCCAAAGTTTTTGTCAGAAATGGAAATACACACACATCCATTCACACAAGCAAGTACACCTCACACATACATGAATGCCTCCTCCAGCAGCTCTGACCATACTCACCTTTCATGTAGAATGGAAGCAGTGGTCTGGACAGGGTGGGGAAAGGAAAAGGTAACAGGGGAAGTGAAGAGGAAGGACAGACCAGTGCATTGGCAGAGGGTGGCACACAAAGAGAGTGAAGGGATGCTCAGGCAAGACGGGGTGGAGGGCATGAGGTTTGTAGGTTATCATAGGTTAAGGCCAAAGTAATTTTGGGAATGGAGAATGTGTTTTACTTGATAATTCACACCTATGCAGCTCAGAAAAGCTGGTGATAGAGAGGAGGATCCAAATGGCTCAGGTAGTGAAGCAGACACTGAAATCAAGCATGTTATGTTCAGCTGCATGTTGTGCCAAAGGGTGGTCTACTTTGCTCTTGGCCGTTATTCTTGATTAACAGCTAGTTGATAGTCTGCCAATATAAAAGGCTGTGTTACAATTGGAGCAGAGCTGGTATATGACATGGCTGCCTTTGCAGGTGACCTGGCCTCTGATGGGATAGGATAAGCCTGTGACAGGACTGGAATAGGAAGTGCTGGTTGGGTGGATAGGGAAGATCTGCCACAGGGATATGATCCCTGTGGCGAGGGCTTGCAATTAGTAGTGGCATAGGGATGGGCTAGGATGTTGTGGAGTTTGGGTGGGTAACAGAACCTCACTTTAGGAGGGATAGGAAGGACCTTGGGTAGGCTCTTCCTCATTTCATGGAATGACAACTGGTAATCAAAGCCCTAATGAAGGATGTAGTTCAGTTCTTCCAGTTCATGGTAGTACTAGGAGACAAAGTAGGCACTAATTTGTTGTTAGTTCTTGGGGTGGTGGGAGGACTGTGTGTGTGTGTTTGTGTGTGTGTGTGTGTGTGTGTGTGTGTGTGTGTGTGTGTGTGTTTGTGTGTGAAATGGGATCTGTTTGCAGACTAGGTCTAGGGGATACTGCCCGCCTGTGAAGGCCTTGGCGAGACCCTCAGCAAACAGAAAAATAGTTCTTGTCACTGCAGATACGTCATCACCAGGTGGCCAGGTATTATGGGAGGGATTTTTCAGTGTGGAAGGAATGATAGCTGTTGAAATTCAGGTCCTGTTGGTGGTTGGTAGATTTAATGTGGACAGAGGTGTGCCTGGAGCCACCAGAGAGGAAGAGATCAATATGCATGAAGGTGGCACACTGGGCTGAGGACGACCAGGTGAGGAGGAATGGAAAGAAGATATTGACGATGTGAAGGAATGAGAATAGGGTATCCTGACACTGCATCCACATGATGAATATATCACCAATGACCCTGAATCAGACTATGGTTTGATATTTTTGGAGGCTAGGAAGGTCTCCTCTAGATGGCTCACAAACAGGTTGGCATAGGAGGGTGCCACATGGGTGCCCACAGCTAAGCTGCAGATTTTTTTGCATACCTTCCCTTCAAAGGAGAAGTAGTTGTGAGTTAAGATAATATTAGTAAGGTGTATGAAGAATGAGGTAGTGGGTTTGGAGTCTGGAGGTTTTTTGGATGCTAGTGTTCAATAGCAGAGAGACCATTGACATGAGGGAGTGACAATTGTGACGAGTAGAGTTCCAGGGGATAAAGAGATAGGGATGGTAGAGAGCTGGAGAAAGAAGTGGTTCATAACTCTGATCAGGTAGGCTATATTATGGGCAACTGGTTGGAGGTGTTGGTCAATGAGGCCCAAAATCCTTTCAGGGGAGGCACAATAATCAGCTGCAATGAAGCATCCAGGTAATTGGATTTTTGGGGACATGTAGAAAGTGTGCCTCTGGCGTACCATAGGGGTGAGGGGGGAAGTGGACTCAGGGAGAGGATCTGGGAAAGGCCTAAGGCTTATAGTAGGGACTGGAGGTTATGGACCACCTAGAGGACATTACATTACATTAATACTTATTCCATATATTATGAATATGACATTTCGTAATGATGTGAAACATTTCACCTTAACATAAGTTTGCATTACACAATATAATTTTTTCCTTACTTCATATCTAAAAATTCATCTATTGAGTAGAAGGAGCTGTCATTCAGAAATTCTATTAATTTGTTTTTAAATGCTGGTTGGCTATCTGCCAGACTTTTCATACTGTTTGGTAGGTGACCAAAGATTTTGTGGCAGCATAATTCACCCTTTTCTGTGCCAAAGACAGATTTAACCCAGAATAGTGAAGATCATCCTTTCTTCTAGTGTTGTAGCACTGGAATTTTCTATTATTTTAGAACTGAGATGGGTTATTATAACAAGTTTCATGTACTGTGAATATTCCAAGTTTCTTGACTAAATGTCTGCAGGGTGATCTTGGGTGGGCTCCAACTATTATTCTAAGTACCCACTTTGGTGCAATGAATACTTTCTCTCTTAATGATAAATTATCCCAAAATATGATGCTATGTGAAAGCAGAGAATGAAAATAGGCATAGTGGGCTCATATGTCTATTGCCAAAATCTGCAATAATCCCATTCGCATAAGTGGCTGAACCTAAATGTTTCAATAGATCATCAATGTGTTTCCTCCAGTTCAATTCTTCATCAATGTGTACACCCAGAAATATTGAATATTCTGTCTTAGAAACAGACTTCTGTTCAAAGACTATTTATAAATAGTGTTGTGACATTTACTGTACAGAAGTGTACATACTGTGTTTTCTCAAAAATTAATGAGATTCCATTTGCAGAGAACCACTGAATAATTTTCTGGAAACATTATTTGCAGTTCCCTCAACTAATTCTTGTTTTTTGAGTGTGATTACTATACTTGTACCATCAACAAAAGAACTAGTTTTGGATCTTCATGAACATAGAGTGACAAGTCATTAATATATATTAAGAACAATAAGGGACCCAGGACAACCACATGAGACAAGATTCTTGATACCTTCCCCAGCTAGAAAACTCTGTTGATTTTTGCACACTATCTCTACTGTTAATATCAATCCAGTGGTTGGGGACCTACCTAGCCTTTCGAAATGCTAACCCCTAATCCAGTCTACATTCACTGACAATATCTTCATCATCTAGACTCAGGGTCATGACATCCTATTCTCATTCCTTCTCAACCTCAATATCTTTTCTCCCATATACTTTACCTGGACCTCTTAAAGCCAGCATACAGCTTCCTGGAGGTTAACCTCCTCCTCTCTGATGGTCCCATCCACATCTCTGTCCACATTAATGCACAAACCACCAACAGAACTGGGATTTCAACAGCTGTCATCCTTTCCACGTCAAAAAAGTCCTTCCCATACAGCATGAGCACCTGGGATGGCATGTCTGCAGTGACAAGAACTCCCTTGCCCAGTATGCTGAGTGTCTCACCAAGACCTTCACAGACAGACACTATCCCCCAGACCTAGTCTGCCAACAGATCCCCCATGTCATTTCTCAATACACCCCCAATCCTCCCACCACCCTCAAGAACCACCTACAAAGAAGTGCTCCCTTTGCCATCCAATAACATCCCAAACTGGAACAGCTGAATCACATCCTTCATCAGGGCTTTGATTATCTATCATCATCCCCTGAAATGAGGGACATCCTACCCAAGATCCTTCACACCCCACCTAAAGTGGTGTTCCACTGCCCACCCAATCTCCATAACATCCTAGTCTATCCTTATGCCACTCCCAATCCCAGCCCCTTGCCACATGAACCATAACCCTGTGGAAGACCCAGGTGCAAGATCTGTCCAATCCACCCACCCAGTGCTTCCTATTCAAGTCCTGTTGCAGGCATATCTTATCCCATCAGAGGACAGGCTACCTTAACATTAGCCATGTCATATACCAGCTCTGCTGCAATCATTGCACAACTTTTTATATTGGTATGACTATCAACCAGTTGTCTATCAGGATGAATTGCCACCATTGGACTGTGGCCAAGAGTAAAGTAGACCACCCTGTGGCACAACATGCAGCTGAACACAAAATGCTTGATTTCAATGTCTGCATCACCACCTGGGCCATTTGTATCCTCCCCTCCACCATCAGCTTTTCTGAACTCATCTCCTGTCCATCCCTGGTAGCTGAGTGGTCAGCACAATGGAATGTCATGCCTAACACCCGGGTTCGATTTCTGGCTGGGTCAGAGATTTTCTCCTCTCAGGGACTGGATGTTGTGTTGTCCTTATCATCATCATTTCATCCCCATCGATACGCAAGTCTCTGAAGTGGCATCAACTCAAAATACTTGCACCAGGCAAATAGTCTACCCAACGGGAGGCCCTAGCCACATGGCATTTCCATTTCCAACTCGTGCCCTCACGCTATTTGTGTGATACCCTCTGCAGATGCACTTGCCCCTCTTTCTCTTTCCTGCTCCTCTCCTTTTCTGCTCCCCATTTCCTCCTCACCCTCCTCCCTGTCCCAAAGTCTCCTGATGCTGTGCCTGTTGGCAGTCTAGTGTGTGCACACTCTGACACACAGTGTTCTTCTCTTCTCCACCTGTATTCTGCTATCCCTCCCCCTTCCCTGACCCCTCCAGACTGCTGCTTCCACTCTATGTGCCAGCTGCATTCCAGTTCGAGCTGCTGCAGATGGAGGTCAAGTGTGCTTAAGGCCTGCTTGCTTGTATGAATCAACATGTGTGTGTGTGTGTGTGTGTGTGTGTGTGTGTGTGTGTGTGTTGAGGAAGGCCTTAATGGCTGAAAGCTTTATTTGTGACAGTCTTTTTGTTGTGCCTATCTGCGACTCAGCACCTCCGCTATATGGTGAGTAGCAACTTTCCTTTTCATAATATTGTTACATTCCATCCTGGATTTTCCATTATTCAGTTCACTAAAATTAAGATGATAAAGATAATTAGGTAATCAATGGATCACTGTTGTCAGAAAACTTCAAAGTCGATTTTCTCAATAATTTTTGATAGTTGCTTTGAACTGCTCTGTGACTGATATTTGAATTCTGAACTAAAAATACTATGCATATAAGAAATTACAAAAATCCAACTGGTGGTAAATCTCCTTGTTGGTGTTACTTGTGCAAATCCTGAGTGACTCTCCAGTACATATCATGACAATATCTTGAGAAGCAATTTTATTTTGGCTAATATTTTATTTACTTTGAGAATGGCCAAGTCTTGTATAAAGAACTGAAAAGTCAAACAAACCACTACAGAATAGAAATTGGAACATAATCTGACAACCACTTTGCTTTAAAATTTACATATTTTTAAAGCGTGATTACATTGCATTAATTTGTACATCATTGGAAAACTTAGAGGACAGAGTAAACATTATGCCTTTCAAGTTATGCAAGAACTGTTGACCTGGGGTAAAATCCAACATTATTTATGCTGACCTCTGAAAACACAGTTCCAAAAGTGCCCAGATCAATACCAATGTCTCACAAAAACTGACAGATAACAACAGATACTAAAAAATCCTCCAAAACCTGTAAGTACCTCAACTATATGAAAAAAAGTCATACTGAGCCAGAGTTCTTAAATTAGTATCATAGGTACAAGAGGATTTATAAAATCTGCTGATTGCTGCAGAAAAATCATCTAATGAAAAAATAATAAACAATGTAGTGGAGATGCTGAGCTGCAGATAGGCACAACAAATACAGGGTTATTACAAATGATTGAAGCGATTTCACAGCTCTACAATAACTTTATTATTTGAGATATTTTCACAATGCTTTGATCACACATACAAAAACTCAAAAAGTTTTTTTAGGCATTCACAAATGTTTGATATGTGTCCCTTTGGTGATTTGGCAGACATCAAGCCAATAATCAAGTTCCTCCCACACTCAGCGCAGCATGTCCCCATCAAAGCATCGTTGATGCGAGCTCGCAGTTCTGGCACGTTTCTTGGTAGAAGAGGTTTAAACACTGAATCTTTCACATAACCCCACAGAAAGAAATTGCATGGGGTTAAGTCGGGAGAGCGTGGAGGCCATGACATGAATTGCTGATCATGATCTCTGCCACGACCGATCCATTGGTTTTCCAATCTCCTGTTTAAGAAATGCCGAACATCATGATGGAAGTGTGGTGGAGCACCATCCTGTTGAAAGATGAAGTCAGCGCTGTTGGTCTCCAGTTGTGGCATGAGCCAATTTTCCAGCATGTCCAGATACACATGTCCTGTAACGTTTTTTTCACAGAAGAAAAAGGGGCCGTAAACTTTAAACCGTGAGATTGCACAAAACACAATAACTTTTGGTGAATTGCGAATTTGCTGCACGAATGCGTGAGGATTCTCTACCACCCAGATTCGCACATTGTGTCTCTTCACTTCACCATTAAAAAAAAATGTTGCTTCATCACTGAAAACAAATTTCGCACTGAACGCATCCTCTTCCATGAGCTGTTGCAACCGCGCCAAAAATTAAAAGCGTTTGACTTTGTCATCGGGTGTCAGGGCTTGTAGCAATTGTAAACAGTAAGGCTTCTGCTTTAGCCTTTTCCATAAGATTTTCCAAACCATCGGCTGTGGTACATTTAGCTCCCTGCTTGCTTTATTCGTCGACTTCCGCGGGCTACGTGTGAAACTTGCCCGCACGCGTTCAACCGTTTCTTCGCTCACTGCAGGCCAACCCGTTGATTTCCCCTTACAGAGGCATTCAGAAGCTTTAACCTGCACATACAATCGCCGAATGGAGTTAGCAGTTAGTGGATCTTTGTTGAACTTCGTCCTGAAGTGTCGTTGCACTGTTATGATTGACTGATGTGAGTGCATTTCAAGCACAACATATGCTTTCTCGGCTCCTGTCGCCATTTTGTCTCACTGTGCTCTCGAGCACTCTGGCGGCAGAAACCTGAAGTGCGGCTTCAGCTGAACAAAACTTTATGAGTTTTCCTAAGTATCTGTAGTGTGTTGTGACCATATGTCAATGAATGGAGCTACAGTGAATTTATGAAATTGCTTCAATCATTTGTAATAGCCCTGTACTGTCATAAAGTGAGCTTTCAGCCAACAAGGTCTTCATTGGAGATAAACACCACACACACACACACACACACACACACACACACACACACACACACACACACACATACACTGGAACTATACTGAAACTACACATAAAATTCAGTAGGCTTCAATGAAGTACCAATACATGTATTGCAAAAATGCATAAAGAGTATACAAGCTCCCTTAACAGACATAATAAATGAATTATTCGTTGCAGGGAAATTTCCTTAATATTTAATACAGGAAGGAGTTGTGCCTCTGCTAAAGAAAGGTAATGCAGAGCACACTGAAAATTACTGGCCCATTACACTGCTATCACCTCTCTAAAAAATAATGGAATCAGCTATGAAAAACAGATTAACGAGTTAGTTGAATAAATACAACCTTTTAAGTGAATCACAGTTTAGTTTCCAAAGTGGTAAAAGTACAGAACCAGCTGTATTAAAATTCACAAAATTGATGCTTTCATGCTCTTGATAAAGATGAGTGTCTCACAGACATCTTTCAACATCTTTCTAAATCTTCTGAAACTACTAACCATAATATTCTACTAGATAAGCTAGAAGAATTAGTAACAGGAGGGGTACCTAATGAGTGGTTCCAGTCATACTTAACAGATATGGTACAAAGAGTAGAGATAATAACTACCTCAAGTAAGTCCACACTTTTTGTAAAATACTTATCAGAACCAAAACACATCAATAGAGAAGTTCCTCAGGGTGGTATATTAAGATAGTACTTTCCCTGATATACATTAATGACTTTCCCGGTAGCTCAAAATTAATTACCCGACTGAAAATTCCTTGACATTAACTGTATTACGTACAGAGCTACTATCAAGTAGTGGCATATTAAAATTAGTGCCAGGCCGGGGCTCAAGCCCAAATTTTCTGATTATTGTGAGTGGTCACCTTAACTACTTCGGCTATTCATCCACTCCCTGGACTGACCCAAATTTCCATACGTCACACCATCTACATCCATTTACTAAAATCATCACCTAATGATCACAATATTACTTGGATTCCTGCAACATGAAAAACTAGATGACAAGGAAACAAGACCGATGTTGTTATCATCATGTCCCATCCAAACCTTATAATACTTATATCCACATCTAGAAGAACAGATGATGTTGGTGACCCACAGATGTTCAGAATACTTTAAAATTAAATCACTGACTGTGAATTCCTTGACATCAGCTGTTAGGCAGATATATACTACCCAACAGCATAGGAGAATGCATGGATTGCCTAAGTGGTTAAAGTGAGCACTCACGATAAGTGGGAAATTCAATTTTAGGTCCCAGTCTGGCACAAATTTTCACATGTCACTACTGGACAACAGATCTAGAGAGTGATTCAAAAAACATTTACAAATCGACAAGGCACAATGACGTACAACAAGTATCAATAATCACATAGGAACTGGGGGTTACAAAGGCCATCTGGAGCTACTGAATGATGTTGCTGTTATTTAGTCACATTCTACAAAAGGATATCACTACAGGAGATGCTTGAAGTTTTGTCCAGATACATTAGACATGCCTGACATCGCCGCTGCATTGAATGAAACACCCTCTCAAATATACCTTGTGTATCTTGGAAACAGCCTGCCCACTAGATCCTCCAGTGATGTAAGAGGTTTTTTCATAAATAAGGCCCTTCAGGTATCTCCACAAGAAAAAATCAATTGGGGATAGAGCAAATGTTGATGGTTGCCATGCAACTGACCCGCTGCGACCAATCCAGCAGCCGAGAAAGGTTGCCTGCAGATGTGCCCTCACTTGTCTGTTGAACTGTGCAGGGGCCCCATCATGCTGAAATCAAATGCGGTGCCAGATAAGCATGGGAACAACATTCAGCATGTCCAGCAGAACCTCATGCAGGAATATGAGCTACATGCAACCATCAAGTCAGTCCAGGAGAATGTACAGGCCAATTAAACAAATGCCAGCCCACACATTAAGAGTGTATTTACTTTGTGAGGCATGCTTATGTTTAGCATGTTGATTCTCGTCTGCCCACATATGCAGTTTCTGAATGTTCATCACACCCTCAAGTGAGAACGTAGCCTCATCAGTGAAGAGAACTCTTGCTGTGAAGCTTTGTTTTTCAGCAAATTCCTGCAGAATCCATTGTGAAAATCCCACATGCTTATTGTAGTCCCCTGGTTGCAATGCCTGGATGCATTGTAAATGAAACAAATGCAATAGTTTGTCATATACAATGCACCAGACAGAGGGTTGGGGATATTAGTGGCATGGGATACACCTCATGTACTTGTTGACAGTGTCTGCTGTACCATTACAGAGCACTTTCTTCCACTGCAGTTGTTCATGTTGTCCATTGACAACTAGCATTTGAACATTGAATGAGCCAGTTTTGCACAATTGTTGATACAGGATCATGAACAATGTGTGATACAGCACCTTTCTATTGGATATTTTGCACAATACAATTACGTGGCTTCTTGTCAATTGCTATTGGCTGCACCATAAACCAAATGCATCTGAGCCATTTTGTGGTACATGTTACTTCTAATGTTTCCAAGATGTGAATGGTGACAGTCTCCCTGTGCTCTGCCTGTATTTGTATAGCAACACCCTCTAGTGACCATAGCACCCTCTCATTGTATTTGAAAACTGTAGTTCCATGATTGCTTATTCTTGTTGTATGCCCAATGTGCTATGTCAGTTTGTAAACTCTTTCAAATCACTCTCTATACCTAATACTAATTTTGAAGTATTTTGTACAGCTGTTGATCATCAAATTCTCTTTGCTGACAGCAGAAATATTATAGTCACTGAGAAAATGAGAACTCCTTGCAGAGGAAGCAAATGTACCCTCAGAGAATTTTACAACTGGGCAATAAGCAATAAAGCGACACTGCACTTAAAGAAAGCTAATGCTACAAATTTCAGTTTGAAGATGTAAAATGTCACTGTTAAATGAAACATAGATGGCACCTCCATAGTCTGTTAAACAAATGTAAAATTTCTAGGAATGAATGGTGAATCGCAGTTGAAGAGGTGTGAACAAACAAAGATACTTGAAAACAAAGTGGCATTAGCATGCTATGTCCCATTGTAACTGTGTAATAGCCAATGTCTTTTAGTTACAGTCTGTTCACATATACTCTTAATTCTTATATATATGCATTCTTTTTTGGGGAACAAATCCACAAAATATGAACACAGTTTTCAAAATTCTGAAAAGGGCCATAAGAACAACAACAAAAAATAGCAGTCAAGCTCATTGTAATGATCTGTTCAGAACACTGGAGATAATAACTGCAAGTGGAAGTATATTTATCAATGAGTGCTACTCCTCAAAAATGACGTTGATATGTTGTTGTGGTCTTCAGCCCAGAGACTGGTTTCATGCATCTCTCCATGGTACTCTACACTGTGCAAGCTTCTTCATCTCCCAGTACCTACTGCAGCCTACATCCTTCTGAATCTGCTTAGTGTATTCATCACTTGGTCTCCCTCTATGATTTTTACCCTCCACGCTGCCCTTCAATACTATATGGTGATCCCTTGATGCCTCAGAACATGTCCTACCAACCGATCCCTTCTTCTAGTCAAGTTGAGCCACAAATTCCTCTTCTCGCCAATTGTATTCAATACCTATTCATTAGTTATGTGATCTACCCATCTAATCTTCAGCATTATTCTGTAGCATCACATTTTGAAAGCTTCTATTCTCTTCTTGTCTAAACTATTTATCATCCATGTTTCACTTACATACATGGCTACACTCCATACAAATACTTTCAAAAATGACTTCCTGACACTTGAAACTATTCTCAATGTTAACAAATTTCTCTTCTTCAGAAACGCTTTCCTTGCCATTTCCAGTCTATATTTTATATCCTCTCTACTTTAATCATCATCAGTTATTTTGTTCTCCAAATAGTAAAATTCATCTACTTCTTTAAGTATCTCATTTCCTAATCTAATTCCCTCAGCATCACCTGACTTAATTCAACTACATTCCATTATCCTCATTTTGCTTTTGTTGATGTTCATCTTATATCCTCCTTTCAAGACACTATGCATTCCATTCAACTGCTCTTCCAGGTCTTTTGCTGTCTCTGACAGAATTACAATGTCATCAGCAATCTTTGTTGTTGTTGTGGTCTTCAGTCCTGAGACTGGTTTGATGCAGCTCTCCATGCTACTCTATCCTGTGCAAGCTTCTTCATCTCCCAGTACCTACTGCAACCAACATCCTTCTGAATCTGCTTAGTGTATTGATCTCTTGGTCTCCCTCTACGATTTTTACCCTCCACGCTGCCCTCCAATGCTAAATTTGTGATCCCTTGATGCCTCAGAACATGTCCTACCAACCGATCCCTTCTTCTAGTCTAGTTGTGCCACAAACTTCTCTTCTCCCCAATCCTATTCAATACCTCCTCATTAGTTACGTGATCTACCCACCTTATCTTCAGCAATCCTTAAAGTTTTTATTTCTTCTCCATGGATTTCAATTCCTACTCCAAATTTTTCTTTTGTTTCCTTTGATGCTTGCTCAATATACAGATTGAACAACATTGGGGATAGGCTACAACCCTTTCTCACTCCCTTTCCAACTACTGCTTTCCTTTCATGCCTCTCGACTTTTATAACTGCCATCTGGTTTCTGTACAAATTATAAATAGCCTTTCGCTTCCTGTATTTTACCCCTGCCACCTTCAGAATTTGAAAGAGAGTATTCCAGTCAACATTTTCAAAAGCTTTCTCTAATTTACAAATGCTAGAAATGTAGGTTTGCCTTTCCTCATGCTAAGATAAGTTGTAGAGTCAGTATGCCTCACTTGTTCCAACATTTCTATGGAATACAAACTGATCTTTCCCGAGGTTAGCTTCTACCTTTTTTTTCATTCATCTGTAAAGAATTCACATTAGTATTTTGCAACCGTGATTTATTAAACAGATAGTTCAGTAATTTTCACATCTGTCGACACCTGGTTTCTTTGATATTGGAATTATTACATTCTTCTTGAAGTCTGAGGATATTTCACATGTCTCATACATCTTACTCACCAGATCATAGAGTTTTGTCAGGGCTGACCCTCCCAAGACTGTCAGTAATTCTACGGAATGTTGTCTACTCATGGGGCCTTGTTTTGACTTAGGTCTTTCAGTGCTGTGTTAAACTCTTCATGCAGTATCATATCTCCCATTTCATCTTCATCTACATCCTCTTCCATTTACATAATATTGCCCACAAGTACATCACCTTTGTATAGATCTTCTATATACTCCTTCCACCTTTCTGCTTTCCCTTCTTTGCTAATAACTGGGTTTCCATCTGAGCTTTTGATATTCACACAGATGGTTCTCTTTTCTCCAAAGGTATCTTTAATTTTCCTGTAGGCAGTATCTATGTTACCCCTAGTGAGATATGCCCCTACATTTGTCCTCTAGTCATCCCTTCTTAGCCATTTTGCACTTTCTGTCGATATCATTTTTCAGACGTTTCTATTCCGTTTTGCCTGCTTTATTTACTGCATTTTTTCTACTTTCATCAATTAAATTCAATATATCTTCTGTTACCCAAGTATTTCTACTAGCCCTCATCTTTTAACCTACTTGATCCACTGCTGCCAGAACTATTTCATCCCTCAAAGCTACCCATTCTTCTTCTACTGTACTTCTTTCCCCCATTCTTGTCAATCATTCCCTAATGCTCTCCTGAAACTCTATACAACCTCTGGTTCTGTCAGTTTATCCAGGTCCCATCTCCTGAAATTCCCACCTTTTTGGAGTTTCTTCAGTTTTAATCTACAGTTCATAACCAATAGATTGTGGTCAGAGTCCACATGTGCCATTGGAAATGTCTTATAATTTAAAACCTGGTTCCTAAATCTCTGTCGTACCATTATATAATCTATCTGAAACCTGTCAGTATCTCCAGGGTTCTTCCATGTATACAACCTTCTTTCATGATTCTTGAACCAAGTGTTAGCTATGATTAAGTTATACTCTGTGCAGGTGGCTTCCTCTTTCATTTCTGACCCTCATTCCATGTTCCCCTACTACGTTTCCTTCTCTTCCTTTTCCTACTATCGAATTCCAGTCACCCATGACTATTAAATTTTCATATCCCTTCACTATCTGAATAATTTCTTTTATCACATCATACATTTCATCAACCTCTTCATCATCTGCGGAGGTAGTTGGCATATAAACTTGTACTACTGTGGTAGGTGGGTGTTTCGTGTACATCTTTGCCACAATAATGCATGAACTATGCTGTTTGTAGTAGCTCACCTGTACTCCTATTTTTTATTCATTATTAAACACTGACAATTGCAGCACAAACAGCTCTGCCCATGAGAACAGAACAAGATCTAGACTGTAATTACATTTACCAAAGAAAAACTGAACATAAAACTCAGAACAGCATTTTCTACCAAAGAATAAAACTGTACAATAAACTGGCAAAGAGATTAAAGAAAGTGCTAAAATAAACTTATTTCAAAAAGAGGAAAAAGATCCTGAGTTCGATTCTTGGTCCAGCACACAGTTTTAATTTGCCAGGAAGTTTCATGTCAGCACAAACTCCGCTGCAGAATATAAATTTCATTCTGTAAACTTATTTAAATTGATTAAAAAGTAATTGTTATGCAATACATTCTTTACATTGAAGGATTACTTAGATAACACAGAGTAGGGATTTGTAAAAAATGTAATACGCATATAGCAGTCTTCTTGTTGTGCCTGTCTGCAACTGAACATCTCCTCTATATAGTGAGTAGCAACTGTACAGTGGGGACTGTTACTGAATGCATTTAATAGTATATAGTTTGATTTTTATTTTTCATTTGATGTTTGCCAGTGCATTCTGCCTGGTGGTCAGTTGCAGCATATCAGTCACGTTGCACAAAACTGGACAGAACCCACTTTGAAACTCACATGTTGAAACATCAGCAGCTAAACTCATGTGTTGCTGACGAGGTAACACTACCAAACTGTGCATCTACAGCTTGGCTGTGCAATAGGGAGGGTTGGAGGCGGTCACATGTGGGTGGAACTGTGGCCAGCCACTGGGAGCGGACACACAGTTCGCTCTCTTCTGATGGCAGCTTCTGACCTGCCCAGACGCTCTCCTCTCCTGCTCTCCAGCCCATTCAGTTTTGGTGCCTTCTCTAGGTCTGCCTTTCCATTTTATGGCATTAAACAGCCATGCACCTAAAATATGTTTGATTTCTTTCACCTCAATGGGTGCCCAATGCTTTCCCTTCCTCACCAACCCTGACACATTAACACAACATATTCTTTCCATAATATTATCAGTATTGTACACTATGGATAAACTGAATGATTCAGCACTGTTTTAAAGAAAGAAGCCTTTTATTCAGGAGGTGAAGGCTCTAATCTTCAGACACCATCATGATCTAGGTTTCCTGTGGTTTCCCTGTGGTCAAATCTACAGTCATCATTTTCACTACGATGTAAATACTATTTGATCACTTGTCAACACCAAATCTTATCTTATTACTTACAATATAACATGAGAGGTTGGGTTGCTCTCTGCAGAATCAGTGAGGAAAATAATTTTTGGGAAACACTGACTAAGAGAAGGGGCAGGGTGTGTTAAGACATCAGGGAATACCTGCCATGGTACCACAGGGAGCTGCAGACAGAAAAAAAAGACATAGAGAAAAAACACATATTGTAATACATGCAACAAATAATTGATATCATTGAGAGTAAATGTTGCTCTAAGATGAGAAGTCTGGTAAAGGAGAGGAAGTAGTAGTGCCATGCACAGAGCATGTCAAAGACCGATGGAAGAAAATCATTACCTATGCATAAAATTGGAATTGTCTGAAAATATATCTTCCAATAATAATGAAGGGGGAAATCTCAGAAAATAAATTTTTAAATGTTTTTTCATAAAGAACAGCAGAAATTCTGTATGTAAGAAGCAGTAGTTATCTGTAAACAGAACAAAGGAGACTCATCTATGTCACGTACAGCACTAAAAGTCTGATACAAACCTCACTTCTAATCATAATTATGTCTATCATAACAACATGAAATGAGTTCTCTATAAGAATATTGTACCTTTATGTCAGCAGAAAATCTGTACCGTGCAAGATTTATAGCATATCCATTTGCTAAAGATCCTCCGGGACAAAAAACTCCTTCACCATCAGGAAATCCAACCAACTGGTTCATTTTCTCAAGAACTGTCATTTCCATAAGGGTAAATACAGGAGCCACTTCATATGTATATGCACTTGCATTAAGAGAGGCAGCAACCCACTGTCCTGCCAGTCCATATGGATCAAGGCTGTGAGGAAGAAATAATATTTTTTATATTAGAACTTCTACATCTGAAAGAGAGGACAGCTTTTAAATTTATTGTTATCAAAATTCATCATCAGTTAAAATCTCAGTCTTCATTGCATTATATGTTGTGTACAGATCAACGCGTTTTAATATAAATTCATGATATGGCTATAATAGAAGGAAACATTCCATGAAGGAAAAATATACCTAAAAACAAAGATGATGTGACTTACCAAATGAAAGTGCTGGCAGGTCGACAGACACACAAACGAACACAAACATACACACAAAATTCAAGCTTTTGCAACAAACTGTTGCCTCATCAGGAAAGAGGGAAGGAGAGGGAAAGACGAAAGGATGTGGGTTTTTAAGGGAGAGGGTAAGGAGTCATTCCAGTCCCGGGAGCGGAAAGACTTACCTTATGGGGAAAAAAGGACGGGTATACACTCGCACACACACACATATCCATACACTCGCACACACACACATATCCATCCACATATGTGTGGATGGATATGTGTGTGTGTGCGAGTGTATACCCGTCCTTTTTTCCCCATAAGGTAAGTCTTTCCGCTCCCGGGACTGGAATGACTCCTTACCCTCTCCCTTAAAAACCCACATCCTTTCGTCTTTCCCTCTCCTTCCCTCTTTCCTGATGAGGCAACAGTTTGTTGCGAAAGCTTGAATTTTGTGTGTATGTTTGTGTTCGTTTGTGTGTCTGTCGACCTGCCATCACTTTCATTTGGTAAGTCACATCATCTTTGTTTTTAGGTATATTAATATAAATTCATTAAGACCATCAAGAATGACATTAGAAAGATGAGTAGCATGATACTTGACATCTCAGAATAAAACAAAAACAGCATGAACGTACCTCACCTAAGTAGCAGTACGCAACTTCTAGTATCAGACCAATGAGGTGGAGTAACACAACAGTCACAGCAATTAATTACATTCTGTTAAATATTAGGAGAATCACAAATTTTTGCTGAGGGATGATACTTCACTCAACATTATATGTGGTAGCACCCTCTCTAAAATGAATCACCAAGCTCTACATCTGTATATACAACAGAATACTTTGTGGAGAACTTCTCATACTCATTAGAAAGTGACACAGGTTCACACTAGTGCAAGGACCACTTTCAGTAAAATGAATGATTTCATGCCAAATTGTCTCTCTTTTAACCCTAGAAAAGGTGGTAGAAGTTTTCTAGACTAAATCATGTAGGCTTGGTGTACCATTTAATTTTTTGCCAATTTTAATGGATTTGATCCAATCCATTGCCTAGCAAAAAAATTCAAAGCAGTAATAGCATTAAATTTAGCTTTAACACTATAGTGATGGTAGTCATTTGCCTTTCTTCAACTTGAAGAATCAGTTTATCATGCCAGTTACAAGAGGAATATAACAAATGCTTTTCATGCATGAAAATATCATAAATATCATACAGATGACAGTCACATTAAATGTGAGAAACATAATCATAAGATTTAACAGGGATCCAAACCCCAAAGCTTTGTACTTTTAGTCTTGCATTTACTGAATGCCCGAGTTTACTGCTAACATTGGTTCTCCTGATCAAAAGGCAATTAAATTTGTCCTTAAAATGATTAATAATAACTGCAAAATAAATACAACTGTATCACAAGAAGAATGATTAATAAAAACAACATTAATTTTTTAACTGCATGCTACAAAAAGGAAATTGAGAGGTGTCCCGAGATGATGTCAGTCACATATTTGATTCATTAATTTTTTGCAACAATAAATAATGTGTTGATGTTGCATTCGCAGAAATAAAATAAAAGCTAAAATAAAGTCAAGTACATGGATAACCCAATGCATCATGAAATTGTCAGAAATTCATAGAAAGTTTTAGGCAGCAACAAAACAAAATGCACCTTTGAAAGAGAGAAGCTAAAGGCAGCTGCACAGGGAACTATTAAAGAAGTACGGAAGAAAATCAATAAATTAAAAAATAAAACCATCCTGTGTTCTTGAAGGTATCCCAAATAACACCATTACCCAAAGACAAAGCAAAAAATCTCTCATTTAATTGATAAATTAGTCCCATTTAGTACAGGAATATTCCCAACAAACCTAAAACAAAATTATAGGTCAATTTCACTACTACCTAACTTTTCTAAAATGACTGAAAATGTAATTCATGATACGTCATCTAATATTTGAATAAAAATAAAGTATAAGTCAATGATCAAAATAGTTTCAGGAAAACATACATACTGAACAACTGCTTCTGACTTCCTGAGTGAAGCCCTGAAAGCTTTAGATCAAGGTGATTTAGACTGTTGGCTGTTTATAGACCTAGATAAACCCTTTGAACTGGTCAGTCACAATCTGCTTCTTAGGAAATTGTACAGTTATGATATTTGTGGCGTTGTTTATAACTGCTTAAATTGTGTTTTTCTAGGGGCAATAGAGGATAGAAATTTTTATTTAAAATAAAAATCACCTTTCAAGATACAGGAAAGTTAGTTATTACGTTTCTCAAGGTTTTGTGTTAGATCCCCTATTAATCTAGATTTCTACCTGTTTTATAATACCAATTGTCAGCACTAAAGACAGTGTCATTCACAGATGTCAGTAGCATTTTATTACATATACATACATATTCTAAAAGCCAATGTACAGTTTATAGCAGGGGATATTTTGTACCTATATTATTGATTTTATGTCCTGTTCCATTCATGAATTGAGAAAGAGAAAAGTGACTATCTATATTCCTCTGTAAACTCCCTAATCTCTATTACCTTATTCTCGTGACCATGCGGGATATGTACACTGATTACATCAGAATTGACTTACAGTCTTCCTATAATAAATGCTTTCTACATTTTTCAAGATCATTAAACATCCCTACTGGAAGACATGATTTGTTGTTATTTCACAGTTTTTGCTGTTTTGAGTATGATAAACTGCCACTACAGTGATCATCTTTGTCATGCTAGTGTAGGTAACAAATTCAGTGAGAACTCTATGCATTTCATGCAATGATTTCCATATACAAGGCAACTTCAAGTTTTTCCTTTGTCTGAAACTGTGCCAGATTTGAAAGACTAATAACAGAAAATCCAGGGTGGAATAATTACAGTATTATGAAAAGGATATACTGCTGTTCACCGTACACAGAAGATGTTGAGTCACAGACAGGCACAACAAAAAGACTGCTGCTACACATGTGAGATCTTGGCCAAAAGGATTCCTTCTAAAGTAGGAAACACACACACATTCATGCAACAACTCTCACACACAGCCACTGTCTCCGGGCACTGGGACTGGGCAGTGAGCAACTGCATCTGATGGGGGAAACAATCTGAGTGGTTGTTGTAAGGAGGAGGCTGTGGTGGGGAGGGGAAGTATTTAGAGCTGCTTGTGGGAACATACTAGGATCTGGTGGTGTCATGGTAGGGCTGCTAGGTGCAATCAGGAGGTCAGGGGGGAGACAAAGGAGGGGAAAGGGGAGTGGAAAATAAGAGAAATAGAGGAGGGGAAAAAAGAGAGAGAGAGGGAAAGACTAGTGGGTGCACTGGTGAAATAGAAGGCTGTGTAGGGCTGGAATGGGAGCAGGGAAGGGGACTGGTGGGTGAATGCCAGGGATTAGTGAAGGGTGAGGCAGGAGGATATATTGCAGGGAGAGTTCTCACCTGCACAATTCAGAAAAGCAGGTGTTGGTAGGAAGGATCTAGATGGTAAAGGTTGTGAAGCAGTCATTGAAATGAAATACATTGTGTTGGGCAGCATGTTCATCAACTGTGTAGTCCAGCCATGTCTTGGCCACAGTTTATCAGTGGCCATTCATGTGGACAGACAGCATGTTGGTTGTCATGCCAAAGTAGAATATAGCACAATAGTTACAGCTTAGTTTACAGATCACATGACTATTTTCACAGGAAAACATATCTTTGATGGGATAGGTAATGCTTGTGAATCAGACAGGAATAGGTGGTGCTGGTGGGAGGATATATGGGATAGGTCATGAAGCAAAAGGTTGCAAACAGGGGTGGAGAAGGGACTGACAAGGATAGGGTGTAGGTTTGGTGGGCAGCAGAATACCATGATGGAAGAAGGAAAGCAGCTTGTTTGGTTGAGGAGGACCAACTGAAGAGAATGAGGGAGAAGGCATTTGGATTCAGAAGAGTTTGGATAGGATGTCCTTACCCTCAGTCAAAATCACAAAGATATCATCAGTTAATCTGAACAAGGAGAGGGGTTTCGAATTCTGGGTAGTTAGGAAGGACTCCTCTAGATGTCCTATGAATAGGTTGGCATAGGATGGTGGCATGCAAGTGCCCATTGCAGGAGAACAGATTGGAGAGTTTTTTGAGGTGTAGTTGTAAGTGCTGCTCTAGTTCCTGGAGATGGGGTGGAGGAATTTTACACATGGAGAGGAGGTACTGCAAGCAGGACTGGGCCTGATTTACATGATTTTGCAGGGTTAGATTTAATGGGTACAGACTGGCAGAATTTGAACATGTGTAGATCATTGTGGAAGGGGGAGTTGCAGCCGGAGTTCAGCAATTTTATGGTAAGGCAATCTGGGGGGATTCCACAAATCAGGCAACAATGCTGGAGAAATATGAGGGACTGGGTTCTGGCTATGGATAAGGATACTTTTCTGTATTGGCACAGATGGAAGGAGCAATATCCTTCTCCATCCTTACTCCACTGCTGCTCCCAACCCCTCCCTCATGGCTCCCATCTGTGTAATAGATCTAGATGTAAGACCTGGCACATGCATCCTCCCAGGGTGCGATTTGTGCTTTTACCAGTGGGGGGGATGTCTTAGGGGGTTAGTAGAATTATATATGTTACTAGCTTGGACCGTGGCATTACACATGGTTAAACAGCTATTTATAAATAGATGTTAATGCCGAAACTCACTATTGACGCGTATGCACTATCAGAAAAGCCATCCCTTGTTATATCTTTAAAAGTACATCATAGGTAAAGCTTATTCACAAAATCATCTACATACGGGTACAGGTATACGAGGGGAATTCAAAAAGTAGAGGCACATTTGTGAAAAGTTGTACTTATGATGATGATAGAAAAATGAAAAATATTAATAGTATTAATAGTAAGACTTATTAAAAACTTTCAGTGTTCGGTTCCACAAATTTAAATTATATGTAAAGTTTTACTCCAGTGCGTGGGAAATAAGCATCCCAGGTTGGGATGCATAAACTAAAATCACAGGATGGGATGGTCTGATGCAGAGGGGGGGAAATCCCCCCCATCCCCCCTGCAAATCGCACACTGCATCCTCCCATCACCACCTACTCCAATCCAGTCACAATCATCACCTATCCCATTAAAGGCAGGGCTACCTGTGAAACCAGTAATGTGATCACAAACTAAGCTGCAACCACTGTGCTTTATTCTACATGGGCACGATAACCAACAAGCTATCTATCCAGCCTGTTCACCTCCTACTCCTGTCTTGGACTACTACTATCTATTACATTTACAACAGCCTGCAAACCACTTCTAAATCCCCTAATAGCTGACAAACCCTGCTTTTTAAACCAACTATATTTAGCACACCTTCTGAAACTCTCTCCCATCACCATACAGAATCCAGAACCTAAACAGATGTGCAACACAGTCTTGAACTTTTTCTCCAAAAGCCTTAGTCCACATAAGTATTACCTTTTGCCCCACACCAAAATTCAGTCATGCTCGACTTGTTAAAACCCTCTCCTTCTCTGGTCCTTACAATGAAAACACTTTTTTGTCATGAACCTACCAATCAAACTCAAGCTAAAGCCAATTTTGAACCTTGCCTTCTTCTGTTTACTCCTCTATCTAACCAAGATCAAGCACCACTGCCTCCAAACCAAACCCTGTTAACATTCTAGACTTTCTTAACCTCAAAACTTTCCTCATCCACTCCCCCAAATCCAACAACATGGACACCTACATTACATCTGAAGAAAGAGCCACAACCCTCCACCTAAAAACTGATCCTGACCTTTTAATCCTTCTTGCTGACAAATACAACAGGCTCTCTAGTTTCTCCTCAAATCCTTAACCCCAACCAGAAATTCTGCCCTCTCTCTTCACTTGCCCCTGCCTCTCCCTGCACTCCTACTTCTTACATGCTTCCTGAAGTCCACAAACCCAACTTTCCTGGACATCCCTTTATGGACAGTTACTTTTCCCCCCTCCAATCCCCCCCACCCCCACCCATCCCCAACAAGCGAATCTTAGCTCATCAAAGACACCAACAATTTCCTTCATTGACTCTCCAAGATCCCTGTTCCTTTACCATACAATGTCCTGCTCATCACTATTGATACCACCTCCTTCTACACTAATATCCCTCATGCCCATGGCCTTGCTGGTATTGCACACCACTTTTCCCAATGCTGACTGATTCCAAACCTACAGACTCTTTCCTTGTCAGCATAACCACCTATATCATCATGAACAAGTACTTCATTTTTGAAGGTGTTACCCACAAACACATTTGTGGTACAACAATGGTACCTGAACGCCACCATCCTATGCCATCCTATCACCAGCCATCTAGAAGGATCCTACCTAACCACCTAGAATCCTAACCCCTCACCTTGTTCAGATTCATTGACGATATCTTCATGATTTGGACTGATGGTCAGTTCACCCTACCCAGATTCACTCAGAAACTCAACAATTTCTCCCCCACTCACTTCACCTGGTCCTCCTCAACCCAACAAGGCTCCTTTCCTCAATACTGACCACCTCAAAGATGGCTACATTGGTACCTCCATATATATCAAACCTATCAAGCACCAGCAATCACTCCCTTTGACACCTGTCAACCATTCCTTACAAGAAGTCCCTTCCATACAGTCCAGCTACTCATGGCTGTTGTGTCTGTAGTGACAAGCAGTCCCTCTCCAAATATACTGAGAGTTTAACTAAGGTCTCCAGAGATCAAAATTACCCTCCCACTTTGCAGAGAAACAGATCTCCTGTGCCTTGTCCCTCCAGGCATCCAACCCTCCTATATTCCCACCATGCACCCATAAACGATCACTCTTCTCATGTCTCAGTATCACCCTGGGCTGGAGAAACTAAACCACATTCTCCGCCAGAGTTTTGACTACCTCTTGTCATCTGCTGAAATGAGGAATATCTATACCCACCATCCTTGCCAACCTTTCCACATTGGTGTTCCACCACCCACCGAACCAATGCAATATCTTTTTTCATCCCTACTCAATTGTTGCTCCCAACCCTTGCCTCATGGCTCATATCTGTGTAAGAGACATGGTTACAAAAACTGAGCCGTACATTTTCCCACAATCACGTACTTTGATCCAGTCACATGGATCATCTGTCCTATCTAAGACAGGACTACCTGTGAAAGCAGTCATGTGATTTACACATTAAGCTGCAACCACTGTGCGGTATTCTACAAGGGCATGACAACCAATAAGCTGTCTATCTGTGTGAATGGTCATCTACAAACTGTGGCCAAGAGACAGCTGGACCACCCAGCTGCCTGTGTCATCTGGATCTTTCCTACTAACAGCAACTTTTCTGACATGTGCAATATATCCTACATTCCCCCAACCCCCTGGCCTCAAACTTACTAGTCCCTGTCCTTCACCCACCTATCCACTTCCCTGCTCCCACTCCAACACTGAACAGCCTTCTGTTCCACCAATGCATCCACTAGTCTTTTTCTTTTGTTCCCACCTGCTCTAATTCTCTCCTTTCCCATTCCCCTTTCTCCAACTCCTTCAAACTTCTCAAATGCACCTAGCATTCCTACCCTGTCCCCACCACATCCCTACATATTCCCACAAGCAGCAATATACCCTCCCACTCCCCATCTCAGCCGCCTTATCCCCACCATCCAGATTTCTTCCCCCATCAGAAGCAGTTGCTTGCAGTCCGCCCTCAGTTGCCAGAGACACTGGTCAAGAGTTTGTGAGTTGTGCTTGTGTGAATGTATGTGTGTTTTCTGCTTTAGAAGAAGGCCTTTTGGCCAAAAGCTCACATTCATAGCAGTCTTTTTGCTGTGCCTGTTTGTGACTCAACTTCCCCTCTTGTCTGGTGAGTAGCAATCTATCCTTTTCATAATATTGTCATAGATTTGAAATTTTAGATTTCAGTATTTTACTTTTCATGCCACATTATCTTAATCCTTCATTGTTTGTATCAGGGCTTGTGTGTATCACACAATGTGAATTTTCTAACATTTACAAGTGCTATACCAAATTTGTGCTATTCTGCAGGTTATAAACCATGAGGGCTGTCTGAAAAGTTCTCAACTTTGCCCAGAGGCTGCAGCACAACTTACATGACTTTTCCCCCTTACATTGCTACACATGTTAGCAGTTATCACATAAAATTGAAAGTCATTCTAGGCAGCATTCATTCAAAGCAGTTGTGGTGAGCATGGTGTTGAAGATGGAAAAAATCAAGTATCGTTCAGTGATTAAATGCTTTGAAAAAGAAGTTATAATACTGACTGAATTTCATTTGTTGCTTGTAAATGTGTATGGCAGCTCTTCGTCTTCAGTTTCTACCATGAAGAAATTGGTGGTCAAGTTTAAACATGGTTGTGAAAGAGTCCATGACGATCCAAAGTATGTTCAAAAAGTGCAAGCACACTGGAAATCATTGATACAGTGCATGATATGATTCTGGAAGTACTGTGTATAAAGATGCTAATACTCTAGGGATATCAATGCTCATTGTGGATCACAAATGTATTCACATGAAACTTTCTGAAAATTGCTTGATGCCTTTTAAGAAAAACAGAAGTGACTTTTTGCTTAAATATGTGTCAGTGGATGGAACAAGGATGCACCATTACACACCTCAATCCAAACAGGAATCTATGCAGTGGATAGAACCCAGTTCTTCAACTGCCAAGAAGGCAAGGATAGAGCTATCAAGTGGTAAAGATCATGAAGTTGATGTTTTAAGCTGCAAAAGGAATTTCGTTGACTGATTATCTTGAAGAAGGTAAAACCATAACTGAAAAATACTCCTCTCAAATTCTAATGAAACTAGATACAAGCATTCAAGAAAAGAGACCCACCTTAAAGAAATAAAAAATAATATTCCATCAGGACAATGCACCTGTCCACAAAAATGTCTTGGCAATGGAGAAATTGAGGGATTTGCACTGTCTGGTGATGGAACATCCACTCTGTTCACCAGATTTGGCTCCCTCAGACTTCCATCTATTCTCAAAACAGAAGAAATTCCTCACTAGTCAGCACTTTTCATCCAAACAAGAAGCCATTGCAGCTGTAGATGGGTACTTTGCAGCATTTCTGGAGAAACACTACAAAGAGGATAATGGAATTGGACCACTGCTGCATGAAATGTATCAAAATTAGGGGAGATTATGTTTACAGGTAAAACTTCTTTGAAATCATAAATTCTCACTCTCACTCTCAGGTAGAGAAATTTTCAGGCAACCCTTGCACTTTTGTAATTCTTAGAAATTTTTGGCAACAGCATCAACATTCAAAAGCAATCTTTCTCCCATGGTTTCAGTATATATTTATGTGATAAAAGGTACATTTCTGAGAATTTTTTTGATCCTTACAAGTGTTGCACATAACATATATTTTAGTACACTATGAGCTATAGTTGTGTATTCTGTAAACTTTGGCAGCAACATCTTTTCATAATATTTCTTCCCATATTGCATTGCAGGTATTTATGTGCAAAACTTCTCCTTTTTTCCAGTCATTGACCTTTTTTTCTGTGTCAGTAACAGAAATTATAGATTCAAGATATCAACTTAGTTCTTGCAAATTCAACTGGTGCAGTGTAAGATTTTGTTTTGCACATATTATAATTGTCATATTGTGTTCCATTTACATCTACATATACATATGCATCTATATCTACATCAATAATATGTACATGACTGTAAGGTGCATGGCACAGGGTACACACGTTATACCAGCTATGGATTTCTTCCTGTCCCATTCACGTAGGGAGTGCAGGAAGAAAGATGTTTGAATGCCTTGTGCATACAGTGATTAATCTAAGTTTATCCTCATGATCCCTATGTGAATAATATGTATGGGATTGTAGTATATTCCTGGAGTCATCATTTAAAGCCAGTTCTTAAAATGTTGTTAACAGACTTTCTCAAGATAGTTTACATCTGTCTTCAAGAGTCTTCCAGTTCAGTTCCTTCAATATATCAGTGACATTTCCCCACCGGTCACACAAATCTGTGACAGCTATTTGTGCTGTGGTTCTTCGTATATGTTCAATACCTGCTGTTAGTCCTATTTGGTATGAGTCCCACACACTTGAGCAATATTGTAGAACTGGTTGCAATAGTGATTTTTAAGCAACCTCTTTGTAGACTGATTGCACATCCTCAGTAATCCACCAATAAACTGATGTCTAACACCTGCTGCATCTGCAACTGATGCTATGTGATCATTCCACTTCATATCCCTATGAGGTGTTACACCCAGGTATTTGTATAAGTTGGCTGATTCAAATAGTGACTCATTGATATTATAGTCATAGGATATTACATTTTTCCTTTTTTTCATTGTGTGAAGTGCACAGTTTTACATTTCTGAACATTTAAAGCAAGTTGCCAGTCTTTGCTCCACTTGGTGATCTTATCAAGATATGGCTGAATATTTATGCAGCTTCCTTCAGACAGTACTTCATTGTAGATAACTGCATCATTTACACACTTGAAATTACTTCTGCATCTGATGATGACTCTCCATCAAAGATAAAATGCTGTGTCCCTCCCTGCCAAAAAGTCCTCAATCCAATCGCAAATTTCACTTGATACCCCATATGACTACTTTTGACAATAAGCATAGGTGTGGTACTGAGTGAAATGCTTTTCAGAAATCAGGTACGGCATCCCCCTGACTGCCTTGATCCAAAGTTTTTAGTGTCATGTGAGAAAAGTGCAAGTTGGGTTTCACATGACTGATGTTTTTGGAATCGATGCTGGTTGCCATTGAGGAGGTCATGCTGTTCAAGATACCTCATAAAGTTTGAGCTTAGAATACATTCTAAGATTCTACAACAAACCAATGTCAAGGCTATTGGACTGTATGAGAGTTGTACCGAAAGTAAGGTTCCCAATGAACTACAGCCTCAAGGGAAGGTGCTAGGCTAAATCCAACAACAGTGCCATGCACAGTGGCTCCCCCACTCTCAAGCCCACCTATCCACAATTTTCTATGTTGCTCAGTGTTAGCTTGGTAGCTGTCAGAGATGGAAGTGTTGATCACCGCTTCCGCCAAGTGTGAGGTTTGAGCTGTAGTCCAGTTTCTCCACACAAGGAAGTTACTGCCCATGGAGATTCATCAGCAACTGACTGAGGTTCATGGTGAAGAGTGCATGTCCATTCAGCACGTCTGCAAAATGGTGCAGGGCTTTTGGGTGAGGGTTGCACAGAAGTTTGCGACGAAGAACAGAGTGGAAGACCACCGGTTTTGGATGTGATTGTCTAGAAGATAAACAGTGAGCTGCTCAAAGATTGGAGGATCACTTTCCATGAACTTGTTGAATGCATTCCTGAAGCTTCCCATGGAACAATTGAAAGAACTTTAACAGAAACGTTGGGTTATTGCAAGGTGTGTGCTCAATGGGTCCCCCGGCTGCTGACTGACGGACACAAGGAGCAACGCCTTGACTGTGCTCACAAGTTTCCTCAACAGTGTGAGGGGGAGGCACCAAGGAGAATTTGTTGGACTCTATCATCATGGGAGATGAAACATAGGTGTTTCATTACATCCCCAAAACAAAACAACAATCCTGTCAGTGGCGTCACTCCAGTTCACAGCCAGCAAAGAAATTCAAACAAACACAGTCAGCAGAAAAGGTTATGGTGACTGTGTTTTGGAAGTGGAAGGGGGTACTTGTCGTCCTATTTCATGCAACTGGGACGACAATAAACTCAGACAGATATTGTGAAACATTGACCAAACTCCAGCCAGCAATCCAGAATCACCAGAGGGGACGATTGATGGAGGGAATAGTGCTTCTTCACAACAATGCTCGACCTATGTCGCTCGTCAAACACAGGAGCTTTTGAAGAATGGGTGGATTGTTATGCCCCATCCCCTGTACAGCCCAGACTTAGCCCCCAGTGATTATCACCTCTTCCCCAAGCTAAAGGAACACTTAGGTGGCAAACGCTTCAAGAGCGACTATGAAGTCTGAGCAGAGGTCACACGCTTTATCACCGGGTTTGGTGGGAGACTTCTTCAAATTTTTACAATTTGAGCTGTTTCTCAACACCACTAACACTAATATTTATTACATTCATCTTTTCAGTGGTACAAGGATTGAATTGGGACAATTCTCATGGATTTTTGTTTGTAAAGGAACATTTGAAAATGGAGTTAAGAATTTCAGGTTTTGCTTTGCTACCCTCATTTTCAGTTCCTGTTTCATTCACTAGGGACTGGATTTTGAACACATCAATCATGTGAAACCCAACTTCCACTTTTCTCACATGGCATATTGAAAGATTTAGATCAAGTTAACCAGGTAGATGCGGTATCTTTTATTTTCGAAAAATGTTTGACTCAATACCGCACCTATGCTTATTGTCAAAAGTACGATCATAAGGGTTATCATATGAAATTTGAGACAGGTCTGAGGACTTTTTGGTAAGCAGGACATGGCATGTTATCTTGGATGGAGAGTCACAATTAAATGTAAAAGTAGCTTTGGGTGTGACCCAGGGAAGTGTGCTGGGCCCCTAGCTGTTCATGTTGTATATTAATGACCTTGAAGGCAATACTAATACTAAAATCAGGCTTTTTGCAGATGATGCAGTTATCTACATTGAAGTACTATCTGAGAAAAGGCGCATAAATATTCACTCAGATCTTAATAAGATTTGAACATAACGCAGCCATTGGCAACTTGTTCCAAGTGTTCAGAAATATAAAATTGTGCACTGAACAAAACAAAAAACATAGTATCCTATGACTATAATATCAATTAGTCACTGCTGGAATTGGTCAACTGATCCAAATACTTGGGTGTAAGACTTTGTAGGGATATGAAATGGAATGATCACATAGGTTCAATTGTGAGTAAAGTAGGTGGTAGATATCAGTTTATTGGTAGAATACTGGGAAGTGCAATCAGTCCACAAAAAAGATTGCTTACAAACCACTAGTGTAACCCATCCTAAAATATTGCTGAAGTGTAGGGGACCTGTAACAGTTAGGAATAACAGGGGATACTGAAAATATATAGAGAAAGGCAGCATGAATGGCCACAAGTTTGTTTAATCTGTGGGAGGGTGTCACAGAGATACTGAAGGAACTGAACTGGAAGACTGTTGAAGACAGATGTAAATTATTCTGAGAAAGTCTATTGACAAAGTGTCAAGAACTGCCTTTAAATGATTACTCTAGGAATTGACTACAAACCCCTATGTATTGCTCACACAGGGCTCAAATCACACCAATACCCAAATAAGGAAGTAGGAGTAATCCATTGAATTACAGGCCCATATTACTAATGTCAATTTGCAGTAGGGTTTTGGAATATATAATGTATTCAAACATTATGAAGTATAAAATTAGAATTATATTATATTATTATCTTCAGCTACTGACAGGCATATCAACAGGGACAGGTGAAAATGTGTGCCCTGACCAGGACTTGAACCCGGGATCTCCTGCTTACATAGCAGACACTCTATCCATCTGAGCCACCGAGCGCACAGAGAATAGTGCGACTACAGGGGCTATCTCACGTACACCTCCTGTGAGACCCATATTCTAACCTTATATGTCCACACACTACATTCGTAGTGTCCCTACCCAACACACTCATTACTCGAGGAAGACATTCTTACCAAGTCCTGTAAGAGATCGGGTAATACGTGTGCATCTGCACAGAAGAGGAAGGCCATGGCCGGAACTGCCAGAACTATATACTTATATGGACAGAAAGAACAGACACCATTGATGTCCTGCAGCTGTCTAGAATGAAATTAGAATTATATATTAGTACCTTCAGCTGCTGACGAGCATTGATATATATCAATGGGGACAGGTGAAAATGTGTGGCCTGACTGAGACCCGAACCCGGGATATCCTGCTTACATGGCAGACACTCTAGCTATCTGAGCCACCGAGGGCACAGAGGATAGTGCAACTGCAGGTACTATCTCACACACACCTCCCGCAAGACCCACATTCTCACCTTATCTGTCCACACACTACATTCGTAGTGCCCCAACCCAACACACTCATTACTGGTAGAAGACATTCTTACAAAGTCCTGTAAGAGTTCGGGTAATATGTGTGCATCTGCACAGAAGAGGAAGGTCATGGCCGGTATTGTCAGAACTACATACTTATATATTGATGACCTGCAGCCGTATAGAATGAAATTAAAGCTATATATTAATACCTTCAGCTGCTGACGGACATTGATATATATCAACAGCGACAGGTGAAAATGTGTGCCTCGAATGGGACTCAAACCCAGAATCTCCTGCTTACATGGCAGAAACTCTATCCATCTGAGCCACCAAGGGCACAGAGGATAGTTGACTGCAGGGACTGTCTTGTGCATGCCTCCCGCAAGACCTACATTATCACCTTATATGTCCACACACTGCATTTGTAGTGTCCTGTATGTTCTGGCAATACCGGCCATGACCTTCCTCTTCTGTACTGATGCACACATAATACCTGAACTCTTACGAGACTTGGTAAGAATGTCTTCCATGTGTAATGAGTGTGTTGGGTAGGGACACTACGAATGTAGTGTGTGGACATGTAAGGTGAGAATGTGGGTCTCGCTGGAGGCATGCACAAGATAGACCCTGCAGTCGCACTATCCTCTGTGCCCTCGGTGGCTCAGATGTATAGAGCATCTGCCATGTAAGCAGGAGATCCTGGGTTCGAGTCCCGGTTGGGGCACACATTTTCACCTGTCCCCGATGATATATATAAATGCCTGTCAGCAGCTGAAGGCATTAATGTATAATTCTAATTTTGTTCTAGATGGCTGCAGGTCATCAATGGTGTCTGTTCTTTTGGACATGTCCAAATGAACAGACATCATATCCATATAATTATGAAGTACCTCAAAGAAAACGATTTATTGACACATAGTCAGCACAGATTCAAAACATATCATTCTTGTGAAACACATCTAGTTCTTTATACTCATGAAGTAATGAGTGCTATTGACAGGGACTGTCAAATTGATTCCATATTTTTAGATTTTCAGAAGGCTGCCGACACATTTCCTCACAAGTGTCTTCTAACTAAACTACATGCCTATGGAATATCGCCTCAGTTGTGCAACTGGATTCATGATTTCCTGTCAGAAAAGTCACAGTTCATAGTAACAGATGGAAAGTCAATGAGTAAAACAGAAGTAATATCCAGCGTTCCCCGAGGAAGTGTTATTGTTCCTGATCTATATTAACAATATAGGAGAAAATCTTAGAAGCCATCTTAGATTGTTTGCAGATGATGCTGTCATTTACCATCTTGTAAAGTCATCAGATGACCAAAACAAATTGCAAAATGATTCAGATAAGATATCTGTATGGTGCGAAAACTATCAATTGACCCTGAATAAAGAAAAGTGAGAAGTTATTCACATGAGTACTAAAATAAATCTGCTAAATTTTGATTACGCAATACGTCACACAAATCTGAAGGCTGTAAATACAACTAAATACTTAGGGATTACAATTACAAATACCCTAAATTAGAACAATCACATAGATAATATTGTGGGTAGAGCAAACCAGAGACTGTGATTCATTGGCAGAACACTTAGAATGTGCAATAGGTCTACTAAAGAGACTGCTTACATCATGCTTGTCTGTCCTGTTCTGGAGTACTGCTTTGCAGAGTTGGGATCCACATCAGGTGGGACTGGCAGATAACAATAAAAAAGTATAAAGATGGACAGCTCATTTTGTATTATTGCAAAATAGGGGAGATAGTGCCACAGACATGACATGTGATTGGAGTGGCAATCATTAAAACAAAGGCATTTTTCATTGCAATGGGATCTTCTCATGAAATTTCAATCACCAGTTTTCTCTTCCGATTGCAAAAACATTCTGTTGGCACCCATCCACATAGGGAGAAATGATCATCATGATAAAATAAGAGAAATCAGGGCTCACACAGAAAAATTTAAGTGCTCGTTTTTCCCACGCAACATTCGAAAGTGGAACAGTAGAGAGACAGCTTGAAGGTGGTTCATTGAACCCTCTGCCAGGCACTTTATTGTGAATAGTAAAGTAATCATGCAGATGTGGACGTAGATGAGGATAAGATTAGAATAATTACTGCATGGTCAGAGGCATTCAAACAATCATTCTTCACACACTCAATATATGAATGGAGCAATAACTGACAATGAAGCATACCCTCTGCCGTGTGCCTCATGGTGGTTTGCAGATTATAGATGTAGATGTTGATTTAGATGTAGACTGGACACTAACTTTGGTGACACTAATATTCTTTACATATGACCAGAATTTCTTTGGGTTTTGTGACAGATCATTTGACAATATTCTGCTGTGGTACTCATTGAAGGCTTCACCCATTGCTCTCTTGACAACCAAATGTGTTTCATTCAGCTTCTTTCTATCTATAGCCCCACACTTTGTTTTACATGTGTTATGTAGCAATTTCCTTTTTGTTAGAAGTTTCTTTACACTGACTGTATGCCATGGAGGTTTTCTCCCATTATGAACTTTTCTGGAATCTCAGCATGCTGTTTCCATCTTCAACATTAGTGTACATTGTCAAAATTTGTTGTAATTTAGCTCTATTTTTTAAACACACAAGTCTGTTAGTGAGAGACAAAGTTATCTTTAAGGAATCAAAAAATTTCACCTCAGATTTTTCCTCTTATTACTGACACAAATGACTTTCTTGGGCACTGTAGCTTAGATCTTAAAGGAACTTGCAGTACTTGTAGCATAAAAGATAAAGTTATTTGTTTAATGCACAGTTAAACATTGCAACAATCAAATAAATGCAGCCCCACTGTGAAAAAGGCTGAATTTGCAGACAGCAGTGCCACAAGCCATGGGCTGCTCTGTCCCAAGATAATGTTTTAATTATTTTTAAAACATAAAACAACCTTCAGCTGAACAATTAGATATCACTGTTGACAGGTGCATTCTGAATGCAGCCATAAAGGTTAGGTATAATAGTGGAAGCTTCATGCTACCACCTCAAGCCTCCATCTTTAACACGTTGGCTGGTACACACTTAGCAGTGAATATTTCACCTACAGGCCAGGTGTGAGGTGAGGCCTAGCCAGTTCACATTAACAAAATAATTTGGGAATCTTGTCAAAGAAAGTTATTTAACTCCCTACTTACTTAAAAGTAGACCCTTACAGGACAGATAGAAAATTGAGGATGGCAGCAGAAATGTGGTGTCTTAGTGTGCTGTGTCAATGCCTACTGTTACAGTTTAGTCATTATGCAACGATAACTAGAAACAGAAACTAATTGTAAACATTGTCTAAACTATAAATAAAAGGAAAGCAAATAATCATGTTTACAACTTCTGATGTGTTGAGTAGCCAAGTGGGCATGAGAATTCAGAGCCATCTGTCCACTTTCCACAGAATGCAACTAACCTCTTCACTTGTACTATAGCTTCAGGCCATCCATGTGTTTTATCAATCTTCACATAATACTCCAGATATCTCTTTTGCACTTTGCTGAATCATTTATCTTTTTTCTGTGTTACTGTCAGGCCTCTTGTATTACCCAGTCTTGGAACAAGAAATTTTGGTAATCTTTATTGGTTGTTGGAGACATCCAACAATTCATGATCAGTACACAGTCCAAGTAAATGTTCCATAATATCCATTCTGAAGTGCCATATTTGCACTGGGTCCCAGTTAGTTTCATATACAATATCAATGCCTTTATCACTGAGGTGTTCGAATATATAAGGATGAGAAGTAACTAGCCATTTGATATTGAAACATCTAACTCTTGCTTTCCTTTAGATAAAAAAATCTACTCACTAAGCAGCAGCAAAGGAACACATACACAAAAGGATTTATCTATTACAAGCTTTTGGAGCCAGTGGCTCCATCTTCTGGCAGAAGAGTTGAAGGGGAAGGAAGAAGGGTGAAGGAAAAGAACTGGAGAGGTTTAGGGAAACCCGGATCAGGGGAGGCTTACCACACAGGTTGCGAAGGAAAGACTGATTGTTGAGGACTGCACCAGACAATATTTGAAAACCGGAGAGCTTAAAGGTGGAAGACAGGATGATATGCAAGACAGAGATTACTACTAAAACATTGTGCATCAGTTAATAAGAGTGAAAAGGTAAGTGCATTGTGTGTAACAGAAGTGGGAGGGGTGATGGCAAAAAATAGGTGAGTCAGAAAATAAAAGATGTAGGAAACTAAACTGGAGTGAAGAAAGGAGTAGTTACTGTGAATAAATGCTAAGATGGAAGGAGTTAATGTAAATTATGGCCAGGTGGATGTCGAGAACCAAGGACGTGTAGTGCTAGTTCCCACCCGTGGAGTTCTGAGAAACTGGTGTCTGGGGGAAGAATTCAGATGGTGAGTGTGGTGAAACAGGCACTGAGGTCATGACTGCCTTGTTGTGCAACATGCTCTGCAACAGAATATTGCATGTTGCCTGTATACACACTCCACTATCAGTCTTTCCTTTTCATCCTGTCTGGTAAGCCTCCTCTGATCCGGGGTTCTGGGTGACTTTTTCGAACTGTACCTCTTTCCCTAAGCCTCTCCAGTCCTTTTCCTTTACCCCACTTCCTTCCCCTTCAACTCTTCTGCAAGAAGGACGAGCCAGTGGCTCCAAAAGCTTGTAACTAATCTTTTTGTGTGTGTGGGCTCCCCTGCTCCTGCCTAATATGTAGATTTTTTATTGATCCATTTATATTATATTATCAATAACTGATTACATTCTTTGTTATATTAGCCAATGTGGTCATTCTTCCTTGTTATGTAATGCTCTTGTCAGTCTTTGTTGTTGTCTGTCTTGTTGAAACCATCATCTGTTTTCTACCTTTTGTGCTGGTATTCTGAATGTTTATTTTTCTGTACTATCCAGATTAATCAACACTTGGCCCTTACATCTTTTCTAGCACTGGTTTTTGTGCACGTAGACAGGCCCATTTTTATTTGTGAATTTACATACAAGAAATTCCACCATTATTTTGGAATTTGCCTACAGTTTACTACACTGCAGGGCATTCTCCCGATCATCTCTTGCTGGTTTATTTTCAGATTTGACAGCTGTTTTATTTCCTACCCTCCACTTAACCTTTATCCACAATTCTTTCACATTTTTGAGCGTTTGTTTTTCACCAAACCACTCTGATCAACTTTTACTGCCATCTTTTACATTACTTTACTTACCAAGCAAAGTGGTTTACATTATCTCCTGTGACTTTCTCTTTCCATCTTGCCAGCTTTTAAAATTTGTCTCTCTTCATGACTTTGCCTATCGTTTTTTTTTTTTCCAATCATTTTTTCAGATCATACAGACCACTCTTCTGGTGAGAAGTTCTTGCACACTCTTTGCCTCTTGTTGACCATTGTCTATTCTCAGATTTTCATGTGGAGTTTTCTGATTTTTCTGAATTTTTCTCCATGCTTTTCTTCCATTTTTCTATCTTTTTCCACACTCTGCCTTTCGTTTCTGTGCCTCCCACCATTTCTAACACCCCAAACTGTCCTCTCTTGCCGTGATGATTTCCACCACATATTACATCAGTTCTTTTCGGAAACATTCTTTTGCTCTATCAAAATTTAGGTCCCACATTCTGTTTCTTGAAATCTGCTTGTCCCTTGGAGTTACTCCCAAAGCCCTAATACTGACAATCCCTGTTTCTGGATGCAATCCTACTCTACACCATCCTCTTTTACAGTTTCAAGTATGGCCATCTCTTGCACGTGCCCGACTAATCTGTGACCTAAATGCCTCATCTGCCAGTTTCCACTCCACCAGTCCTCTCTCCTTCTACAAAATCCTGCAGTTATCTGCCCCTCACGTTTTCCTGGATGGTATCATCCACCAAGTCAATTTCAGACTGCAACAACATGCCAGACTTCATCTCAAAAAGCTATCCCACCTTCTCCTAAACTACCTCAACAGTGGTGTTTTCCTTCCTGCCCCCTTGCAGCCTCCCAAATAGCCATACTATCAACCAACACTCCTCTCCTACAGAGCAAGCTTGGTCAACATCCTTAACATCCCACAGCCTTCACTACTGCTTCCCTGACCTGTAATAACTCATAACTATAATTACAGGAATAAGTCACAACAGTACAGTGTTCTCAACCTCTCGTCCAAAGCACTCTCCCCCCCCCCCCCCTGAATTATCTGATTTATCCATTATCCAAGGGTCTCACTTCCAGCCCTAAACCTGCATTTAACCATGCTGCTTTCGTGAAGAACCTACTTTCCTTTACAGGTAATGTCAACTGGAAAAATCACTTTGCAACCCAATCCCAAAACCTTTACAACAGCAAACTTGACATTGAACCTTGCCTTGAACAGTTCTGACCACAATCCCAACTTGATTCACTGCCTCTACCTCAGAAACATCCCTTAAAAGCCTTCCAATAATTCCTCACATCCAGCATTGCTTCACAACCTTTCCTCAGGTCCCTACAACATGACACTAACCTGTCCTCTGCAGAACTCCAGGCTCTAAATGCCCTAAAAGCTGATGACTCCATTATTATTCTCCCAGCAGACAAATGATCTACTGCTGTGATACTTGACTGACACGAGCATGTTAGTGTAAGTCTATGTCAGCTGTCTGACACCTCTATTTGCAAGCCAGCCACGGTGGCCGAGCGGTTCTAGGCGCTTCAGTCTGGAACCATGCGACTGCTATGGTCGCAGGTTCGAATCCTGCCTTGGGCATGGATGTGTGTGATGTCCTTAGGTTAGTTAAGTTTAAGTAGTTCTAAGTTCTAGGGGACTGATGACCTCAGATATTAAGTCCCATAGTGCTCAGAGCCATTTGAACCATTTGAACCTCTATTTACAGCATCTGCAATCAAGATCCCATCCCTGTGATTCAAACTGACCTGCAGTCCATCCTAAAAACCTCAGACCCCTCACAAGGACTTACACCTCAATCCTCAGAACTTCTTACCCCATCCTAACTAAACACCCCCACCTTTTACCTTCTTCCTAAGATCAACAAACCCAATCATTCTGGCTGTCCTATAGTTGCTGGCTTCAAAGCACCCACTGATCTTACATCTGCCTTAGTTGATCAATACTTGCAACCCATAGTACAAAGACTTCCCTCCTACATTAAAGATACCAACCATTTCCTAGATTGACTGAAATCCATGCCCGTCCCACTCCCACCACACAACTTGCTTGTCACCACTGATGCCATCTCCCTCTATACCAACAATCCCCACGTACATGGTCTGTCTGGTGCTGAAAATTTCCTCAGTCAACGTTCATCTGATTCCAAGCCAATGACATCCTTCTAGCTCACCTTAACCAACTTTATATTTACCAACATTACTTCACCTCTGAGGGGCAAGCAGATCAGGTGTATGCCCATGGGAACCAGGATGGTTCATTCCTATGCCAACATTTTCATGGATCACTTTGAGGGAGCTTTCCTAGGATTCATAAACCTTCAAGTCGTGGTTTGGTTTAGATACATTGATGACATTTTTGCCATATGGATTCATAGTGAGGCTGACCTGTTGAAATTCCTGGAATTCACGTTCTCCAAATTAAATTTCACATGGTCCTATTCTGAATCCCATGCCAATTTCCTTGATGTTGATCTCATCGTCACCGAAGGCCAGCTATACACCTCTGTCCACATCAAACCTTTAACAAACAACAGTACTTACATTTTGACAGTTACCATCCTTTCCATGTCAAACATTCCCTCCAATACAGCCTTTGCACTGCAGGCAAACATATTTGTTCAGATTCAGACCCTTTACAGCAATACACCACCACTCTCACTTCAGCCTTCACTGGACACAATTATCCCTACAGCCTGGTTCAAAAGCAGATTTCCTGGGCCATCACATCCAGTTTTGGTACTGCTGATCCCTCCAAAAAAACAACTCCAGAGCATGCCATTTGTCACCCAGTATTATCCTGGTCTTGACTGTATCAATCAGCTACTTTGACATGGCCATGACTTCCTGAAATCATACCCTGAAATAATATCCATTCTGTCTGAGATTTTGCCCACCACACCTATAACAGCTTTTCATCACCCTCCCAATCTCTGCAACATCCTTGTCAAACCCTACGCTCCTTCTGCACCCATCTCCCTACCCTATGGCTCCTACCCCTGTGACTGTTCCCACTGTACCACTTGCCTTATGTACCCTCCTACCACCATCTATTCCAGTCTCGTAACTGGCAAAACACGTACTATCAAATGGACAGCCACCTGTGAAACGACACATCATATACCAGCTGTTAACACAGTTCAGCCTTTTACATCATCATGACTACCACTCATTTATCAGTCAATGATGAATGGGCATAGGCAGAGTGCATACAGGCAAGACACAATATCCTGTAGCAGAGCATGCTGCCCAATATGATAGTCAAACCCCAGTGACTGTTTCACCACACGTGCCATCTGTATTCTTCCCCCAGACATCAGTTTCTCAGAACTCTGCAGGTGGGAACTAGCACTACATGTCCTTGGTTCTCACCTTCTTCACACCATTTTAATTTCCTACACCTTTTATTTTCTGACTTGACTATTTTACGGTGTCCCCCTCCCACCTCTGTTACATACAATGCAGTTAGATTTTCACTCTTATTAACTTGTGCATTGTGTTTTGGTAGTAATCTCTGTCTTGCATATCACCCTGTCTTCCACCATTAAGTTCCCAGGTTTTCAAATCTCATCCGGTGCAGCCCACAACAATCAGTCTTTCCTTCTTATCCCATCCAGTAAGCCTCTGCTGACCCAAGGTTTGGGTGACTTTTCTGAACTGTACCCCTTTCCCTAAAGGTCCCCAGTCTTTCCCTTCACCTCACTTTCCCTTCAGATTTTCTGCCAGAAGAAGGAGCCACTGGCTCCGAAGGCTTGTAAAAGTTAAATCCTTTTGTATGTGTATTCCCCTGCCACTGCTTGGTGAGTAGATTTTTTATCCATCTGTTTGTATTATATTACCAATAACTGATTATTTTCGTTGTTATATTGGACCTTGCTTTCCTTTGTTATATTCGACAATAATTTCTGGTTTTAGTTTTTCATTTCTAGATCATTCTTTGCCTGATGGAACCATATTCAACACTTGCTTTGTTAAAAGAAACATGTCCCTTCCGTAATCCTATTTTCCAAGCACAATGCCATTGGATGATTCTTTACCTACCACTTCACCCTTCTTTATGATTTTGTTTATAATTTATGGAAGTTGTCTTCTTTTCTTTCCCAGTGTTCCAACCAAATTTGTCTTCTTTTCAAGAAGTTGTTTCGTGAGAGGAACAATAGTTGCCTGTAAAAACTATGTGGCCCTCTCCAAAATAATTATGCACAAGCCATGATATATTCTGTTAAGTTGATAGAGGGAACGTCCCTTAAAGGTGACCATGTGTAGAAGACAAGCAATATTACTGCATAATTTGTAAACCTTAACCCTATATTTATGGCTTTTACCTGGCACATAATGTAAAAATGAAAGTTGTCCTCAAAATGGCATCTTGGTTTCATTTATTGCAACAGTTTCATCAGGTATATACTCTCCACAAAAAAACTTTTTTTTTCAAATTATAGGATGTTTCCCTGAACTTAAGGGTCTTATAACCCTTTTTTGCTGATGTATTCTCTGCAAAATGGATGCAACAGAGAAGTGACTGAAAATGATTTCTGCTCATTATTTTGAGGCAAAATGTTAATTTTTGAACAGGGGATGTGTGCTCCAATAATCGCCTATTGTTGGATACATTACAGATTTTGTCCTGCTTTGTATCCTTCCAAGAATTCAGCCATGCACTTTTATTCACAATGTTGCTGTATACAGTCTGCACAAGGTATTAATTGGTCTCAGTTACAATCAAATTCAACTTCACCAAAAAATACATGAAAAAGTGGTGTGGCATCAAAGCATTCCTATCCATAGGCCAGGAGGAACTATACCTGTATTTTTTGTGGCCTTTAAATACTTGTAAAACCCCTTCCAAATGAGTACACTGACATCATACTATTCCATGGTGGCTTCAGACATCTGCAACAGGACCACTGAACTTCCTACCATTGCCATCACCAGTACCAACACAATCACTTTGCCATCACCAGAACCAACACAGTCACTGTTGTCATTACTGTTGCCACTATCGGTTGTGTCCACACACACATCATCATTGCCACAATACTCCAAAGACACAGAATCATCTACATAAAAATCCAGCATCCTCTGTGCGTCTTCAGAGGTAAAACCAATCTTTTCCAATGTTTACTATTATGTGATATCCCACTACTGGTTGCCAGAAAGGGATTCATTTGGGATAATGTCATTTATGCCCTTCTTGCTTGATAAAGCAAATTTTACCATTCATAAAAAATATAAATTAGCAGTCAACATTGCAATGAATATAGAGTGACAGTGAAGTTTCATAATAATTATTAATAGAAGTTCTGTTGAAGGTCAGGTTGCAACAAACAATTACGAACTGAACAAGATATTTTACCCATTTCCTGAACACAGGCATCAATTCACTCAGGAAACACAAAGTAATACACAGTTCTGCATGAAGTACAACTAAAGGAAGCCAGGGCTAAACTGATAGAAACTTGTCACCCCATGATTGTCTTTACAGGCCATGTTAATCCACAATATATGTTTTATCAAGAAACTGCTTGTGATTGTACCTGTATTGTAGACACTCCACCTGACATTATACCATGCTAAACAGAGTGGAGCTAGTGGCCACCACTGGCCACTTGCCATCAGGCATAAGGATCTGCTGTGGCTGCCAGAGGTCACATGGAAATCAATGTGTTAATTTTTTCACCTTCACTATTAATGTTGCTAGTACAGATCAGATGGTACAAATTTGCATTTACATGTTAACAAAAATTTTTACCAAATGTTTTAGTCTGAATGGAATCCTTCTCTTTTTATTCAAATGCTAATTTCCCAGTTTGAGCACAACTAAGCTTCCAGGTGTAGCTCATTGTGTTGGATATACAATTAAAAAAGAAAAAAAAAACTTATTGGTAACACAAGTAACAAGATTACACACACTTGTGGTGTGTGTGTGTGTGTGTGTGTGTGTGTGTGTGTGTGTGTGGGTGGGTGGGTGGGTGGGTGGGTGGGTGGGTGAGTGAGCCAAGAAGACAAATGTGCTGAATGAGTTTTCTCAGCAACTCTTTTCATCTCAGTGTCCTAAGTGCAGGCCTGCCTGACCTATGTGTAAATGTGATGAGGACTATGAACACTGTTCTCGTATATTAGATTAGTTCACTGCTGTTCATGAGTACCTGGAAATCACTCTGACTGCTTTCAAGCAATTCAAAGCTGCTTCAGATAAGTGTGAAGGGTGAACTGCCAGATGTCATGTACAAGAGATACCAAAGGTACCATAAATGCTATCCTCTCCAGTGGATAGTATCTCCACTGCAGGAAGTACACGACCCATCATCACTCATCTACTTGTTGGCTGTGGGCTGCATGTAGAGAGTGTATGAGTGTATCAGGTGTAGAGACCTTGTATAGGAGAGACAGGGACATTACATCTGTCCCCCCAACCCAGAAGTTTGAGATCGTTCACTGAAAGTGAAAGTGAGCCTTTGAAAGACACTTCATCTCTTGTGAAGCCTGCTGCACACTATGGCAGGGGAAATTATGCGCAAAAACAGTTAAAACACATGGAGAAACAATGGCACCCCTTAGAGAAATGGCAGCAAGCGGTGGGAAGGATCACTTTGCCCTCTCAGTGTGAAAGCTTGGAGGCATCAATCAACATGATGAAGAGACTGTACCAGCACCCAGCCAAAGAGGGAAAAATGTCAATTTTGGTGCATGTTAGAATGAATTATACCTGTCATCTGTGGTCTAAGGTCATACCTGAATCATTCTGATGACTGGCAGAAAGAGCTGAGAAGACCAACCTTACAAACTTTCAACAAAGCTCGCAATCTGCAGCATTGTCCCCAGAACTGATCAAGACCCTCTGATTATGGGTGGAGTAGAAAGTTTGAACAATATACTTCCGGCACAAGCTAGGCTGCAAATTCATGACTTATGCCATAGGTCTGAAAGCTGTAGGGCTCCTTGAATGGGGGTGTACTAGACATCAGAATCTGCTACTACCCACATGACTGGGTGTTTATGGTACACTCATAAGATTTTTTTAGCTTATGGAACTCTCCATCTAATCAAAATAATGACAGCTGTATGGGGCCGCAAAGTATTACTATAGAACTCAAGGGAATGGCTCCCACAAATGAAATGATTAAAATCCTCTTGACCAACTGCCAAAACATTTAAAACAATGTTCCAGAGTTTAAAGAAGTCCTAACCAGTAATGGAACTCACAAAATTCTAGGTTCAGGAAGCTAGCTAAAACCCACAATTGTCTGTTATTTATTTATTTATTTATTTAATGCTATCACATTAGCACCTTCAGGATCTTTCTTGCATTGGACAAGGATTTTACATGTAAAATACTTATTTTTTACATACAGTTACCTAAGAAATGACAATAATATTAATATGACAAATAGTAATAAAATAGTATTAATAGAATTAAACATGATTTGAATATGCGTGGAGATGTTGTGAATAAATCATACTGACTAAGAACTAATAAAGTAATAAAAGCAACACTACTACTCCTGCTGCTGCCGTCAATAATAATAACAATAATAATAATAGCAATAGTGATAGTGGCAAATACAAAATGTATTTACAGGTGTACAAAAATGGTATTTTCTGACACAGTGTTGTTCTAAGGGAGGGAAATTTAGGTAGACTGCACCAGCTAAAAGCACTGAGAAATTAGCCAGACCTGGTCAGAAAGAAGGGTGGTGTGATAAGTGCATATAGGGACAAAGATAGACATTATTGTTGCTTCAGTAGATATGCCATTAAATGTCTTTTGGAGCCAGAGAGGATATTCAGTTCTCTGATATAATATGGGTAGTTATTTCGGAGTCTAATTCCTGATGCTGAAAAAGACTCTGAGAAAGTGGCTGTGTGGGGCAGAAAGGATTTTACTCTAATGGGAATGAGTATTTCTGCTAGGTTGTTCTGACACAAGCATTATGGTCAAGGAGAGGTATGAAAGACAGTGTACATTTAAAAGATGGTAGAGGTGCTCTTGTCTGTTCATAGTCACAATAGCTGTGCATAAGATGATGAAAGATGATCAAAAAGTTGAAATCACTGATATATTAAACACAGGTGTTCATCACTAGTTCTAGAAGTCATAAACTTTCCTGAGAAAGACCTTCCAGGATAATATCACTGTAATCATCAACTGGAAATGTAAGCATTTGTACAAGGCTCTCTTTCAGCTTTTTATATTTTTGTAGGGTACATAAAATTGCTGATGCCTTCCTGCATATTGCAGCTGTGTGCACAACCAAATATAGCTTCACATCTATTATTACTCCTGGACTTTTTGATGAGGGAGAAAAGCTGATAACTGTGCCATTTAAGATTAAAGATGATAGAGTTTCATGATATTTTGAGCTAACGAGCTCAGTATGACCTACCAGAACAGATTGAGTTTCAGGTGGACTGAGATTTAACCCTATATTATGTGCCAGTTTTGATAGTGCACTCAGGTCAGCATTGACATTCTTGATTGCTGTTTCCAAGTTTATTGATTTTGCACTTACAAGGGTACATTTCCAGTTGTAAATAAATGATCTTGATGAAACTTGTCAGGTATGTAGAGTAGTCAAAATAAAGCAATAAGTATTTTTTCATGTTTGCCAATTTCACTTTTAAGGGGAAAAACCAATGCTAAAGGTAATTTGGCACATTGGGTTTGGAGGGAATATTTTCAAGCCATGATGTTATAAAAAAGTGTTTCACAAGGAAGTTCAAATGCAATTAATTTCTTTGAAAACTGTGTAATCAATTTTTGAAACAATTTGAAATTTTGCAAAATACTATGCCACCACTAATTAATTTCAAAAAATTAAAACTTTCATAATACCATAAATTAAAGAAGCTTTCATGTTACATCCATTCATGTATAATAAATCTGGTTTCCGAAATACCATTTTTGGAGAATAACTTGTACACAATGTACTGTCAAACTATTTTCAACATGCCTAGTTAAAATATTTTCCAGTCCATTAGGCTGTCTGGTACAGCAACCATATATACACAAATCAGAAAAAGTTTTGCATCACCTCAGTTTCGAGAGTTCCGGAACCTGTACAGAAAACTGGAATAGAGATGAACATGAACATCATTTCTGCCTTTTTTATTGCTCACAAAAACCACACATTGCATGCTGTACCACCATACAGTGAGACCTTCAGAGGTGGTTGTCCAGATTGCTGTACACATCAGTACCTCTAATACCCAGTATCGCGTCCTCTTGCATTTATGCATGTCTGTATTCATCCTGGCATACTATCCACAAGTTCATCAAGGCACTGTTGATCCAGATTATCCCACTCCTCACCGGCGATTCAGCGTAGATCCCTCAGAGAGGTTGGTGGGTCACATCATCCAGAAACAGCTATTTTCAATCTATCTCAGGCCTGTTCGATAGGGTTCATGTCTGGAAAACATGCTGGCCACTCTAGTCAAGCAATGTCGTTACCCTGAAGGAAGTCATTCACAAGATGTGCACTACTGGAGCATGAATTGTCATCCATGAAGATGAAATCCTCGCCAATATGCTGCCAATACAGTTGCACTATAGGTCGGAGGATAGCATTCACATATCGTATAGCCATTACGGCGCCTTCCGTGACCACCAGTGGCGTACGTAAGCCCCACATAATGCCACTCAACAACAAGGAACCTCCACCTTGCTGCACTCACCAGACAGTGTGTCTAAGGCATTCAGCCTGACCAGGTTGCCTCCAAACACGTCACCGATGATTGTCTGGTTGAAGGCGTATGTGACACTCATCGGTGAAGAGAATGTGATGCCAATCCTGAGCGGTCCATTCAGCATGTTGTTGGGCCCATCTGTACCGTGCTGCATGGTGTCGTGGTTGTAAAATGGATCTTGTCATGGACGTTGGGAGTGAAGTTGCACATCATGCAGCCTATTGCGTACAGTTTTTGTTGTAACATGACGTCCTGTGGCTGCACAAAAAGCATTATTCAATATGGTGGCATTGCTATCAGGGTTGCTCTGAGACATCATCTATAGGTAGCAGTCATCCACTGCAGTAGTAGCCCTTGGGCAGTCTGAGCGAGGCATGTCACTGACAGTTCCCGCCTCTCTGTATCTCCTCCATGTCTGGACAACATTGCTTTGGTTCACCATGAGATGCCTGGACACCTCTCTTGTTGAGAGCCCTTCCTGGCACAGAGTAACAATGTGGATGTGATTGAACCATGGTATTGCCTGTCTAGGCATGGTGGAACCACAGACAACACGAGCCATGCACCTCCTTCCTGGTGCTATGACTGGAAATGATCAGTTGGCGGACCACCTCCACCTAATAAGCGCTGAGCATGCATGGTTGTTTACATCTTTTGGCAGGTTTAGTGACGTCTCTGGACAGTCAAAGGAACTGTGTCTGTGATACATATCTACAGTCAACGTCTATCTTCAGGAGTGCTGGGAGCCTGGGTGATGCAAAACTTTTTTGATGTGTGTAGAATATTTGAATTGAAAACAGTCTTGGTTGCAATTAAAGCTTTCATTAATAAGCAATTAAAGCTTTCATTAATAACACACTTGAACTTCAAGGGGTCTCTTCAGATAATCCTAAGATTTTCCATTTACAATATTAAAAAAAAAAATCATAAAACAGCTCTGTGCTAGATTGAATCATGTGTCAAATTAGATGAACTCTCTTAATTAAGGTCTCTGTAGGTTCATTTGATTTGACATGTGCTTCAGTCTGGCACAGAACCACTTTATGATTTGTGAAACGCTGTATAAGAAAATTTTTAAGGTAATGTGTAGATGCCCCATTGCTAATAAAAGAAAAATTTCCACCAAGACTGTTTTTAATTCAAATGCCTAACTAAAATATCTAAATTTTCAACATTAATCTATTTATTTATGTTATGACTCGCCAATCTTTCAAAGTGCCATCGCGCAGTTACGCGCGTCCTATACATGCGGCACTGTCTGCCAGCCATGCAGCAGCCACACCACCTAGCCAGCCAGCCAGCCAGCAGCCTCTAGACTTGGGACTCAGTGCTGATTTGAATGTTACCGTGTTCACATGTCTTGCTTTGTCAACTTGCTCTGTGACTTACATGTGTTGTGTCGTTTTTGAAATACATGTGCTCAACTTGACATTATAATAATTTATTTTGTTGATTTTTGTTTACATGTTTTAAATTATTATTTTACATTTTAGATTACTTTTTTGTTTTTTCAGTTTACCCTTTCACATACCCAAATTTTGTGAATTGAAAAAAATAATTAACTCAGTATTATGATTAGAAGCATTAAAATAACGATTATCTGTAAAGAAGTGCTTAAAACAAAACTTTCTTTAGACTATGAACATAAAATGAATGGAATTTCCTCACATAATTCAACAATATAAAACCAAATTCAATAGGATTTCAAATTGTCATGGGTGATCCTCTAAATACACTGATTTGTATCAGGCATATTTCAGTACATTAGAAAACCTTGTTGAAGAGAACTGTTTATGCACTGGTGACTGCAGCTTGACTATATTGGTTAATTCAGGAAGAAATAACAGATTTCAATTGTTTATTATGGACAAACTATAGAAGATAGAAACATGTTGCACATGTCACTGGATAGATGAAGGTTCAAAGTTTTGACACAGCTCTGCTGTTGTTTTTTTGTATCAACATAGTGGCTACATCACGAGAGAAATTATTTTTTGTGTTGGAATTTGCACAAAGTCAGTTCACTGTTCAAGTGTAACGTACATTCTGCCATTGATTCAGCAAGAAGCTGCTGAACAAGCAGATTTATGACTGGCATACAAAACCCTTGGAAGTTGGTTGCACATGCAAATGGAAGAGCTCTGTTGGCCACACACATCTGATGAAAAGTCAAACAAAAACAATATAGGGGATTCAAAAAGAAAGTACAATTTCAGTCATTTATTACAGATAAACTATAAAAGATAGATGCATGTTGCTCATGTCACTGGATAGAGAAAGATTCAAAGATTTGTGTTTGCACAGATGTTATACCAAACATTCAGTATGAGCACTTTGCTTTGTTTGAGAAACATCAAAATCATAATCCACTTCATTTACACACAAAGAAATATCTGAGATGCGTTGGACTGGAAGAGGTTGACAACAAGATCTCATTCATTGTTTTTGGCCTCCCAGTTCACCAGGCACCAAACCTCGCGATTTTTTTTCTGTGGGGTTGCAGAGTCTTTGGGCCACTTATGGTAGCTACTCTTCAACAGCTAAGAAATGAAATTGTTGAAGCTGTTGTTTCAATAAACAGGAACCTGTTTCTTTGTGTGTAAATGAAGTGGATTATGATTTTGATGTTTCTCAAACAAAGCAAAGTGCTCATACTGAATGTTTGGTATAACATCTGTGCAAACACAAAACTTTGAATCTTTCTCTATCCAGTGACATGAGCAACATGCATCTATCTTTTAGAGTTTATCTGTAATAAATGACTGAAATTGTACTTTCTTTTTGAATCCCCTATATTGTTTCTCAAGTGGAGATTGACGTCATATCATTCAATAGAATTAGATCTGAAAATCTTCTCACAAAGTTCTTCCAACATCAAATGCCATGTACGTCCAATGGCTCTACCTGTCCCATCGAGCCTTTTGGGATCACAAGGTGAACACGTTCCTTGCTGTCAAGTACAACACTCCAAAAGTTTTTCCACACTGACCATCCCATTTTCAAAGTTTCTTAAAAAATTAATGGAGAGTTTCGACCAAGAACTTGAGAAACTCTTTTTGAAGCCCCAAATGTTCTTGTGACAGCATTAAAATATAGTAAATTACTTTCTGACCACATCCAAAAATATCTGACAGGAGTTTTCTTTCCCAGTGCAGGAGAAAAATCTGTATTACTGTTAGATTCTTGGAATGAGAAATGTGAAAGAAACATTTTGAGCATCGTACCTGAGGACAAGCAAGTTGTTCATTTGGTGATTCCAAAAGGCTTGAAAGGTTAGGCACAGCCATTGGACTTATAATGCCTTTCGATGTTGGAAGAACTTTATGACAAAATTTTCAGAGCTAGTTTAGTTGAATGATTATTATATCAACCTCCACTTGAAAAACAATACAATCAAGCTGCTGTCACCAGTACATAATCAATTCTCTTCACCCAGGTTTTCTAATGTACTGAAATATATCTGGTATGAAGCAGGATATTTAGAGGACCATCCACCACAATTTGAAAACCTTCTGAATTTAGTTTCATATTGCGTTGTTCATCATGTGTATTATGTGAAGAAATGCCATTCATTTTATGTGCACAGTGTAAAATAATGTTATGTTTTAATCATTTTTTTTACAAATAGTCATTACTGTAATGATTTTGTATCACAATAATGAGTTACTTATTATTTTCAGTTAACAAAGTACACTTATGTGAAATGGTCAAAAAACTTGTTATTAAAAAGTAAAATAGCAATTTGAAACATATACAAAATAAGTGAAATAAGTAATTATAATAATAGTAATAATAAACTTTTAAATATTTTAATAAGATGTATTGAAAATACCCTGACAGCACTTAGGGGACAGCTTAATTTCTAAAAATGGTATTTCAGAAACCAGTTTTACAACATGTGGATGGACATGGCATGAAAGTTGCTTTAATTTGTGTTTTCATTTTTCAAAATTAAGCAGAAGCAGTGGTGTACTTCATGGAATTTCAGATTGTTACAAAAGTCAATTATACAGTTTTCAAGAATATTAATTAGATTTCAACTTTTATATGGAGCATTTTTTTTAATATCATGGTTTTGAAGATATTTCCCCTACACCCAATATGCCAAACCACCTTTTGGGCATGTGTTCTACTCCTTAAAAATAAAATTGGCAATAAATAAATAAATAAATGTACTGTATTATTTTTAACTCTCTATATACCCATCATGTTTCATCAAGATTGTTTATTCATGCCTGGGAAGATTCTGTTGTTTGTTACAACTGGAGGTTATCAGAATACATATGGTATTTACAGTAGGAAAAAACTGATGACACATCACTGATGTTTAATGAAAGGTATAAGGGACCAAATACCTAGCCCTGGAGAAAGCCTGATATATCTGCATTGTGACTCTATAGTGGTGGATATGACATATTGATAACAAGTATGGCAAAAGCAGTCCACTATGCTGCACTTGGAGAAAAATTTAGGTTGCTAATTTTAGCAGGTAAAAAGTCAGTTTTTAGTGTAAATTTAGGTGTGATAGGATAATGGGAAATGGAGGCTGTGTGTTTGTAGCAACAGATAAAAGACTCAAATGCACAATGTTTTTAACTGAAGCTGAATGTCAGACTGAGCACAGCTCACTATCACATGAGCATAAACATTCCAGATGCAAACCAAAAACTTCAGTAAAAAGCCTCTGTTCACTAGTATATAGGTTCCCCAATTGACTTTCACCACTGGTGGAAAGTTTAATCATCCATGAATCAACTGTGATGCTTAAAGTTTTGTAACTGATGGGTGCCACAAGATATCCTGAGAAACATCTCCATTTTGAAGAATAATTTGCTAGCCTTGTGGAGATATTTACCCCTTGCCTTGTGTTCCATAGATGTAGAACAGTAATTGGATATATCCATCTCTATAAGTTTTACTAATAAAACTTATAGAGATGGATATATCCAATTACTGTTCTACATCTATGGAACACAAGGCAAGGGGTAAATATCTCCACAAGGCTAGAAAATCATTCTTCACAATGGAAATTTGACCACAAGCATTTAAAACCCTTAATTGTTAAAAAGGGGAATATGAAATTGACTAGCTTAGAACCTATAAGGAATATTTCCATAATATGTGAGTGAGTAGAGCTGCAAATCTGATATTATGCTGACACTTTAACATGACAGTTTTAGGCAGAAGGTATTTTGAGCTATGATTGTCAAAGATACTGTTAGCTGTCAACCTGATCTACCATCTTTACAATACTGCCAACCTTATCAAACAATTGTGCAGCAGCTGTTACTAAATGCTTTGCATGCTCTGCTTTTCTATGAGTCGAGCATTGCTCATTGTTTTCTTTTCTTGTTTTGAAATTAATGAAAAGACCACAACCTGGTCCATCATGGGATCTGCGTATGACTCCCACAACACCAGAATGGATCAGAGATCCCTATGGCTACATTTCAATTATGTTTCCACAAAACACAAATCACATATGTACAGTGCCCAGTCCTGTGAGATGGAGGCAAGTCTCCTAACCTCACACTGCTCCTCTCTCCTTGGGATGTTGAAGTTCTCATTTGTTTGCTCTTGCTGATGCCTGCCCCATTATTGTGTGTAAATTGTAATGATATTACTAGCCCTTCACTAATGATAGTTGCTCATCACAGATTACCATCTACATATGTTTTGAAAGTAGTACTATGAATAGTGATAAGCTTTCTAAGAAGCATTTCTATTATTATCACAAAATGTCTACATCAAGGCAACGTCTGGAAGGGAGAGTGACTATTAAATCTAAGTTTTAGAAAACAACCACAAGTGGCACTTAGTATTTTTTGTTTACAATTTTAGCTCTTCAAACAAAAAAGAGTACCATCACAATATACACCATGCAGGAAACAAATTGAGATAATATGGAAAACTTACACCAATGTCATTTAAGTACATACTCTGTTTCTGTGCATGTTCTATTCATCATACTGGAAATATAATATGTACTTTACATAATCTCAATGTATTTCCATATTACCTTAGTTGGTATCTTTTAAAACATATATTCTGTTGATGGTTTTGTTCATTTGTAGAGCAAAACTGGTATAAAAATAATGCTAAGTTCAACTTACAACTGTTTTCAAAAACTTACAAAATGTGTCAGTAATCTACGAAGACTACAAGAAATACAACTTAAATTAATGAGTGGCAATTTAAAACTATACATGCAACTCAATTCAAGATACTGACTAAGAATTATGACACACTGAAAGCTCCATCAGAACTGACTGTCGCACAGCCGTGTGATACTATTTAAGGACAGGTATAGGGCAGTTCTTACAAAACATTAAAATGAGACCAATTACATATTCAATAACAGCACCAGACTCAGGAATGATAGATAACAGTGATACATTCTGAAAATGAAGTTATTTCATTTAATTCTAAATTGTATAATGTTAAATGGCATTAACATGATTGAACAGAAACAGCTGTATATATCACTTCTTGGAACAGGTTTTAACTACAATGGATAATAAGGACTTAAACTGTGGAATATTTTTAGATCTATTCAAGGCATTTGACCTCATCAGCCATGATATTTTGCTAGAGAAACTGTATTGCTATGGAGTACGTGGAAAAGCATATCTGTGCAACAGATATCAAAGTATTGAAATAATACATAATGGCACAAAATATTACTCAACATATCTGAAAGTCAATCGTGGCATATCCCAGGGTTCTGTTCAAGGCCCTCTGCTCTTCTTAGTTTTTTATTAATGATTTTCCTAACCATCTAACAAGAGCAGAGTCAGTACTTTTCGCAGATGATACAAGCCTTTTTATTAAGGGAGTTAGTGAAGCTGACCTACAAGAAAAAATAGCTTCAGCAATGAATGAGGCAGCTGAATGGTTCAAGGACAATTACTTAATTACAAATGACAGAAAAACCACTTGGATGAACTTAAGACACATAAGGAACAAAGTAAAAAATAATGTAAGAGTAGAGATTGGGAAATGTCTGATAGAACAAACTTCTTTTACAAAATTTTTAGGTGTATGGCTGGACAATAACTTGAGATGGGATTACATGTTGAACTATTGAATAAAAAACTTAGTAAATACTGTTATATATTCAGAAAACTTAAAGAAAACTGCAATTTTGAAACAGTACTATGTGCCTACTACTCTTACATTCATAGTAATCTAAGATATGGTATTATATTTTGGGGAACAAATGTTTCACAAAAAGTTGTTTTAAGCTCCAAAAGAGAGCTATTCGTATTCTGAAGGGTGTTGCCTGCAGAGATTCATGTAGAGGACTCTTTAAGGAGTTGAAAATTTTGACCCTCCCTAGTTTATTCATCTATGAATCAGTATGTTTCCTAAAGTCAAATCAAAAATTCTCTTCTCTAAACAGCGAAGTACACAACTATCAGACCAGAAACAGGCACAATTTCCATAGAAACATACATTCAAAATACCTGTACCAAAATAGTGTGATTTATCTACCCAAAATAATGTTCAACACCTTACCAAAAGAAATAAAAAGCATACAAAACTTACATAATTTAAAAAAGAATTAAAGAGGCTACTATTAGGTCAGAGTTTCTATAACGTTGATGAATTTCTTTGCTATCTAAACAGATAGTGCTCATCTTTTGATTTTTTTTTTTTTTTTTTTTTTTTTTTTTTTTTTTTTTTTTTTTTGCATAATCCGTCGTTTTTTTTCCAACTTGCATGTAAATAGAAGACAAAATATGTGAATTTTAATTAACAAAAATATTAAAGTGTAATTAAGAAAATGTTATTCCACTTATTGAATTTTTCTTTGTATAAACCTTGTAATTTTTTTTTTCATCTTTCATGTAAAAAGTAGACAAAAAATGTAAAGTGTAACTAACAAAATGTTTATTTTCTTCCCTTAATTGTTAAAAATATAAATCATGCTCTCTCTCTCTCTTTCTTTCTATATGACAATTCCTATATCATATATATGATAAAATGAATGATAATAAATTGAATTGAATTAACACAATTTTGTATTTTCTGAGTGAACTTTTAGGTGTGAAATTTCTCCCATGTTTTCTCATAAAGCCTGCGAAGAATTTTCTAGAAAAAGTATAAATTTTTGAATGAAGAAAAATTAGTGCTACAAGATGGTAAAATTAGATTTTTGAAATGCTTGCATTCTAGAATTAGAATGATTATGAAAGACAAATTTTGATACTAATATTTTCTGAATCACAAAACTTAGAAAGAAGGCAATATATTTTTTATGATGATGAATCCCTGACAGAATGTAGGAAAACGACACGGGAGACCTGCGTCGTCATACTAGGCAGGGTCCTAATGGAGATGGTTTGCCATTGCCTTCCTCTGACCATAATGAGGATGAATGATAATGATGAAGGTGACACAACAACACCCAGTCATCTTGAGGCAGGTGAAAATCCCTGACCTCACCAGGAATTGAACCCAGAACCCCGTGCTCAGGAAGCAAGAATGCTACCATGAGACCACGAGCTGCGGACATGTTTATCATGTAGTAGGAGAAATATGACTCTTAAATGGGGTGGGTCACTCCTGAAACTAAGCATCAGGGGGTCTGGATTTTTCTGTGCATGTGGTTTTCTTTAATCTTATACCTGGAATATTTAATTAAATAAAATGTTTCTACAAAAAATTATTATATTGTCATCATCAATCATGTCTTAATTACAAACTTAACAATAAAGGTAGTAAAAATACAATGTAGAACAGTATTTTGATATTTTATATTTGCTGCATCTGGATCATGAACATAAGTCAAAGAATAAATAAATAAAATTTTATATTAGGAGTGATATCAGAGTTATTCTTTCTCCTGCAATTCATAGTCTCTTCTTGACAAATTATCTTATATAAGATTATCTGAAATATTTCAATCATTCCCTAAAGGTGAGAATACTACTATAACAATGAAGAACAAGTATCTCCCAAAAGCTTGATGTTTTTTGTAAATATCACTACTGAATGATAATGAAGAAATGAAATTTTATGGATATATTTACTGACCCAGAATACAGTTGATTAATGAAGTATGGGTGCCCAGTCTTGGTGCTGAATCTCACAATATCAGCCACATCCTGAAGCAGTTCTTCATGTGAAGCAGGTTTATCTGTAGGAGTAAGATGAAGTATGTCACGAAGTCGCTGTGGATCTCGCCACCTCACAACTGGTTCCTCTCTTCTAGTACCACCAAAAACTGCCTCTTTCAGTAAATGTTCCACTAACTGCAGCAAGAAAGGGCCATGTATACTCTCCACTGGTAGTGTTCTAAACCATTCAGACATAGTGGCAAAAGACTGGAGGGGTCTGCATGTCCTGACAATGGTTATATAGTCCCCTGTGCACTGGTGTCTGCTGCTTCCTCATTAGCAACAGGTCAGGCATAAAAGCTGACTGCCAATAAAGACTCCACCCAGTTAACTAGGTTGCACATCCTCATTAACCTTAACCCCATTTGTAAAATATGTTCTGGGCAGCAAGAAAGTTGCACTGTCCATAGACAAGCTTGCAATAGTTATTCTCTTCTTTGGAGCACAGTGAAGTTTCTGCAGAATGATAAGTTAATACAATACAGTCTGTTACCTGATAATCACGTTGACATACCAGATGTATCTTCTCCACAAACATACAAAACGATTTTGCACATATACTGGCACAGATATTCAATGTGAAATTTTACACCAATTTGTATCACTGTTAGTGGGATGGATAAAGAATTCTTAAATGAAATTATTGGATCCAAATGGCAAACTGTATCTTATACAGGAATAATATACAACACACAATTGATGCCTAACTGATCTTTTTTCTGCACTACAATTATATAAAAAACTGTAGTGTCCCCTTTTTAGGCTGCTAATACTAATTAAAATGTGTGCATATCTTGCATTCAGGCACAGCCTTTGACCTACTAAATTAGATTTTCGTTATTTTAATTTAAAACTGGGATATACATCCACAATGTGTTGCAAATTCTAGTTTGAAAGAGCACCTTCTGAAATTTAGAACGAGCACCAATTTGTTAGCAATGGAGTATTTATTAGGCAGTTTTTCTAATTGAAATATCAAATATAAACAATTATTAATGCTATAACAAATTATGTCACTTTACTCCACAAAAAACCTGATGCTTTCCTAGGCACAGCCTTCTGTTTGTTGTCTACACACTGCAGTGGGCTTCTGTAAAAACACACAAGCACACACTTCGCACAACAAATAACAAAAGTTTAAAGATGGAGGTTTGTTATACTGGTACTTTGTAAATTCTGCTACAGTAAACTAACAAGCATTTTCAGTTCCACAGCCAAGAAATTTACACGAACTTTATACACTGTCATTACTAAAGCAAGTTACTGACTTCTTCACCAATGTACAAATGTTCAAAACTTCTAATCTTACATCAGCTGACAGTTCCTTAAACAATTCTGTACCATAAGGTTATGCATCTATTCATGTATTATTGAAAAATACGTTTCCATGACAAAAACAATGCTGTTCTTACAAATCTCATAAATAGCCAAGCATTTGGACAGAAATATTGTCATATTATTAAGTATTCACAGTTACAACATCGTGAACTTAAGAGATGGTTTCATTTTATTAAACTGACCACACTATTAAAAATTCCACAGATCATTGTGTATTCCCACAAATGTTGAGTCATAGAACCTGCAATCTCTCTCAAGAAATACTCTGCTAGCACTCCATTCCTTGAGTGTTACAATGCATTAACTTCACATATGGTGGAATTCGGAATCAGTTAGTCATAAAGCATGCCATTTAAAACACTGGTGTAGTAAATTGTGGAATGTAAAGCAGACAACATAGAAAATGGCAAAACTTTATTGCTTAGTGAAAAACAAAATCATCAACTAAATGACAGGAATGGTTACAACCTCTCCTCAATGATAACAATGCCTACAAATGAAGCATAGGACAGCATGTAAATCCATACAGACAGTACTTTTTTTGCATCACCAAACAGTTAATATTCTCCACTCTAGCACCAATGTTTATGAGCTCCAGAGCTGACAAACAGCTTTCCAACAAGTATCTTGTTTTGGTCACAGTGCGAAATAAATTATTGTTGTTGCCTTTCTACCTGGCCCCTGTTCTCTTTCTTACTTTTATCTCCTGTGATGATGTCCTCTTGCAACTTTCTTAATTCTTATAGCATGGAACAAGAATATTCTGTATGTATTTAATGAAACATTTTATAGGAACCTGAAATCTCTATGTATACTCAATTATAATTCAAATGAATGTAAACTTCTATGCTATCTGTGGTAAGAAATGAAATTTTGTCCAAATGATTTACAATACAAAAGACTACTAGCTAAGACATCAAAATTATTCTCATATACACTTAGCTTATTTTATTAGCATACAAAGAGCAATTTCAATTGCAGTACAAGTATTGAAATAGCTGTCCACAGACTTCAGCAAAGAAATTGAGAAATACTGAAAAAGTAAATGTAAAGTTAAAGTATTTGTAATTTGATAATGTTTAAATACTTGACCTTAAGAATGTAAACACAAAATTATATTTCAGTTTTGTTGGAAGTCATTAAATGCTCTCTTTATTAAATACTGGACAGGTATAATGTGGGTAATTTGCACTCCATTTCAAGCAAAAGCTAGTTTTCACACTTCTCAATATTTATGTCATCTCTCCTGAACTCTGCATCATACAATGATATGATTTTGAAGGTAAGTTCAGTAGCACATCTGGGTACTGTCCGCAAAATGTGTTGCGAATGGAGTTAGTAGTAAACAAGCAATAAATTAAAACATCATGCCTGGTGCTGAAGTTTTACTACATGAATAGTAAAGATGTAGTAAGTGATAAAAGTTTGTTCTTTCATTATTTTGCAGGGGCTGGCAGTGAGAAAACGTTTCATATAGTTTGAAATTGTGTGTCTAGTTTGTTGGAAGTTGCTAAGTCCTTTCATTCTCAAGTACTGGATGAATATAGCCTGTGTATTTCTGCATGCTGTGAGCTATGTTGCATCAAGAGATATACACAGTTTCTAATTGTAATACTTGCTTCATTTCTTAATGAGCAGATTATGATAGCATTTTAAATTCTGTCAATAATTATATGAAAGATTAACAAGGTGACCATGTCCACTCGCCCCCCCCCCCCCTTCTCACCCCACAGGTTAGTTGTTTAGTAATAAAGATAAGCATGGTGCACACATGGGCTCTGAGAAGTCTTTTCTAGATTAAGAACTTATGCTGCTTTTAACATAACTCCAATAGTATTAAAGCTTGGTACAGCAACTTCAACAATAAAGCATCAGTTGCTCCCTTGCCATCTAGTTGACCACTTCAGCAGGAATAAGTAGGACAATGTTTTAAATTCCAAAAAATAAAGTCATACGGCTTCACACTGAAATGGGACTACATTCCCATCCCTATCTGAAAATCCTTCCTCATGTCATCATCTTCTGAAGAGGTCATTTTAGCTTGAATTTTTAACTTTCTGGATTTTATATTGTTATGCCTATGCCCAGTTCCATAAGTAAACTGCCCTTTAAAAATTACTGCAAACGAGTTTTCTGTTTCACATTAAACTTCACATTAATATACTCCCGAATTCATACTAGCAACTAAGGGGAATAAGTCATTTGTTAATAACACGTCTTTGATATTTCACTATATGAATATATTCTTAAAAATTTACCTATCCCTTATTTCTGAAAAGTTACAGTATTTGTTCATTATGATCATTTAAAATGGTAGTTCTACTTGAGAGCGAACCAAAATACTGTTAATGGTATTTTATTCAAAGTGATTTGTTTGCAATTAACTTAAATGTACTTCAAATAGTTGTACTGGAAATTCTTTGAAATTTTATATAAAATTACAAGAACATTTCCAAATTGAATATCAGAACATGTAGGGCAATATAAGCACATTTTTTGTTGCAACTAACTAAAATCATCTTGTGACTTTCAATTGTTATTTTGTAAATCTTACAGTCAATAATGTATTCGATTGCTTTCTTTTGTATAAAAGTAAGTTGTGCTTGAGCCATAAAGTCAGTCTCTATTATTGTCTTTTGGATGCTGTCAGATGGCCAATGTATATTCCACCTACGTACTAGTATTTTGACATAGTGCAAGTATCTGATGTTATTTAAGTACTACCCAAATGTTATTTTCAAAGAAGATAACGAATCTTCATGGTGGAGTGTATAACCTTACACCGAACTCAGTGAAACTTTTCCATGACTATGTGCCAGTTGTTTTGATCAAGGAGCTTGGTATCCATTCTCTCAATACAACACAATAGGATTTTTGAATTATTTTTTTCTAAAGTAAGGGACATCCACAGTCAATGTACCAATTCCACTGTAATGAAATTGGATACTGAATTTATGTGCTAACTGCTGTCAGGCTTACTCATTAGTACTCTTATTGAAGTCTTTCTATTATTCTCAACTAAATATGTTAGTTATACAAAACAGCAACACTATCAGCTCCTGGATATTTTTGTCACACATAAGTTCATACATTGAGTAAAGCAGACTGTTTCAAAAGTTAACCAGTTTGCTTGTTCATCTTAATTGGTTGGCACAAAATAATTACAGTTACTGGTTGGCACAAAATAATTACAGATCAAATGTTGACGTAATGTCAAACTGATTGTGTCACACAGAAATGTCTCATTTCAAAGAAGACCTTCTCTGCTTTCTGGAGTGGCTTAACTTGTGTCAACAAAGGACTAGGGAAATGAGTGCCAAATCAGAGGCAACTTATATAGTTTCTGAAGTGTAAGGCATACTGCTTACAATACTTTCTTTTTAAGTTCAATTAAAGAATTCATAACCTACCAGTTTTATAGTGACAGTGAAACTACTTAAATCTTTGGGCAGAATTTTCCTGAACTACCATTCAGAATACTGAATCATCATATCCTGATTTATGAAGGCTAATGCTGATGTTAGAATTGCATGAGCTGATGTCTCTATTTTAAGGAAAGATGAGAAAAGAAATAAAAGAAAGATAAGTGGTAATTGTTAATTGCTGATCCAATACATGTATTTATATGTAACTTGCAAACCCAACAAAGCTTTGCAATTGCTAAATACATACGGTGATTGTAAATACTTCCTAATCTTCTCCCCCCTCTTTCTCTCTCTCTGTCTGCCACCTCCTCCCCCCCTCCCCCCTCTTTCTTTGACCATCTCCTCCTCCTCCTCCCTCCTCCGTTTAACAGGCCATTTTCTACCCCTGCCATACTCTGTTCATCTCCCCTTTCCCTCTTTCCCCCTGACCCTGAGCGTTGTTTATTGTTATTGCAAACAAAATCTTGAGTGGGAAATGAAGTCACTTAAAATGAATGGGTAAAATGGTAGGGATAATTAACACGAGGGGTGCTGGATCTGTGAGGATAATAACTTCAATTAAAGTATTTCTCATAGTTTTAATTGCTGAGTGGGTAGGACCACAAAGTTTTCGATGATTCAGATTCCATAGCAGCATTCTAATTAAAAGTTGGTAAGACATTAACCCTACATTCCTTTTGAAACTGACTGTGACAAAGTAAACAAAACAATACACTATTGTGTACACAATTTTTGTTTAAAATGACATACAAGGAGAAAGAATATATGTGGAAGAAACAATCTGTCTAATGATTAAAATGGTGTGGTATCTAAGTTAAAACTGACTGTGGGAAAGAAAACAAAACCACACATATTCACAGTGCAGCACTTTTATTTTTTAAAAATATTTATGCTATGTTGCTCTGAAGTTTTATTGGAGTATCATGTACAAATAGGAAATAAATTGGTCAAGAAATTTTCGAGATACACTCCTGGAAATGGAAAAAAGAACACATTGACACCGGTGTGTCAGACCCACCATACTTGCTCCGGACACTGCGAGAGGGCTGTACAAGCAATGATCACACGCACGGCACAGCGGACACACCAGGAACCGCGGTGTTGGCCTTCGAATGGCGCTAGCTGCGCAGCATTTGTGCACCGCCGCCGTCAGTGTCAGCCAGTTTGCCGTGGCATACGGAGCTCCATCGCAGTCTTTAACACTGGTAGCATGTCGCGACAGCGTGGACGTGAACCGTATGTGCAGTTGACGGACTTTGAGCGAGGGCGTATAGTGGGCATGCGGGAGGCCGGGTGGACGTACCGCCGAATTGCTCAACACGTGGGGCGTGAGGTCTCCACAGTACATTGATGTTGTCGCCAGTGGTCGGCGGAAGGTGCACGTGCCCGTCGACCTGGGACCGGACCGCAGCGACGCACGGATGCTCGCCAAGACCGTAGGATCCTACGCAGTGCCGTAGGGGACCGCACCACCACTTCCCAGCAAATTAGGGACACTGTTGCTCCTGGGGTATCGGCAAGGACCATTCGCAACCATCTCCATGAAGCTGGGCTACGGTCCCGCACACCATTAGGCCGTCTTCCGCTCACGCCCCAACATCGTGCAGCCCACCTCCAGTGATGTCGCGACAGGCGTGAATGGAGGGACGAATGGAGACGTGTCGTCTTCAGCGATGAGAGTCGCTTCTGCCTTGGTGCCAATGATGGTCGTATGCGTGTTTGGCAACGTGCAGGTGAGCGCCACAATCAGGACTGCATACGACCGAGGCACACAGGGCCAACACCCGGCATCATGGTGTGGGGAGCGATCTCCTACACTGGCCGTACACCACTGGTGATCGTCGAGGGGACACTGAATAGTGCACGGTACATCCAAACCGTCATCGAACCCATCGTTCTACCATTCCTAGACCGGCAAGGGAACTTGCTGTTCCAACAGGACAATGCACGTCCGCATGTATCCCGTGCCACCCAACGTGCTCTAGAAGGTGTAAGTCAACTACCCTGGCCAGCAAGATCTCCGGATCTGTCCCCCATTGAGCATGTTTGGGACTGGATGAAGCGTCGTCTCATGCGGTCTGCACGTCCAGCACGAACGCTGGTCCAAGTGAGGCGCCAGGTGGAAATGGCATGGCAAGCCGTTCCACAGGACTACATCCAGCATCTCTACGATCGTCTCCATGGGAGAATAGCAGCCTGCATTGCTGCGAAAGGTGGATATACACTGTACTAGTGCCGACATTGTGCATGCTCTGTTTCCTGTGTCTATGTGCCTGTGGTTCTGTCAGTGTGATCATGTGATGTATCTGACCCCAGGAATGTGTCAATAAAGTTTCCCCTTCCTGGAACAATGAATTCACGGTGTTCTTATTTCAATTTCCAGGAGTGTATTTGCTAACAATGTTTTGCCCATGTGTATTACATACATATTTATGTACAATATACATTTAAAATATACAGGGTGAAAAGTATTTAAACCGACAAACTCTGGGAGGCTGTAGGGGACATCAAAACAAATATTTTTTCCGAATGTCATTTTTTCCTATGAGGAGTATTTAAACCAGTAGAGGAAGGTTTCTCTGGTGGCAAATTAATTAAACCAACAGACATTTATCCATTTTTTTATGACCAAGAGACAACACATTAACACAACCCAATTTCAATTACTGTAGATTTTCAAAAATGCCTCTATTGACATGTAAACAAAGGTAACACCATCAGATCATGTTCTGTCTGACACGGGCAAAAACCCCAGGAGTATCCTGAATTGTTCCTGCTACTGCTACTATCCGGGCAACCAGATCCTCTTCTGATGCAACAGGGGTTGCGTAAACAAGGTTGTGCATCTCTCCCCACACAAAAAAGTCCAGAGGGGACATATCTGTGGATTGATTGCCATGGTACAGGACCACCTCTGCCAATCCACATTTCTGGGAACCGTCGGTCCAGGAATCGATGCACACAATGACTGAAATGTGCCGGCGCCCTGTCATATTGGAACCACATTCGTTGTCTTGTAGGGAACGGGACGTCTTCTAGCAATTCTGCCAATGCTCTGGTGAGAAAATTGTAATAGTGCCTGCCATTTAATGGCCTAGGTAGCAAATATGGCCCAGTTAAACAGTCCCCAACAACACCGACCTGCACAGTAATGAAGAACCGCACTTGATGAGGCCGGCCGGAGTGGCCGAGTGGTTAAAGGCGCTACAGTCTGGAACCCCCCGACCGCTACGGTCGCAGGTTCGAATCCTGCCTCGGGCATGGATGTGTGTGATGTCCTTAGGTTAGTTAGGTTTAAGTAGTTCTATGTTCTAGAGGACTTATGACCACAGCAGTTGAGTCCCATAGCGCTCAGAGCCACTTGATGAGCGCTAATAACTGTGGCATGTGGGTTACCCTCACTCCAAACATGCAAATTGTGCATGTTGAAGACTCCATCGCACCCGAACATTGCTTCATCGGTAAACAACACAGAGGATGGAAATGTAGGATGCATTTCACACTGTTCCAGGTACCATTGCAAAAACTGTGCTCTGGGTGGATAATCAACTGGTTCCAGGTTGTTGACACACTGTAAGTGGAATGGATGTAACAATTGCTCTCAAAGCACTGTTCTTACATTCGTCTGATTCATACCCATATTACATGCAACTGCACAAGTGCTGATTGAAGGATCCCGCTCCACATGCTGCAAGACAGCTTCCTCAAATTGCAGTGTTCTTACCGCGCGATGGCGTCCCTGTCCAGGTAATCTGCTAAATGACCCAGCCTCACACAGACATTGGTACACAGCAGCAAAGGTCGTATGATGCAGGATATGGCGATTAGGATATTGTTGTTGATCAACCCGCTGTGCAGCTCGTCCGTTGTGGTGCGCTACGTAGTATGCACCAACCATATCAGTGTACTCACTACAGGTGTATAGCTCCATTAGTAAACAGAGAAATTCACTACTACACTGGTGGACAGCAGTTCCCTACAACTGAAGAGCATAATACACCCTCTAACAACTGAAGAGCGTAATACGGCCACCACCGGTTTAAATAAACCTCACAGGAAAAAATGACATTAGGGAAAAATATTTGTTTTTATGTCCCTACAGCCTCCCAGAGTTTGTCGGTTTAAATACTTTTCACCCTGTATGTTGCCTGTGTGTCCAAATGTTCATTAGAGTATTATGACAAAAATTGAGGTAAATCGGTCAAGAACTTTTTGCCAATAATGTTTCCCCTTTATGCATTATATATGCATTTATATATAACACAGGTATCAAAGAAACAATTGAAACTCTACATAGGAATATCAACAATGAAGGAAAAGATAGATTGCTACTTACCATAAAGATAACACGCTAAGCTGCAGACAGGCACAAGAGAAACACACGTCATTCATTCAGACAAGTAAGCACACATAATCACCAACTGATTGATTGATTGATTGATTATTCATCCATAGAACAATATACATTGCATGGATGTCGTCAAATGTTTGTACAATATTTCTTATAAAATAAACATGTCTCTTTACAGTATATACAGCTCCTATACTTACTTCTACTTTTCTAATCACGTCAAGTTAAATTTGTTACGCAGTACAATGTTCATGGACATTAGTCTATAGTTATTTTAAATATTCAGCTGCAGTGTAATAGCTATTATCTAGTAAATATTTTTTTAGCCTTTGACTTAAGATGTGGGGATCATTTACATCTTTTATTTCTAGTGGTAATCCGTTGTACAATTTAATACCATGATATAATACACTATTTTGAGTTTTTGACTTGTTTCTTCTGTTTAGATGTAAACAGTGTCTGGATTTGGTTCCATGGTCGTAAATTGTGCTGTTTGTGGTATACAGATTAATGTTTTTCCTTATATACATTATGTTTTGATAAATATATTCACACGGAACTGTCAGAATTTCTAACTTTTTGAACAACTCTATACAGTGAGCCCTGTTACTGCTATTTGTTACTATTCAAACAGCTCTTTTCTGTATCTTGAAAGTAGTTTGTATGTTTCCAGCACTTATCCTCCAAAACATTATCCCATAACTGGGGACCGAATGCATATACCCAAAGTAGGCTACTTTGAGGGATGAAATATTGCACATTGGTGCAAGGATTCGCAGGGCGTAACATGCTGAAGGTAGCCTCTTTGCTAAAATTCTCACATGCCTTGTCCATTTTAACTGACAGTCTGCATTTATCCTCAATAATTTGCTGTCTGTTACACAATCAAGTACCTCATTGTTTACTTCAGTGTAATGTCAATGGGTTTTTTATTTAGTTGGATGTTTATACAATTTGTCTTTTTGACATTTACAGTTACTTTATTCTTTAGTGACCAGTTGTGTATGTCTCTGAGAGCTTCATTGGATTTTTCTGTTAACAGTGTTGAACTTTTGACTGTAATCACTACAGTGCTGTTATCAGCAAATAGTATTTTTCTCCATGCCTGACACTCTGTGGAAATCATTTATATGTCTAAGGAAGAGGATTGGGCCCAGTACACTTCCCTGGGGGACACCTATATTAATATACATTGGATCAGATAAGTGTTTTACTATCAATCTTTTGCAAATATGTGAGATTTCAACTCTTTGCACCCTGTTTTCCAGATGTGATTTAAACCATTGCTTTGCTGTACCCCTTATTCCGAACAGTTCTAATTTGTGTAATAAAATTCTTTGGTCAGCTGCATCAAAAGCCTTTGAATAATCCAACAAAATGCCAGTTGCATTCTTACCCTTGTCTAATGCTTCTAGTACGACTTTCGTAAACTGTGCTATAGCTATCAGTGTGCTTTTTGTGGGCCTGAAACCAAATTGTTCATTGCAGAGAAGGTTAAAATTTTCTAGGTAGTTCATTAGTCCGTTTCTCATTATGGTTTCTATTATTTTGGAAATAGAAGATAACAAGGAAATTGGTCCGTGGTTTTCTACATTTTCTGCATCGCCATTTTTTAGTACTGGTATTACTTTTGCTTGTTTCAGGTATTCAGGAAAGCAGCTAGATGTGAAAGATTCATTAATTATTATTGTTAATGGGGTTCTTATGTTGTGTGTACATTTCTTTAGCACACTGACTGGGATATCATCTAACACTGTGGATTTTTTTATTCTTTATGTAGTGTATCACCTGTGCCACCTCTTGCTCTGTTGTCGGAAAGAGCACCATTGAATGTGGTGGCTGGTCCTGTTGGCATAGAAATAGGTCTGGAAATTTATCTTGCAATTTCTCAGCAGTCCCACCAAAGTATTCATTCACAAAGTTTGCTAGTTCCTTTGGTTGCTGTTTTCAACATCTTTGCTTTTAATGTGTGTTTCCCAATTTTTTTGTCAATTTGCTGTCTCCTCTTTAATTATGTTCCAGATTGCTTTACTTTTGTTATCTGCCCTCAGTAATGTTTTGCCATTTGTAAGTTTTTTTGCAGTTAGCAATACTTTTCTGTAAGTTCTCCTGTAATTTTTGCAGAACTCTAAAAAAAAGCTGGGTCATTCTATTTTTGATGTACGTGATATACCTTAGGGTTTCAGAGGATTTTTTGATACCTCTGGTCACCCATTTATTTTTATTTGTTTCTCCAATTGAATGCTGTGTTTTGGGGAATGCTTCCTCAAATTTTAGTTTAAATATTGTCATGAACTTATTAAACATTTTATTTACATTAGTTTCTGCATACACTTCCTCCCACCATCCATGTTGTAACTGAGATGAGAAATGACATACGTTTGATTTTGAGAAGACCCTCTTGCATGTATTCAATTTAGCAGACTTTTCTACACAAATATTTGCTTTTAATACCTGACAGAGATGATCTGATAGGCCTAGATTTTGAACAAGTAAGTGGCAGTGCTTTCTTTCTATGTCTGTTGCTACATGGCCTGTTATTGAGGAAGATTGTTTGGTCACTCTAGTTGGACAATTAACAAGTGATGTTATGCCATAGCTGCAGAGAATGTTCACGTAGGTACTACTAAGATCATCTGATTTCATTAAATTGATGTTTAAATTCCCACATATGAGAATGTTCATTTTTGGACAAGTTACCTTTTCTAAGCTCTGATTGAATTTTGAGAGAAAAAAATGTCCATATTACCACTGGGGGATCTATATATACAAAATACAATTAATTTTTTTGACAAGTTTTTTTCTGTTATTTCAACTGCTGATAGTTCAAAATGTTTGTCTTCACTTAATGCTACATGATCTTTTCTAATTTTAAATGTTATGCCTTTTTTCACATAAATACATGAACCTCCACCTTTCATGGAAATTCTATTATAGGAGTGGGCCAGGTTATAAGATGTTAATGCAAAGTATGTAATTTCATTTTCCTTACTCCAATGTTCAGTAATACACACAATGGTACTCTCTAGTTTATGCAATTCTAATTCTAGTTGTTGAACTTTATTCTTTATGGTTTGTATATTTTGGCAAAATAGAGTTAAAAATTTGGTTCTACTTATTGTGGTGGTTTCCTCCTCTTTGTGCTTGACATTAAAAAATCTTTCAGGTGGGATGGAGGCACTGTTTTTCGCCTGCTTATTACGTAACACATTTCACCAGCAGCTGTTTCCTCTTATTCCGTTGGTGGTGTTTCTGTGTCTTCTACTGCTGCTGCTGTTGTGAGTACAGGTGGGGATGCAGTTGCTTCCTCTTCTTCTGTTGTTGGCGTTTCTATTTCTACTACTGTTGTTGTTGTTGTTATTCCTATTGGTGCAGCTGGGCATGCAGTGACAGCTTCCATGTCTTCTGGATCATTTGGTACATAAGGATTTTGCAGGCCTACAACTGTCTTAGCTATGGATGGTTCTTGGCATGTTTTTCTTCTGATGGAAGTGCAGTAGTGTTACAGCTCTCATTTATATGATTAACACTTTCTTGAAACAATTTCGCGGTTATGTGTGCATGAGGTGTGCTTGCTCTTGTGAACAAATGGTGTGTGTTTCTCTTTTACTGATGAGGACTGTGGCCAAAAGTTTATATATGTGTCTTTTAATTGTGCCTGTCTGCAACTTAGTGTCTTATTTTTGTAGTAAGTAGAAATCTATCTTTTACTACATTGTACGAGGGGGTACAAAGGAAAAAAAAAGTGGAATAACATTGCTGTGGATGGACCTTGTGTAGCACGCATTTCTGCCACTCACTTAATACACTTAACAAACCACTGTTTCAGAACTGTCTGGCAGTTGCACCTGCACAACATGTTAACGATGTGAGATTGTGTAAATTTTGCTGTGTTTTGGCATAACAAGCAAATTTTAACATGGCAGCAAGAGAAATGTACAGATTTTACTCAATATTCGCCACTTGTGGCACTTTTCTGATAGTTAAAAATAGTTAACAAGCAATGCCAAAATAAATCGCTACATCTTTGGTGCCATTCTTTGCCGATTCTAACCACAGCAGAGACGACATATGTTTTTAACTAGCCATCCAGCAGCTTAATATATACAAAAAACTTGAGTGTAGGCTTCAGTTTAGAATGGCATTTCCCCTACAGCTGCCAGCAGCCTCCGCGACTACTGTTCTCCCCATGTGTGCCCTGCTGTCTGCACATCTATTACGCATGGTATTCTGGGTGGACTCTTAACTAAGTTCATTTGAATAATGGCCGATCTAAAGAGTTTTCAGTCTCTACTGCACATGTGCAACTTCTTAATTGTTACTAAAAGCAAGGTAGCCCATTCCAACTGGTCACACTGTTATTGACTAAATCCTATGACATCACTGGGAATACTTCTACTGTGAGATAGTAACACCAGCCTCATGAACTGTGTGTCGCTAAGTGCTGACACACATTATTAAGCACCGCTTCCACCTAAAATTATAGGACATTAACACTTGTGTGTTATCACAATAGCCATCTTCAAGGACTTAAATATTAAACATAGAACATGTTACAGCGTCCATAAATTCTCACTGTAGCTCAGGCCGAAGATGACGCAAACCTTTGATGATATTTCTTTGTGGCCAGGTTTTTTTTATGATTTCTGTTTTAGCTTTTGAGTTCTGATGCATTATTCTAATAAAGATCCATTGTCCTTACGAAAAGAGAAATCAATTTGTGATGCATTTCAGGAAACTTTGCAGTTATGCAGAAATTAGCTTTTGCATCATTCCTTAACTTGTCACCCATGAACACTGCAAAATATTACTTCAAACTCCTTTATTTTACTGAACTAGTCAGCTGAATGAGAAGTGAGCCCACCTGTAGATGTTACAAGGACCCAGCTATTAGCAACGATGTAATTTGAATCCAGATGAAGTTTTTCTGGTGCTGAACCCAAGGAACTGTCGATGTGCTTGCATTTAAAAGCTACATAACCTGCACAACATTTCAGTCCATCTTGGGATTTGCAATGATCATTGATTGGTGGTTCATCATTAGGAAACTGCAACAGATCTAGTTCTTGTAGCCTGAAATTAGTATAATCCATATCAGCTGTCATATTTCTAGTTAAGTTAATAGACAACAAGGTATGGTTATCTTTATGAAGCCCTGTTCAGCTTCTTCTGTTGGAGAAACATCTGACAGTACCTCATTGGCACCACCTATAACAGATGTATTTAATGGCAAGGGAAGGAGGAGGAGGAGGAGATTAGTGTTTAACATCCCGTCGACAACGAGGTCATTAGAGACGGAGCGCAAGCTCGGGTGAGGGAAGGATGGGGAATGAAATCGGCCGTGCCCTTTCAAAGGAACCATCCCGGCATTTGCCTGAAGCGATTTAGGGAAATCACGGAAAACCTAAATCAGGATGGCCGGAGACGGGATTGAACCGTCGTCCTCCCGAATGCAAGTCCAGTGTGCTAACCACTGCGCCACCTCGCTCGGTTTAATGGCAAGGGGATGTTGTCAGTATTTACAGCTAATATTAGAAGCTGCATTCTATTTCTCATTTCGAAAGGTGTTAGGCTGTTGTAAAATGTGCACAGGCAATGGATTTCAGAAAAAAAAAAAAAAAAAAAAAAAACCAAAGAATCTTAGTTAAGCCTGAATGTCAAGATTTACAAGGCTCCCATATTCCAAATGTAGAGTTTACCAACATCATTAAACTCTTCTGGATGGCAGCAGGCATTGCTATTTCTTCACAATGCATGTTAGAACAAACCTCAAGGAAGCGTTTTAGTGTGTTGTATCTAATCTTTCGTAAGGGCACCACTGTTTTTAGAATTCCAAGTCTGCACTTGAATTGCTTCGTCCATTTCTGATGTGTTAATCGGCAAGGAAAAGGATAGTTCTTTTTCCACAAGTAGGTACAAGTTTCAGTTAAGAAAGCGATATTGTTCGGGCCCCCCTTAACTCGCTGTTTATTTTTAACAAGATCAAATCTGACCTGATGTGAAATACAGAGACAAAATGCTATTTACATGATCTCTAATTTGTTGTTTTATTGGAGAAGCAGCACATCTATTTACTTCTGCCACACACTTTGAACACTTGGGTTCAGAATCTTATTATTTCTTTTCAAAGTGTGGTTTTCCTTCCTCAGCAGTTGTATTTCAAATTTTAATCTGTCACTTTCCTCAAATCCTTGCATTATATTTATTAGTTCTTTAAGAGCATGACACCCATTTGTGATGTAGTTCTCTGTCTTTTGGAAATCGATGATAAACAATGTCCGCAGTTTTCTGTGAAGCATTTTTGCATTCAGCAAGAGGACAATGATTTCTACTTTGCTCATACTACTACAAAACAGGTAGCAACAACATCAGCTGAAACTTGACTGAATTCTATTTATTTCAAGAGAGAGAGAGAGAGAGAGAGAGAGAGAGAGAGAGAGAGAGAGAGAGAGAGTGAGAGAGCTGGAAATTTGCTTGCATTAACATAGTAACAACTTGCTAGTAGTGTTCTCACTTTCCCCTTCAAGCTTCCCGTATTCCTAATGACGTCATACCATTTCGCCAGCAGTCTGCGTGAGACACCAATATGCCCCCCCCCCCCCCCCCCCCAAACACATTGTTATTCTCGAAATCGCATTTCATTTGTTTCGTTGTTTGACCACTTGTAGCGCTAGTTGCAGCACTCAAATATTTTTGGTTTAAATAACAAAACACTGCACCAGTAAAATATTTTTACTTGTTTAGCAAAGTGCATTTCGAGAATTTATTCTCGTTGTCAAGTGCAAATATTTACATAAGTATTTTTTGTGATGTTTCACACACAAACCATGTGTATGCATGTGTCAATGAAACTGGAACTGTTGGAACAGTTTACAT